>NC_034601.1:42868056-42877951 GCF_900095145.1 Mus pahari | reverse complement strand
GAGATGGCTCAGTGGGTAAGAGCACCCGACTGCTCTTCCGAAGGTCCAGAGTTCAAATCCCAGCAACCACATGGTGGCTCACAACCACCCGTAACAAGACCTGACGCCCTCTTCTGGAGTGTCTGAAGACAGCTACAGTGTACTTACATATAATAAATAAATAAATAAATAAATAAATAAATAAATAAACAGTCTCAACTCTTTAGTAGTGTATTTATATTTGATGCTAATTTCTCCCTAACTTTAACTATAGGGTAACAAACCATTTGTCTTAGTTAGGGCTTCATTGTTGTGAAGAGACACCATGACCAAGGCAACTCTGATAATGGACATTTTATTGGGACCAGCTTAAAGTGCTGGAGGAGTGGAGAGTTCTACATCTTGATACAAAGGCAGCCACAAAGGAACTATCTCCTGCAAGCACCCAGACTCTCTTCCTCACTAGGCAGAACTTGACCCTAGGAGCCCTGAAAACCTGCTTACACAGTGACAAGCTTTCTCTAACAAGGCCATGCTACACCTCCTTAATAGTGCCACTCCCCATGGGCCAAGCATATTCAAACCACCACACCATGGCTGTTATCAGAAGTTTCTTTCTTTCTTTTTTTTTTTTTTAAAGATTTATTTATTTATTATATATATAAATAAACTGTAGCTGTCTTCAGACACTCCAGAAGAGGGAGTCAGATCTTGTTACGGATGGTTGTGAGCCACCATGTGGTTGCTGGGATTTGAACTCCGGACCTTCGGAAGAGCAGTCGGGTGCTCTTACCCAGTGAGCCATCTCACCAGCCCCAGAAGTTTCTTCTGTCTCTTCTCTTCTCTTAAATACTAATGTGAGCTCTTTTCCCATCCAGGCATTCTTTGGGACACTGTCACTTGGCTGAGTTTTCCAAATTGCGCTGATATTAGCAATCTAACTTTTCTTCCAAAATAGAGGACCGAAGGGAAAAAAATAGAAATTGGGACCTTATCCAGCAAATACAGGTTACAATGCACATCCCATAATTAGAGTGAGCTAAAAATGTGAAAATGAAGCAAAACCTTTACCACATGCTATTTCCAGAACAAAGGAATTATTATATATTTTGTGAATAAGAGAAAAGAATGGAGGAAAAGAAGAAGACATGCCTGGGCTGTATCCTCGAGTTTGAGGTTTTCCAACAGAGCTGGAGAGTGACCAGGCTGCAGGTTCTTCACGGTCTTCTTTGCAGACTTCTTTGGAATCTTCGTCATGCAGACGAACTCCACATCCGAGTCAGAATCCTCTGTGCTTCTCTTTTGGCTTCTTTGGATGAACGAAAGCTCAACAGATGAGGGACTGCCCTGAGTAAGGTCAGCTCCTGAAGGCTTGATTCTCCCAAGTTTGGATTTTTCCTTAGTTAAAAACAGTAAGACATAATTTTATGAGTTGTAGTTGCATCATTTATGATGAATTACTATTTTCTCTCATAACACTCCATTATATTTTTATAGTATATAATGTAGTTTGATTATATTTACACCCTAATCTTGCCCACCAGTTTTTCCCAGATCTCCCCAATATATGTTCAAATGTGAATGGTACCCATAGATTCATATATTTTAGGTTTTATTTGGTTTTTTATTTGGTTATTTTTGTTTGTTTGTTTGTTTTTGTTTTTGTTTTTGTTTTTTTTTGAGACAGTGTTTCTCTGTATAGCCCTGGCTGTCCTGGAACTCACTTTGTAGACCAGACTGGCCTCAAACTCAGAAATCCACCTGCCTCTGCCTCCTGAGTGCTGGGATTAAAGGTGTGTGCCACCACGCCCGGCTATTTCAGGTTTTAAAAGCTCACTCCACTCCTAGTTAGCATGATTTCTTATACTCCCACGCATATTTTTCTCCTCCCTCCCTCCCTCCCTCCCTCCCTCCCTCCCTTCCTCCCTCCCTCCCTCTGATGTTAAGTTCTCTGCTATGGTTTTAGTTCTCCTGACATGCCTCCCTAGGGGCCCATCACAATGCTCCCCACACCCTGTGATGAATGACCATCCTCTGGATCTGTGAAACCCTACATTAAATGCTTTCTTTTCCAAGTTGCCTTGGTCATGCAGCTAAGATACATCCATGAGTCTTGTGGGGCAGAGCATGATGTAGATGGAGGTTGAGCATGAAGGGCTGGGCATGCCCTAGACATCTTTTCTCTGCACTTCTACCCATTGTGAGGCTCTGGATTATTAGGTGTGCTTCTCGCTACTAATAAAAAGTTCAAAGATAAAAAGGTTTCACTGCATCCTTCAGTAATAAATAGTTCACTTGGTGGCTTCAGAAGGAGCTGCAGAGGTGGGCTGAATGCAGTGACCTGACTTTGAGAACACACACAATGCAGCTTCACTTCCTCCCAGAGGAAGTGCATGTGAGGTGAGGCCAGTTTGCACTCTTAGGCTAATCTGGCATCTCACATCCTGAATCCTGCCCCTGCTGGCTAATGTTTTCAAAGTGTATCCCTTAGCTAGAGACTCCTCTCTATGCTAGAAGCCAAAGGGAACTAGGGGACTTTGGGGTAGAATGTCGGTGCTTTTCTAGCATTCCTAAGTTTCCTGCTGGTGATTGATGGGTTGATATCCAGGAGAATCAACTTTAATACAAATAGGACATATTGCTCTTGTGCCTGATTCTGAAAATCAGCTATGTAGTGAGTTAGGTACATTTCTATGAAAGGAAGGAAGAAGGTTATGAGCTCAAGTGTATTTCAACGTATTACTGGGCTCATGAGGTTTTAGTTCCTGTGTAGAATACAGAAAACGCAAGCAGTGGCAACCCAACCTGGAGGGACACTCTGGAAGCAAATGCTTCAGTACTTAAAACAAACATGGAGAAATTTTGAGACATAAAATATGTACACCTTTGTCTATTCAGACCTATGAGCTGTTAAAGGTTGGGGGGAAGGCAAGGAGAAAGATTTGAGTTTGGATCTCCAGCATCCACATACAAAGCCAGATGCAGTGCTGCACATGTGTAACCCCTGCGAAGGTGAGGACACGTGGAGGCTTAGGCCTGCTGACCAGAGATAGTTAGGCTCTATCTCAGAGAAGAAACATGATGTCGATTGTTGACATGTACATACACATGGGCACACACAAAAACATGTGTACATACACACAAACAAAATAGGGGCAATTTGAAACTGTCAGGTTTTCTATACATTTATGTGTCTAATATAGTTGAGAAGCTCTGAGGCCTCACAACTATTCCTTTGTTTGTTTGTTTGGTTTTTTTTTTTTTTTTTTCGAGACAGGGTTTCTCTGTGTAGCCCTGGCTGTCCTGGAACTCACTTTGTAGACCAGGCTGGCCTTGAACTCAGAAATCTGCCTGCCTCTGCCTCCCAAGTGCTGGGATCAAAGGTGTGTGACACCACGCCCAGCTTTGATTTTATATTATTATAGTGTGTATGTGAAGAGGAGGCAGGTACGAAACTTCACCACGTACCACCTGGTAGGCTACAAAGCTGCAACTCATGAACTTATGGCAGTCCTCTTGCTTCTGGCCCCCTGGTACTATTATTGCAGGTATGAGTTACAAGGAAGGATCCTTGTAAAATTGATAACTATAACATTATATGACATTTAGCAAAATTAAAAATCAAGAAAGTGCTTGAGAACACGAACCCACTTTCTTTTGTTTTGTTTTGTTTTGTTTTGAGACAGGGTTTCTCTGTGTAGCCCTGGCTGTCCTAGAACTCACTCTGTAGACCAGGCTGGCCTCGAACTCACAAATCCGTCTGCCTCTGCCTTCCAAGCACTGGGATTAAAGGCGTGCGTCACCACTGCCCAGCACGAACCCACTTTCAAAAGCTGGGTACAGCAGCGCACACATAATCCCAGTGTTAGGGAGGTGGAGACCAGTGGGTCCCTTCATCTTCCTGGTAAGTCTGGGTCACCTCAAGAGGCCAGGCGAGGGACAGTTTCACCAAAAAACAATACAAAACAAAAAACAAACAAAAAACTCCAAGGTGGATGGTGCCTGAGAGACAACATCTGCAGCTATCTCTACAAGCAGCACACACCCATGCAAGGATTGCAGCACACACATGAGCATCCATGCATGTGCACACACATACATATAGAAGAGTTATGTATATAGAATATTTACAAGTAAATATATTTCCATAGACTAAATCATCAGCAACTTTCTCATAGAAACTACCAGATTTTAAAATATTAGTTCTAGTATGGATGATACAGAGTCTGAATCCGCCATCTTCAGTAATCAGGCAAGGTTTCCAGTGGTGGGACTGGGACACCAGATCATCCACAGAACTTTTAACCTACAATCTGCCCTGCCTGTAAGATGGGCTGGAGCAATGGTGGTGGGACTGGCCAATCAGTAACTGATCTAATATGAGGTCCACATGTACTGGATAGTTTTGTGTCAACTTGACACAGCTGGAGTTATCACAGAGAAAGGAGCTTTAGATGGGGAAATACCCCCATGAGATCCAGCTGTGGGGCATTTTCTCAATTAGTGATCAAGGGGGAGAGGGCCCTTGTGGGTGGGACCATCTCTGGGCTGGTAGTCTTGGATTCTATAAGAGAGCAGGCTGAGCAAGCCAGCAAAGAACTTCCCTCCATGGCCTCTGCATCAGCTCCTGCTTTCTGACCTGCTTGAGTTCCAGTCCTGCACCCTGTGGTGATCAACAGCAGTATGGAAATGTAAGCCGAATAAACCCTTTCCTCCCCAACTTGCTTCTTGGTCATGATGCTGTGCAGGAATGGAAACCCTGACTAAGACACCACATGAGAGGAAGCTCAAAGATGACCTGGAACCAGAGGTTGGATAGTCCAGAGACCTAAAATAGTATCAAACACAACTCACCAAAAAAAGAAAATGAAAAAGAAAAAAGTTCCTATTTTCTGCCATACTCATTGATCAGTGCCTCCTACAGTTGTTATCAGAGAGGTAGCCTTGGGCAGCTGATGGGAGCAGATGCAGAGACCCATACCCAAATACTAGATGGAGAGAGAGCCAAGTTGCAGGTCTCCATAGGGTGTCTCCACTGAGGCTTTGGAGAACTCAGCAAAAACAGAGGAGGAATTGTGGGAGCCAGGGGGTCAAGGATACCAGGAGATCATATCCCATAGAATCAACTAAGCAGGTCTCATGGGGACTAACACAGACTGAAGAGGCAATCACGGAGCCTGCATGGGTCTGCACTAGGTCCTCTCTATATATGTTAGGGTTGTTGGCTTGGTGTTTTGAGGAGATTCCTGACAGTGGTAGTGGTGGTTATCTCTGACTCTTTTGCCTGCTCTTGGGACCCTTTTTCTCCTACTGGGTTGCCTCACCCAGTATTGATATGCCATGTCCGGTTGATGTCTCTGGGAGGCCTGTTTTTTTCCGGGGGTGCAGGGATTGATATGGGGAAGAAGGGAGGTGGGGGTGAACTTGGAGGAGTGAAAGGAAGAAAATCTCTAGTTGGAAAATATGAGAGAATAATAAATAAAAATTAGAAAAAGAATTGTCATCCTATCCAATCAGTGAGATAATAAGTGATCTAAATATTATTTATGTTTTAATTTTTAAATTTTTGCTAATAAATGTATGTCAGCGAAAATCTATTATTGCTTCACTCTGTGAACTAACCATCCACAGGAAAATCTGGAGACTCATGAAGCTTAAGTGAGAAATGTAACAGAAATGGCTGGATATTAGTTTATGTATTTATTTAAAATGTTTGAGGTTTAAATTATTTTTATTTTATGTGTATGTATATCTTGCCTGTATGTTACATACCACATGCATACAGTGCCCCCAGAAGCCAGAAGATAGTGTCAGATCTCCCGAGACTGAAGATGGTTGTGAGTCATTGGGAATTGAACCTGGATCCTCTGTCAGAGAAGCCAGCACTCCTAACAGCTAAGCCATCTATCTCCCTAGATCCTGAATCTTACTTGAATTGCTCACCTTGCATGCTGAGGAAAGGCAGGAGGACTTGAACTCAGGGATCTTGCTTGTTACTGTAAGTTGAGACTTCTATGGGAAGAAAACATAAAAGCAAATTTATTAGCCCCAAATACCTTTAAGTTGCCATAATACAGAAACTCAGTATTTTTATTTTCCTAAAGAAGTGCCAAGATCACCACAATCCTTCAGTTCTACAGCAGGGATGTTCTTACAGTAGTGGAGGTAGTGTAACATCTGATTGTTTTAGTAAGCACCGCAGATTCAGTGTCTTTTTTGTTTTTGTTTTTGTTTTTTGTGTTTTCTTGAGACAGGGTTTCTCTGTGTAGCCCTGGCTGTCCTGGACCTCACTCTGTAGACCAGGCTGGCCTCGAACTCAGAAATTCACCTGCCTTTGTCTCCCAAGTGCTGGGATTAAAGGCGTGAGCCACCACTGCCCGGCTCAGATTCAATGTCTTATGAGCAACTTAATCAAACCCTGTCTGGATCCAGCTCCTCCATCCCATAATCCCCTCCCTCTCCTGTCTTGAGACCCTCTGCCCGCTGCCTGGAGAGCGCGGGGGCATCCTGACCTGAGATATTATTCTTTCTTTCTGGGAGCACTGGGCTGAGCTTCAGTAAACTGGTGAGTGTCTTGTATCTAGCACCCAGAAGCTTCCTGTATCTCCAGGCAGGGTAGAGAGAAGGGGAACTGGTGCTCCCTCTGAAAAGGGTGCTCCTTTGATGCTCATGCTTTGGTTGACACTTTTAGCTACTATTTCTATTACTGCTCTGCTTTGTTCTAAGCCAGGGCCACTGTATAGTCCTGGCTGGCCTGAAACTCACTGTCCTGGGATTCACATAGTCCTTAGTGATACGTTACACCTGCAGGTACCTTCAAGGTCACCCGTCTAAATTTGAACAGGTTCTGTTCACCGCACTTCCTCTTGCTTGGTGGATCATCAGCAAAGACATCTACGTCAGAGGCTCAGGATGTTCCTGACTCACAGACCCTCTCCATTTCCCATGTCTTTTAGGGATCACGATATGTGAAGTTCCCCACTTGGATCTTTTATAAATTCAAAATACTTTAAGCCAAAGTCACCATCAAAAAGGTGAGGTGGCTCAGTGGGTGTAGGTGTTTGTCACCCAGACCTGTGACCTGAGTTTTCTAGTACCAGTGTAGTGAAAGCAAAGGACTAATCACACTCGCACCAAGGCACTCTTCCTCCAACTAACTAAATAAGTAATAAACAAATGTAATAGAAAATAAAATGAGAATGTTGGTGAAATAGGTTGGTGCATAAAGGCACTTATCAAGAAAGCCTGGCAACTTGAATTAGATACCACAACCTGTGTAAGGGTAGGAGACAACTTATTCCCAAAGCTGTCCTCTGACAGCCATAACATGCTATGGTAGTCATACATATGTACACACGTATGTACACACGTACGCTAAACAAAATTAAATTAAAAAATAAATCGAATTGAGAAGAAGACATTACAATTAAATTTGCATACATGTTATCAGAATCGTCAGAAAAGCCCCTGGAAATTGCATCACATCCTTACACATGGAATTCTAATTTAATGGTTTGGGGTGGGGTCTGGCAGCCCATCTTTTAGTGTTCTGCACCTGGTTCTGATATGCAGCTGAGATGAAGAAATGCTACCCTGAAGGGTGGCAGTACCATGGCTGAGCCTCAAGCGCCTGGCCTTTGTCCAGCAGGGTCTCAGAAGCCCTCCTTCCATTGTAAACAACGCACCTTTCCCATCTCTACAAGTGCCCTTCTCTGTAGGTGCCCACGTGCTGATCCATCCCACCTGTTCTTGCCTGGGTCTCTTCAACCGCTTTCTCCTTTTTCCTTTGAAACTCCTGTTTCATCTTGACTCCTGCAAGCAACCCTGAGAAATATCTTTGGTAGATGTGTCCTAGCTTAATGCAGTTCACATCTTGGTCCTTTGAGTGCCTTGTTCTCAAAGGACTTTCAGAAAAGGGTGGAACTGATGTGTATTTACAGCTATACTTACACCCAAAGTCCCCCAGGATTCTACCTATCTATATGGCTGTATCATACAGTTATACAGTTGCATGTCAATGATGCATGACAGTAGACTGAACTTGAAACTTGTTTTTCTAATGTGAGACACAGAGCATAATTCTTGGGGTGTTACAGATGCTCAGTATAGGGGTGCTGATTATAGGATAAACAGACAGTCCTAGAGTGTACTGCCTATCTTATCCACAGTTGAACCACTGTCAGATTCTCTTTGAATTCATAGCTTGACAGATTCGATACTCCATGCTGGATGCTATCACACCTTGCAAGCACTTTCAATGGTGTCATGTACATTCATTTCCAGTTAAGTGTTGGCAACCATCTATAATAAGACTGATCCCTGATAGGACTCAGCCTAGCCTGACTAGAATATATGACTCAATTGCATTATTTGAATTTATAATGTTTAAATAATAACTTAAAGATAATTATTGTTTGCTATACAGTTTTATTGCAATCTAATCAGACCTGGATTACTAACCACATCACTAAACAATAATTGTGAGTAAATGGATATTTTATAAGCCCCATAAATTCTACTCTTCATTTTAACTTCAGAACTGTTTCTACGAAAGGACAAGAGACACAGAAAAGCACAGCAGAGTTTCTGGTCATATTTCGAATAAAAAAGTATTAATAATTATGATCAAACAGAACATTTTGAAGCCATCAAGAAGCCAATAGAAGATACTGTACTGGCTTCAAGGAATATAGTGGAGGTAGATAGGAGAATAGAGGAGGAGGAGGAGAAGGGGAGGGAGAGGAAGAGGAGGAGGAACCAATGTAGTGAACACTTCCTCCCTCAGCTATGCACTCAGCAGCTTTGAATACAGTTAATAGATGGTTATTATTTCCTGAATTTTAGTAAAGGTGCTTGATACAGCCTGTAAAACCTGCAGTTGCCTTCCTCCCACTCACCAGAGTTCCACTCACTTCCTTCCTGATTATTTCTACTCCTTTTCATTCATTCATTCATTTTTACATCCTGAATGCAGCTTCCACTTCCTCCTCTCCTCTAAGTCTTTCCCCCTTTTTCCCCCCCTCTGCCCNCCCCCCCCCATCCACTCCTCTGTCTCTTCAGAAAAGGGCCAGCCTCCATGGATATCAACCAAACATGACATATCAAGTTGCAGTAAGACTAGGCACCTCCCTTGTATTAAGGCTGGAAGAGGCAACCCAGTATGAGGGGAAAGTCAGAGACAGTCCCTGCTGGAAGACCACAAAACAATCAAGCAACACAGCTGTAATGTATGCAAGAGGGCCCAGGTCAGTCGCATGCAGGTTGTCGGTTGAATGGCAGATCCTGTGGGATTTTGTGTGGTGTCCTTTACCCCTCTGGTTTCTACATTCCTTCCTCCATGTCTATGGCAGGATTCCACAAGATCTGCCTAATGTTTAGCTGTGGGTTTCTGTATGTTTCATTGTTTGCTAAATTAACCCTCCCTGATGACATGTGGGCTAGTCACCGATCTATGAGTATAGCAGAATATCATTAGGAATTATTGTGCTGACTTATTTTTTCCAGTCATTTGGTTCTTAGGTCTCCAGGTTATCTGGCTTCTGGGTCCTGGCCCTCTAGAAAGTCTTGGGGGTGAGTTTCCTCTTGTGGCATGGGTCACTTTCCAATTCCAGGGATGGCTTAACTTGAGCTTTTTTCATGAGTAGTTTCTTTTTTTTTCTTTCTTTTTTTCTTTTTCTTTCTTTCTGTTTTTTTTTTGAGACAGGGTTTCTCAGTGTATCCCTGGCTGTCCTGGAACTCACTGTAGACCAGGCTGGCCTCGAACTCAGAAATCCGTCTGCCTCTGCCTCCCAAATGCTGGGATTAAAGGCTCATGAGTATTTTCACTCCTTAAAAAATACCCAGCTGTTGCCGGGCGTGGTGGTGCACACCTTTAATCCCAGCACTTGGGAGGCAGAGGCAGGCAGATTTCTGAGTT
>NC_034601.1:42854427-42867966 GCF_900095145.1 Mus pahari | reverse complement strand
AAAAAAAAAAAAAAAAAAAAAAAAAAAAAAAAAAAAAAAAAAAAAACCCAGCTGTGAAATTCTTTACTCTTCCTTACAATTATAGCTCTAATTGTATCAGGAGTATCTGTGGCTATCAATGAAAACCTCTTTCCCCTTCATCTCTCCCCCCTCTCTCATGCTCCTTTTGACTATCCTTCCTTCCCAGTTCTACTGAGAAAAAGTCTGTGCCCTGGGCTGGGCCCCTCCTGATAGGTCTTACTTAGCTGTGGGCCCTCAGGTCATTCACGCTTTTTACAATGACGACTCATTCCGAACTTCTTAATTTCTCCTATCCAATTGAGGTTTTATTCTCTCAACTGAAAACAGGAGCAGAATAGTTAAAAAACTCAGAAATCTCAGACCTCTAAGACTCCTGATTCTATACCACAAGGGCATGCGTGATTCTCATTGCATGGTCAGTTGTTCTCTCGTTGGTCCCTAATTGACTCCTGTTCCTTATCACACAAGTCTGTTGTTCTGGGCACCCACACACAGCGCCTGCCCTTCACTGGCATCAGATAGTCCTGATTCCTCTTTCAAGAAGACAAGATTAAGGTTATTAGTATATGTGAAGGCCCTAAACTACTATCACTATGTCTTGGGAAAACAGCTCCTCTGACCTAAGGTCTCTCCCTAGTCCTCACCTTCTACCTTCTGTCTCCTGGACATGTCCAGCAGCCAGACCCCACATCTCTCTTGTGTGATAAGATTCTTCACTTTCATTGGCTATCTTACAACAGTTCAGAAACATGGATGAATCACTCAGCCACAGATTTACCACAGCCCTGCGTAATCATGCAGGTGCGAGCCCACTTTCATCAGTTTTATATGCATTTACTCGCTTTCTTTACATTACAGGGACCCCTTCTCCTCAACTTACCTGACCCCCACTCAGAACTTTTATTGCAAAACCCAATGCAACAGAATTAAAGAGACAAAGCCAAAGCAAAAGAACAAAAGAGGAGGAATGTGCTAAGGAATTAAGACAGTAGGAAGCATCCTGTGGAGACAAATAGCTGGTGCACTAAAACCTTCTGCACATGCTAAATGTACTAAGTGAAGTTTGCTCTTCGGCTCTAATTAGAAGTAGCATTTTCCATTAACTGACGTGGGCTGTCAGCATCAGTTTTCAGGTTGCCCTATTATTTTTCAGTATCTTTTTAAATCACCTATATTCATTTTTAATTTGAAGAACACATTTTCCCATCTTTGATTGCACTTTTATAAACGTGAACTCTGTCAGTGCAGTTAATCTACTTCCAGTTCTCTCTCTGCTAGCTAATGAATAACTGTTTCCTAATCACGAATCTTTTTATCCCCATCATCTTTTTCAGATTTAGAAAAAGAATAATTATGATAGAAATCTTAAAAATACAGGTATTTATTTTTAAATGGCGCTCCTAACCTCTGCCAGCAAGGTGACTTGTAAATTCTTGCCAAACCACGTGGAATCAGCAAAAGCTGCCTCCGGTGGGTTAACTGTGGGAGCAGAACACAGAGGAACCCCCAAGACAGAGAGAAAGGGGTGAACATTTGTGTTGGACACAGTCTGGAATTCCAAGGCTCAAATGGCAGAAATGTTTGTTTTGTGAACCAGTCTATCCAGCAATCTACAGAGTTCCACAGATGTGATGTTTTCTCATATAGATGACCCCCATTGAGTCACCTCAGACTCAATGCCGCAGAAAACAGAACAGTCAGTCAGTCTGTCTGTGTGTCTTCTCTCCTTCTCCTCCCACTTCCCTGTTCTGTGTATGTGTTGATGATGTGTGGGACAGTACAGAAAAAGGCTTTCATGTTCCACAGCAACGTTCTGACTTTACTTCACTTAAGAGCTAAGAGGAAATAATGCACCTTTGAGTTTAGTTTGTGACTGATGACTAATGAACATTTGAAGAATTTACCTCTCGAAACCCAGTGTCTCTGGAGAAGTGTGTTTGAATTTGAAGGGGCATTTCTATAGCAAAAATGAATCTCTCCCTCTCTCTCTCCCCCCCCCAGCCCCGTCTCTCTATTTATAACATCCAAAATCTCTCTCCCCCCCAGCCCCGTCTCTCTATTTATAACATCCAAAGCAAATGTCTGCCATCACTTGCTGTTTTCTTTCCCTATTTAAAAGGCTGCTAAGCAGGTCTTGTGTGGTCAGAGTCTCCTGGAGCGCATGCGCGCATCAGCCCTGGTGGGTCTGAATGACACTACTGCTGTGGATGGTCAGTCACCACCTCTGGTTCTTATAATCTTTCTGCCTCCTCCTCTACACCACTGAGCCCTGAGAGGAAGGGGCTGATGAAGGCATCCCACTTAAGGATGAGTGCTCCGAAGTCTCTCCCTCTCTGTGCATCGACCAGATGGGGAATCTCTGTGGTAATCCTGCCAGGAGCAGCTTCCCTGATGAGGGATAAGCAAGACATGTAACAGTATGTCATTAAGAGTCATTCATCAGCGGAGTGTCACTAGGTACATCAACCGTGGACTCTAGGGCAGGCACCATGCCCCGGGAGTAGTTAGCCAAAACAGCCTCCACGTGCTTTGATGCTGTTGTTCTATTTGGGTTTGGTTGTTACCTTTGGTGGACTTTTTGTTTGTTTGTTTGTCTTGTGGTTTTCGTTTGTTTTGGTGTTTGCTTCTTTGTTTTTCGTTTTATTTTGTTTTCTTTTTACAAAGAGAAAGAGCATGAAGTTGGGTAGGTAGGGAAATGGGAGGATCTGAGAGGAGTTGGGAGAGGGCGAACATCACAGATATTCTATGGAAAAACCCTTTAATGATTAAAAAAGCCATTTAAAAAAAACCCAAGTGATCACCTTGCCTTCCAAAGCTGCCTAAAACTGGCAAAATCCTCAAACAGAAATCACCATTTAGCTCTAGATTCCTCAGTTTCTCCTGTGTATGTGAGGTGGCTCCATCCTCGCAGTGTCAGGCCATGGGGTCTCAGCAGCCCTTCTCCACACAGAGTGGAGGAGGCTGGGCCTGGTCAGGGAAAAGTGTTAAATGCACCTGCTGGTAAAGTCTAGGGTGGAAACAGAATCAGGGGGGGAGCATTCAGTCTGAATTTGACCTGAGCCTATAGAATTGAGAAAGATAATAGATCAGAAAAAAATGCAGGAATCAAAGAAGTTCCACAAGGACTAACAAGCCAGGGGTACTACATTTAAGCTCAAAGTCACAACATTAAATTCCACATCCTTGAACTAAATTCAAAATGTGGATTCAGGTTTCGAATAAGAAGAGATATGAAAGTCAAAGAAGATGGGAAACAGGGCTCCTGCTCCCAGGGAAGAACACAGGCACGCTGTGTCCAGAGCTGGAGGCTTAGTGGCCAGGGTGTCCCTCAGAGAGGAACAAGGAGGAGCCTTGGAAGGAAGCTGAATCTTCCTCAGGTATTCAGGGACCAGGCTCCAAAGTGCAGCCAGGATGCTGGGAGCCTCTGATGGGCCTTGGCTAGCCAGTGCACTAACTGAGAACTGGTGGTACACACAGTTCAAGTGCTTGAGGAGGTGTGAAGGGCAGAGATCAAACAGGTACCTTTACATTAGAATCTAACTGGGTATTGTCCCCTGTTGAATTATTTCAAGCCACACATCCAGTCCTCTCCTCTCATTTTTGCTGATGTGAGGAATGGACCATAGCATGACTGCATGCAACTGTCAAGGCTATTTCTGTCCTCCTAAAGGGAGACATAGTCCCCTCTGGATTTACAGTCATCTTGGCCTTCAATATCAGTATTTGGTCATTTCCGAGAAGCCTGGTGGCAGATGACAATAGGCAATGCTCCTTAGTTCCAACCTCCTGGAAAAAAAAGTAGAATAATTTATGAATCCAGAAGTTGGGCATACACTGGGCTCTGTGAATCATATGCCACTACACCAGGCTGATGCCTTCTCTCTAGCTGATAATCCTATCTGAGTATGTTTAGCAAACACAAACTGTTGTTTTGACCGAAGGTTTAATGTCGTCTTCTAAAGATGACGATTTGACCAGACAGTTCAAGTTGAGGGGAGAGGACCACCCTCTGATGTCACTCAATTGTGCACAACATTGAGCCAGGCATGGTAGTGAGAGGAACATCGAGACAAAGGCAGCCCACTGTCCCTGCCTTCTGCAGGCTTCTGAATGAGTTCATCACAAGCAGCTCTTCTAACCTCTCATGATTATGCAGGAAAGCAGGGCCGACAAGGAAGGACACATCATGCATTTTCCATCTTGGAAGAGTAATGCAACACCACGGAGAAATGAGATCTCTGTAGCCAGAGTAATAAAGTAAACTATTCCGGCCACAATGAGAATAATAAATGGCCTCTTACAAGGCAAGAGGTCTTTAGGTGCCATAAATATCAGAACATGGATGTTGGTGTAAGGGGGTTGGAAAGTACTTGTGATAAATCAATACACTTTCGAAGGCGTCTGTCACCGTGGTGACACAGGTTTGAAACCAGCATCCTACACAATAATGGCACATTAAAAAGACTAAATTCTAGATGGGAAAATGTGTTCATATTCTCCATTACAAAGTTCTCTTCAAATAGGTCATTTTAACTTTAAAACCACAGCTAAAAATCCTGCAAGCCGCCTTTGCTCAACATTTATAGCGACAATGACCAACACAGGAACTGCAAGATTATTTAAGTTCAATTTTTTTGTGTGTATCCATATCAGCGCTGCAAAACTATAGAAAGCTATTGCTGTCTTTTCCTTTCAAGAGGCATGGAATTCCACCAGGACTGTTCATTTGGTGGGAGGACTATAAACAAGACAAATGGAATCCAAATGTGGACTTTTACTTCAGTATAATTCATTTTACTTTGACCAAGTGTTAAGAAAAAATTTGTCTCTGGTAATATATGATGCAGAAGTTCCAAGTCTCACCTGTGTAGAAACACCCATCTTATTAAATGCAATATCAAATTACTCATTCTGTCCTCCACATTGTTTGGTAAATACCTATCTCTCAAAAGATCCAGCCCTAGGTGTTGCTAGGATTGTGGATATGAATAAACAAAAATTTTCTCTCTAAAAGTGTGTAGCCTGTTGACTATGTATGTCTGTAATGACAAGGAGAAGGGGGAAATGTGCTGGAAGAAACACATGCCAAGGACAAGTGACCCAGAAGAAAAGGGATGCTTTTACAGTCCTGGATAGATAAAATGTCCCATCAGGTTTGGTATTAGTTTGAGGTCAGAAGGGACCAGAGAGGGGGCAGACGCCACTATAGAGGAGCCCAGCAGAAAGAAAAGGTTCTCAGGGCAGCACAGATAAGAGGAGCCTGAGGAAGAGTGCAGAGAAGAATCAGGCCAAGTACAAAAAGCATGTTAGGAAGAAAGTAGCCTCAGATTACAGACAGCCTTGACTGTGGGCTAACAAATTACTATCAGCCACAAAGCCTAGAGGATACATACATAAGCAATATCATATACACTGCACAAACACGCAAATTTGGAGCACCCGTATGGCAGCTCACACCCATCTGTAATTCCAGCTCCAGAGAATCTGATGTCTTTTTCTGACTTCGATGAGCACTGAACACACATGTGCAGACATACATGCAGATAACACCATCCCCCATAAAATAAAAAGAAATTATAATATTTAAGTAAAAGATAAGTACACAGTAGTAGGTCAGTTTAAGGCATGAAACTATGATTCATCTTTTAATGACTGAGGGCATTAAGGGAATTTTAATGTGGTACCACAATCCCTGAATCAAATGTAACTGAAAGAAAATTCTATGCACAGAGTCATCCTTGATATACAATGGAATCTAGTAATTTAAGCTGTGAGATAAAACTAAGGGAGGGGAACTGGAAGCTTAGAAACTTCTAAACTGCATAGAATTTGATTTCATAGGTCAATGGTATTAAAAGTACTGCCTCAGTATATTACAAAATAGAAAAGCAATTATCCAGTTAATTTGTTAAGCGACAGCCAAGCACTCAAGCGACGCGTGGACATGGAAATGCTTCTCTCGGCCAGCAGGTGGCGCCTGTCACTCAGTGTAGAAAGCAGGTAATACTGGGAGAATGAAGCCTACACTGGAGTTGGGTACAAATTCCTCATCCCGATGTTCAGAAGAAAGATTGCAAAGGTTTGCTCCAGTCACACAATTTATAACCAGGGCTTTGGCTGGTTGACACTGAGTATCAATTACACAATTTCTTTATTCTAGAAAAATGTACCACCATGGGTGACAGATCTTGAGGTGGCCTTTCTTCTCAGCTTACTAAACTAAGGGGTTTCTTTTTACCAAATATGATTTGTCACATACCACTCTGCTGCTCTACAGATGTTTGGGTGGCCTTTTCTGTACTGTTCTTTCCCTGTGAGCAAAACTGGTGTAAAAGTGAGACAGAAAAATCCCAATGTCACCATTTAAAGACGCGTGACTCGATTAATCACTTAGCTCTCTCCCTTGGTTATAATGAATATAAGTAGCTAGAATGGTGTAGGAAGTATATATAACCATGTGGGGATGCAGGTCCAGGACGAGCTATACCTTCCACACTAGAGGACAAGGCACGCCAGCCATCAGGCTGCCTCTTCTACCACAACAGTTTTCTGATTGCCTCTGGGGTATTCTCATGTAGGTGTTCCTAGGGGTAGGTAGGCTGTGTACAGGTTAGGGGTAAAAAAACCAAAGCTGCTGGGTTTTGAGAGGAACAGAAGGGTTAACATTCTACTGTCCTGGTTGTGGGTGCTATAAAACCTACAGCCACAGAACTTGAGATGCAGAATGATCTTGGAAGTTTGGATCTAGTGTTGACTGCCAACCTGACAGGCTCAGGAATCACCAATGAGACAAGCCTGCAGTGACAGATTGTTTACATAAAGTGAGCCCCTGGCTTGGCTGATGTGAGCTGCATCTAACATAAAAGATTGCCTCTTGCAGTCTGGCTTTCTACAAGAGGGTACTTTATCAGCTGCCAAGGGAGGGAAGCAATGAGTAGTCCTACCTGGATGCCACCCGTATGAACATGACAGTGACCACCATGGCAAGATAACCCTATGTCTGCAATAAGTAGCATGCCCACATTGGTGTTAACAAACATCTGTCTAGTCGTACTTAAGGCCCACTCAACAGGAAGGAAATCATGCCCCAGGACTGGAAACCTCGTCAGCTTAGCATGGCTAGTGAGGTCACGAACCTCAGGAGAGAATTTTGTCTTGATAGCTCTCTAGACCAGCATACTCCCTTCCTCCCTTATCTTATCCTTGAACCCACAGGTAAGTGTAGCTACCAGCCCTCAGCCAAGAAGCCTCTCTTTAAGGCCACAACTGGACACAAAGCAGAGATCAATGCACTGTGGGGAGTCTTGACTCCCCTGATAGGATGGGCTCTGTCCTTGAACTTGTGAACCAAAATACACCTTTCTTCCTTAAACTGCTTTTGGTAATGGCCTTTTATCACAGCAATAGAAAATTAACTAAGATGCCTAGTTACCCTCTTCACTTCCCAGATCAGACCGCCAGCTGCCCATGATGCTGGAACATAGATGTGTAGAGTAAGACGTGGCTGCATTCGCTGCCCAGGTCTGCATGGTGGGTAAGTGATCATTACCAGTGAGAGGCTAGAGGGAAGAGCAAGGAGGGGGACCTGCGTAATTACACGGGTTAGACTTTATGACAGCCTGGCTTCCAGAGGATAGACAAATGAGTGCCAGCCGAGAAACGTGTTGAATCATGGCAGTAAATTAGCCAGTCCTGATTGCCAGCAGCACACAGCCAGCACCGGAATGCAGTTTATTTTGATACTGAGTGGAACCAAGGCTGCTTCTTTGACCTCCCCACTCCCACATCTGCCAAATTCCTTATGTGAAAGACATTCTAAGGGTACCAAGAAGACAACTTCGTGCCATCTGCTGCATGGCTTTTTCGCTGGCATTGGGTAGGTATCTCCAAACAAGAGTTATTGAACACCCACATTATTCTCACGGACTCTTTTCATTAAAAAAAAAAAAAAAAAAAAAAAGAATTGAGATGCTCTTTCAATATGCGACTATTCAGTAATTACCATATTTTATAAAGAATTTGGCTATTTTGGAAAGATAACTATACCATACAAAGACTGGGTGAGCTTTTTTTAAATATCTAAGTACCCCATGAGGGTCAAGAGCCAAGTGCTTATTTACGCTGTTCTTGCCTTGAATGTTCTCTCTGATTCCTTCAATTTACTCTAACTAGACTTCAAAACAGAAGTTCAAGGCTACTTCCCCTGTAACATGTACTTACACTGAATCACCCTTCACAGTTTCTTTAGAAAAGATTTCCACACCATTTCAGCTGTTATCAGAAATTACTGAACTAACATTCTATTGTGGTTGGAAATTTGTAAATCATCATTAGGTTTGGTTAGAAGGAGACCTTTTTTTGTTGTTTTTTGTTTTTTGAGACAGGGTTTCTCTGTGTAGTCTTGGCTGTCCTGGAACTCACTTTGTAGACCAGGCTGGCCCCAAACTCAGAAATCCGCCTGCCTCTACCTCCCAAGTGCTGGGATTAAAGGCATGCGCCACCACGCCCGGCCAGGGGGCCATTTTTTATCTGAGGATGTGATATATTTACTATTTCAGCAATGGTCTGTTGCGTGCCCAGTACCTACCAGGCACTGATGTAGGAAATGCTGAGTCATGGTAGGCAAAGCTGAAGAGTTTCCTTGCCCAGGAACCTTACAGTCTACTATTCCAGTAACTCTGAACTTACCACATGATCAAGCTTGGGCTATACCCAGAAGCAAGCATTTAAAAGTCAATGACCACTGAATTAACCAGCTGCCTGGGGTTGGGTCACTGATAAATATTGAATACTTGAAAATATGTTAAGATTCTACGAATGTTTGCCCATGTAGATTTTTGTGGAAACTTTCCTTTCAGTAAAGAAGTCAGTGAGGATTCTTATATCCTTTGAACAAGATTTCTACAGAAGTGATCCTAAATTGCTGTTAGAGTTGCAATGAGCTGAATCTATAATCTTGACTTAAATTTGTGTGGGGAGAAAAAATCTAGAGAGAGAGAGAGAGAGAGCGAGCAGAATGGATGGCTCCCATCTGTTGACTTCATCAGCTGCCATTAAAACCTCCACTCAATAATAGATAATATAGTCCAACTTTAAACAAACAATAAGCTAATCAAGGCTTTGTGAATGACACTATCAATATCCAGTGGTCAACACTGACCTGTAAGGAAGAAAAACAATATATTCAGAGGCCATCAAAAGATAAAGTCAATTCCAATGTATTGAATGTCTTCCCAAAGCTTTAAGGAGTAATTTCAAATTAAGAAACAACTTTTAAAATGGAGATATTTCCAGATAGAAACTTCTGTATTTATCTCTTTGGCTGTTAGTTAAGATAATCACAGGCTCTCCGGCCTTTATCTCTGGTTTCTTTTAGCACACTCCAGACTAGGGGCTTTATAAACTAAATAGAGAGGCGAGATGTGTTTTAGCGGTAGCGAATACTTAGGGGATTCATTTCCCAAGTAATCATTAGTGTCATTCCGAGACTGAACAAGGTACTAGGTTAAAAGGGGAGAGCTAGTCCCGTGACCACCTCAGGTGGTATCTGACTTGCACAGTAGATCCCTAGCAAAGTGGGAAGGTAAGGGGACATGTTTACATTATAAAAACCAAAACTGATGTAGTACTGGATTGACTCCTACCCCATCACCAGCTTTTCTATTCTAATGAGGCTTTCCTTTTTGTTTTTTACTTGTTTTGTTTTGTTTTCCGGAATTGGCAGACAAGTCAATACTTCTGCATATTTACTGCTAACCTGCTCAAATGCTACTTGAGTAAATGAACTATATAAATTTTAAAGTGCTGAATTTGAGAGCTGAGTCCACAAGCATGGATATAACTCTTGGATCAGAGAATCAGGGCTGGGGATATGGCTCAGAGGGTAAAGCATATTCAACAGAAGGACAAAATGGAAATAAAAAAGAAGCTGTATGTTTTACGTGAGAAAATCATATTGGTCGATTTGCGTGTAAGGACTCAACAGCTCAAGAGCAATTGCTTAATTTGGAAAGATGAGTGACTCTCACCTGCGGCTGCGCTTCCACCAGCCTATCCTGATATCGCTGGACTGACTCTTGAAGTTGCTTCTCTCTCTCATCTTTTGATGGTGGTCTTCTGTCCATGGTGCCCAGTGGGATAGAAGGCAGGCGTTCTATCTGGTTACAGCTTCACGATCAACAAGTAACAGATTAGAGTTAGGAGGCAGCAGGAAGGTATTTTCCTGACTAGAAAACCCAATTTACTTCTCTAAAGTGTTAAAGTTTCTGTTATATACACACAACTTGACTCTAAAGCAGGATTATAGTCTTAAATGTTCATTTGGTATGGGAAGGAGCTACACAGAAAATGTAGGGGCACATGTATTTACCAGGGTGTGAGAATGCAAATTATCTTGTTAATGGTGCACTTATCCTACACTATCATAAGTCAAGTCTTTAGAAACAATTTGTTTTGGATC
This sequence comes from Mus pahari, assembly GCF_900095145.1. Lineage (NCBI taxonomy): Eukaryota > Metazoa > Chordata > Mammalia > Rodentia > Muridae > Mus > Mus pahari. Next base: position 42,857,486 of record NC_034601.1, on the reverse strand, counting down.
ATCTTGACACTGACAAACATTTTCCCACTCCATCCCCAAATTTGGTGTAGAAATCTATGCACCACTCTAAAATATTACAACAACAAAAAAAACTCTGCCTCTGAGACGCATGGATCTCTAGTTTGGAAACACTGAGAGAGCAATGGCTAACCTGTCATGTGCTGTTCAGGGACAGCCTTGGGGTTATGGAGGCTTGCACATAGCTCACTAGATAGCTCAGAGTGACCCTGACTGTGGTCCATCTTTCCCAAATGAACTGCCGTCCTCAGTCGTCCAGTACTTAGCATTCATCCTGGCTCCCAGCCTTGTGTACTTTACAACCATGAACAAATCTCTTCAAAGTTAGAAAAAGTAAGTAAGCCTTTATTTTGGAAAGCGTGAAGCCATTTTGCTTTAAATTTTTTTTTTTAATGCTATAGCTGTGAAATAGGGAGCCGAATCAGACAAATTGCTTTTTTGAAAAAAAGTAAAATTGTTTAGTGTGCGTTGGTATCAATACTTGAAGCAGAAAAAGGGCTGAACTATCTCTGAGTATAGCTCTGAGCCCAAGTCTGGCTGAGTGTGCAGTAGGAACAGGAAATGCAGATGTTAATTCTATAAATGTCTCGTCTAGCTTAAGAAGTTTTCTATTATTGATACGTGGAAGGAGGGGAGAGTTGCATGCAGTCACTAAAAGGAAGTGGAGGGAATCAGAAAATGTAAGGGTGCTGGGCTCAGAGAGGGAGGAGACTGGGAATGGGGAGGGTCTCTCCACACTGGAAACAGGGAAGGAAACAGAAGGCTGAAGGAAACCACCCGCTCTGTTTGCTCTGATTTTCAGCGCTGTGAACATGGATTTCTCTTGACCCCTACCAGCAGAGAAGAGTGAGGAACTACTACTGAATTCAAGCACTGCTGTGAAAAAAAACCACTTCATTCTGCCTTCATGTGGTGTTGGCTATTACTGTTATTTTCCAAGGAAGGTGCTATGTAAACAAAGGCCAAGGATGACTGCACAAGGATGTCTGTACGGCCACCAACCACATGAGTCTGAAGACATTTCCGGAGCAGCACTTACACAGGTCTACTTCATTTGAGAAAAGAACCTCACGGCCACATTAAGTTTTTATTCAGAGCAGAGAAATGTATTTTATTAAAATGAAGCCGACTCAACTGTCTACCTTCAAAGATCTTTGGACAACAATTTTAATATGTAGTATGACCTCTACGTATTTTGCAACCTTTCTGAAACAGAGGAGGTTTTGCTTCAGCCAAATACAGGACTCATTTTTATCCTGCTGGTGATTCCTGCATTCAACACAGATGAATGCATATCATGAATATAACAGGAGCGTGCTGATAGCTATTTCTCAGAGATCGTGACAAAAATGTAGTTTCCCTTTGTGCTTGAACCAGAAAATAAACAAGACTTCAGTAGCCTCAAAAAAACTGGCTCTGTGTTAGTTTATCCAGGCTGCTGGCCCTGAGCACTACCATGGGTAAGATGGTTTTAATCATTAAATGCATGGAAAGTGGAACTGAGTTCCAGAAGATGTCACAGGATGTCACAGGATGCTTTTTGACAGCCTCTCTGCTTCAAGTTCAGCTTGAAGGGAGAATCCCCAGCAGGTCACAAAAGCCTTCTGAGTATCTGTGCTTTCTCCTCTTAGAGATGGAATGAGTTCACAGGACTTTTATGAAGATGGAAGGGTAAGCTTCCGTGTTTACAAAAGGAGTGTTTCTGTCTCAAGTTCTGTTTCGTAGACCATTGTTCGTTCAAATGCCACCCACTAGCATTGACTTTGGTGGCAACTAGGAAGCCACTCTGGACCACCTACTCTAGGCTCTGAGACTACAGGCAAGACCTTGTTTACTCTCAAGACTTGGCTCTTGTTCTCACAGAACATGCCCTAATACACAACCACACCAATTTTGTATATATGAGTTGATTTTATATGATTCCATCTAAACTCAACAGTGCATAGGTCTCCTGGCATATGTCAATCCCCATTCTTCATGAAAGTAGGTGCAGCCTGCAAGGCTGAATCAGAGGGCTGAGTGAGGTCACAGGATGATTCCCAGTCTTCCCCCAGGAGCCATCATACCCACACAACAGACTGTGAGTTCCCTACGCAGAAAGTGCCTGCTCCCAATTAGATGCTCTTATATCTTGCTAAGCCTCCTGCTGCTGTTTTCTGCATATTTTATTATAATCTGTTCAGTGGGGATGACATACAGATGGTCAGTATTATGCCATTGTGTTTAAAGGTTCAGGGACTTTGAGGGACAAGAAATAGAAGCACTTTCTGGTATTTATAGTTTCAGAGTCCATCAGTTTTCTGTCAACACAACTAAATTTGTCTTGCCTCTCCTTGCAAGTGGAATTATCTGGATGTGTAAAAGGGACAAAGCTAATGTGGTCTTGAGGATGATTCTGCAATGCTCTGCCAGGCATCCCTAGTTGCTAAGGGATGCCTGGCAAGGGCATGCTAGTTCAGGGTCACTGGACAATGGAAGTAAAGAAAGCTGTGAAAGGCAGCTTCCCGGGCCTCAGTGGTTTGTCTTCAGAGCTGGATAAACATACTTGAACAAGAGGAATTACTCTCAGGTCCATATTAGTACAAGCGATCTCTTTACTCTTCAGCTCTAAGGATACAGAGGAGATTGTACAGAGAGAGCAGTGCTGGGGTGGGGCAAGGGTGCCTCTATTAACAAGGAATACTAACTCTTCTCCCTAGAGAAAGGATATTAGTCTAAAAGGGCTCGTTAGAACACCGACAGCCATCAATATTTAATCAGCCCTTTTTCCTGTTTAGTCTGAACTTTTTCCTCTAGCATATAAAGCAATGGAATCAATATATGACTTAAAATTTAAAAAAAAAAAAGCATATATTCTAACAGCTTAGAGCTCCTGGATGCACCCTCTCGTAAGATCAAGTTGTTTGCCTTGTGTGTATGGCTGGGGAGGTGCAGCTCAGGAGGCCCAGGCTTCCTGCTAGGTGGAAGGCCACACACATTAGTGTCAGGGACCAGGTTGAGAAAACCCAGGCATCCTACATCCCGGGCATCCCGAAGCCCAG
>NC_034601.1:42843482-42853862 GCF_900095145.1 Mus pahari | reverse complement strand
TGTTGTTTTTCCAGACAGGGTTTCTCTGTATCGCCCTGGCTGTCCTGGAACTCACTTTGTAGACCAGGCTGGCCTCGAACTCAGAAATCTGCCTGCCTCTACCTCCCGAGTGCTGGGATTAAAGGCGTGCACCACCACGCCCGGCTAGCAGATCTGTTTTAATCAAGAGAAAAATGTACTAACCAACAATATTCTCATAGATAGCCAAGGAGTTTACAAAGGCTTTAAAGAGAAACGGGCCTCTAAGGTAGAATCCCTCGATAACTGACACTTTCGAGCCTTATGAGGGACACCTTAGGAATTTTACATTGACAGAGGATTTTTGGAGAATTAATCAAAACTTACCTGTTTTCCGGGTTGTTGGGATTATTGGCACAAATCCACAGGTCAGGAAATTCTTTTTCCTGGTAACTGGAAGAGGAAGGCAGGACTCTCCATTTGAGACAAAGATCTGACCATTAAGACAAAAACACAAAAGAAATGAATGTACTAAAAAAACAAAAACAAAAACAAAAACCCCAAGTGTCAATTCAGCCACACCGGAAGCAGTGGCCCCTTCAGCAAGCACCCCGTGCCTGTTGACAGGTCTAGTCCAGCCTTCCAGGAGCCATATGCAAAGCTCACCAAGAAATGGGCAATCATCATTGTGACTGTTCCAGCTCCCTCCAGGTTGGTCGCTGTTACTTGTGATTGAGGAACCTCATTACAGCACCCTCTCTCTCTTGACTCCCATGGTTTCCAGCCCACTCCCATCCACTCCACTTTCCATGCAGATCCACAGAACGGACAGAAAAAGCGAAAGCCAAGATCTATAAGTCATTCACGCACTGCCCTCCTCTGTCCGTTCTTTCCCTTGATCTTACTCCACAGCCTGTTCTGATTTCCTTGTGTGCTTTCCCTTACAATTCCTCCTTGCCTTTAGGTCCAAGGCACACAGCTGTCTTTAGGCTAAACCTAAGTTTAATCCTGGATTCCCTCTTGACACAGAGGTAAACATTTCTTGCACTCCTGAGGCGAAAGCAGCTTGCACAGCCAATAAGCCCCTGAACTACCTCCTACAGCCTGTGGATCTTGAGAGAATGACTTAATTTCTGTGTCAGAATGATCATCTGTAAAAAAAAAATGGTATTTCTACTAGTATTTATAGAAAGAGGAGCTGAGGATAAGATGGCCTTGCAGTATGAATGACGATAAAAATCAACACCACTGAACACTTTCTCAATCACTTAGCAAAGTTCATACCTATTAGATCACATGTTCACAACCTTATGACATGAGTGCTTATGGGTTATAAGCACCAGCCTTATTTTCTAAATAGGTGATTAATCCTCAGGGATAACCAATGACTGCCGGGATCCCACATGGCCTTTAGCCACTGGAATCAGCGTTTACTCAGCAGGCATCAAATACATGTAATAACTACTGGGCATTAGCATTGTCACATACTGTCATCGATGGCCTCATTCATACTTTCTGAATATGTCATGTTCCATTTATTATCTCTCACTGTAACACATCAATTCATGCATTTACATCTCTCCCCTGGGTCTTCTAGTACAACAGGCTCTACCAGCACAGGTATGACCTCTCTCATTAATTCAGTTTTAGTCCATTATCATCAGGATAGGAAGCATGGCATGGTATAGGAAGATAGGGTGCTGGAAGAGCTGAGAGCTCTACATCTTGATCTGAGGACAACCAGAAGGAGACTCTCTTCCAAGGCCGCCAGGAGGAGGGTTATCCTTCCACACTGGGCAGAGCTTGAGCACAGGACCTCAAAGCCCACTCCCATAGTGACTCAATTCCTCCAACATGGCCATACCACTGTATCAAGACCTCTCAACAGTGCCACTTGCTATTGGCCAGGCATACTCAAACCACCACAGAGGTATTGGGAAATTCTCAACAGAAGGATGATTTGGCCCTGCATCAAACCATCCTTCACGGAGTTGCCTTACTGGAAGTTATATCTGACGAATTTATTCCCCCTGGAATGCTTGGGGAGGTGCTCTTCTGGTACTTGTCTGTCTTATCTACTGGACTGTGGGTGATAGAAAGTATATTGTCCTTAGCTCCCAAGCCCTTTGGAGACCAGGTTGAAGGTGTATCAAGTGCTTGGTGATTTCATGCTGCTGTCCTTCTACTGAGAATTTCCCAATGCCTCTGTGGTGGTTTGAATATTCCTGGCCAATGGCAAGCGGCACTATTACAAGGTATGGTCCTGTTATGTGGTGTGGCCTTGTTGGAGGAATTGAGTTACTGTGGGGTCTTATGCTCAAGCTCTGCCCAATGTGGATGGATAACTCTCCTCCTGGCTGCCTGCAGAAGAGATTTTCTTCCTGGTTGTCGTCAGATCAAGATGTAGAACTCTCAGCAATTCCAGCACCATGTCTTCCTGCCACAATGATAATGGACTAAAACTGAAATTGTAAGCCAGTACCAAGTAAATGGCTTCCATTATAAGTATTGCCTTGGTCATGGTATCTCTTCACAGGGAATGAAACCTTGTAGTGGATAGCCCTGGAGCTAATTATATTTTATGTTAATTCCGTTCTCCTGTGAGGGACCATGGACAAGGAATAAGTCAGCACTCAGGTGATTTCCTGTAAACCTGCTTCCTACCTTAATTTGTAAGAAAAGGAGAATTGATAATAGGGCAGATAAAAGTGAAGATGGAGCGGAAGGTGGGGGAGAGAAGGAGAAAATGGAAGAGAGAGAGGACACAGAGGAGGAGGAGGAAGAGGAAAAAAAGTGGAACAGAAGCACATGGCCTGGAGAAACCACAAGTTCTAAGGGGTCTCATAGATGTGGAAGATGGTAATGTAGTGGCAGATCTGCCCAATCTAGGCTCACAGCATGTATTCATATTAATTGAGTTGTGTTTTCATTGCCGGAGCATATTTGGGTTAGAGATTTACTGCAACACAACATCCCATTGTTTATCAAAAAAAAAAAAAAAAAAAACCCTTGCCTTGGAATTCAAAACACATAAAGGCATTTACCCAAGGAAATACTTCTATCTTTCTTCATTGACTCATGCCCCCCACTTATTTTGTTATTAAGATTACAGAATTCCTATTAGCCTCAGACACAATGTTACATATAAAAAGTAGGAAAGTGTTACATATTAAAAACAGGAAAGTGGCTGTTCCTGGTGCTCTGATCATAAATATTTCTAAGGTGCATATCTGATATCAACCATCTTTCCCTGTGCCTTTTCCCTCGTCTCAAAATCCAATCATAGCAACTATCTCATATGCTGCCTGTGTCATGACATCTCGCCTACAGTTTCACACCTCACTCTTCACCACATGCTCAAATACTCTTTGCCTCAAACCTTCTCATACCCAACTTCCCCTCTATTGTACATTTCTTCCTAGACAGTAACTCCTTAGATGCAAACAGCAATTTTTACCTGTGTTGTCTCCTTAGCCCCATGACTTAAACCTTTAGGAAATCATGAATATTTGTTAGATTGGCACTCAGCACTCACCACATTGTAGCATGAATGGGATAGCCATGGCTTCTCCTCTTCGCCACTGGAGAGACTCCAAAGAGCTGTCTGTGTCTTTGCTATGCTGGTATTTGAATTCGTCCCAAAATTGTGTTAGGTTTCTATTACCTGAAGGGGAAAAAAAAAGACAGAGTAAAGACAAAATATGTAAGTAACACAGTCAAGGTGATTAACAAAGAAACGTTTACATGTAAGTACAAATACAATATAATTTCAACCATGTAGAAGCCAAAATATAAATAAGAAATTGATGTATTGTTATCTCTGTTTGGTATTTATAGGTGGAATAAGTTTACTGATTTATATGCTCTTGCGTTTTCAGATCACATACAGTAATGAGTACTATCTTTAGAATGAAACTAAAGACAACAGCAGTTATAAAAAGTTACACTTTTATTGTTGCAATAAAACATGGTGACATTTAAAGTATTATTCTCAAATAGTCCCAGAAAGAGTTATGCTAATCAATGTGTATAGGCCAATTTTTAAAATTATTGCCACAAGTATTTATCATTCCTATCACGCAGACAGATTTTTCTTGGGACCGTATATCATGGCTGGTTCTGGTTTCTTCCTGGGCTGTGTTTTATGTTCCGCTTTAACCCCAACTTCTATAATGTTCTTTGCTTGGAAATGACACTCATCTCAGAAGAGCATTAGGGTCTCTCTAAGAAGCTGTGTTCTTATCCAGTGAGCTAGAAACTGCACAGCTGTGAATACACTACAGAATCAGTAGAATAGCAAAAATTGGGAAATAACAAAGAAGGTTATGGATAACTGATAAACTCCATTTTCAAACAGGGAAGAACCCTGGGCACCTTGAAGAGGGTACAGGAAAATATAAATGCAGTGTCTTACGAGGCTCTATAAAACACAGCTTTTATTTTTAAAATATACAAGGCAACCCCAGAGTATAATGTTTTTTGTAACTGACAGAATGTGTACTCATATAATACTAGGTTGGAAATACTTTACTAGAAGTATGAAAAAAAATTATTTTTAAACATTTTAGAAATTTATCTTTTCTTTGTGCTGGCGCTTTGCTCACACATATACTTGTGTACCATGTGTGCCTAGTGCCCACCAAGGCCAAAAAAAAGATGCTGAATCCCCTGGAACCAGAATTACAGATGGCATAAAATCCTACGTGGGTCTTGCGAATAAAACCTCAGTCGTCTATAGGAGCACAGAGTGCTTTGAACCCACTGGTCCATCTCTCCAATCCCCAAATGAGGTTTTAATAGTAGACATCTTTAAAGAAGAAAAGGGTAGTGAAGAAAGCTAAGGAAGATACTTTTACTTCTTTGTGAACACTTTTTAACATTTCCATGTGCACGCAGGTACTATTTTTAAAAGGATCTTTAATAAAAAGAAAAGAACCAAGTCTTACTATTTCACCAGCTATGGCAACCGTGAACTGCCTGGCCATGAGGCTATGCAATGTCTGAGATACATCCACAGAGAACACTATCACCAAAGTTCACATTCCCAGAAGTGCATTCTGAAGTATAAACCCTAGAGATACTGGAAACAAGTCCGTTCTTCACATGTTTAATTTTAAAACAACCAGAGCAAAAGGTCAGTCTTCGAAACAGATTTTCTCCATGAGCTGGACAACTAGAAAGAACTCACAGATCACTAAATTTCTATCTTGATGCTTCACTAAAATTTTACTTACTCTTTCAAACAAATCCTCCTTAGGCACGGGCTTGGTGAACTTCCCATTCAGACCCAGTATCTGCTTTTTTGCTTATTATTTGGCCGTGGAATTTCCATCCAGCCGAGGATGACTGAGATCGTTTGAAGGAAAATGGTCCCTAGAGGCTCATGCATTTGAAAGCTTGGTCATCGGTGAGGGGCAACATTGGTGAACGATGATTAGGAGATGTGGCAAGGTTAGAGGAAGACTGTCACTGGGCCTTGAGGTTTCAAAATCTCAAGTCAGTCCCAGTCTCAGTCTCTCTCTGTCTCTGTCTCTCTCTCTGTCCCTCTGTCTGTCTTTCTTCCCCTACTCCGTGCAGATGTGGATGCAGAATTGTCAGCTACCTCTCCAGCATCATGTCTGCCTGTGTGCCACCATGCTTCCCACCATGATGATGATAATGGACTACACCTCTGAAAATGTAAGCAAGCCCCCAATTAAATGCTTTCTTTTATAAAAGTTGCCTCGGTCACGATGTCTCTTCAGCAACAGAATACTGACCAAGACAATTACAATTACTCCTGATCCCACTGTCTCCATTTCTTAGTAAACAAGTTTGGTTTATATGGTGCTGAGAGGTGGATCAAACTCATCAAAGCCAGGTGACTACTATGAACTCAGTACTCTACAACAAGCAACTGACCAACTAAGCTCCAGCCCTCACAGCCCTGGTATTTGGTCGTGGTCTACCACACCCTCTACTTCTCTAGATCCTGAAGGACCACTCTCTTGAATCTGAAGTGGATCATGAGAGTTGCTTCTCTGATTGTCATATTAACTATTTTGTATTTCCTATCTAAGGGGTGTTCTATAGATTTTAAAAATATAGAACATATGCTGGCTCTGATATATATTATTTTCAAAAATTTGGGCAAACTGCTATGTTTTCTTATCCATCAAGTGAAAGTTGGGTAGGCAATATGGCTCAGTAGACAGAGGTGCTTGGTGCCAAAACTGACAATGTGAGTTTGATCCCTGATGGTGCCCAAGGCAGAAGGAGAGAAGCACACCTTTCTATATGTCCTCTGACCTCTACATATATCCCCAGACATAAACAAAATAAATAAATGTAAGAAAACTAAGAAAAACTCTAGTGATAACACATGCTGGCAAAGATGTAGAGTGAGGGAACACTCCTCTATTGCTTGTGAGAGTGCAAACTTGTACAACCACTTTGGAAGTCAATTTGATGGTTTCTCAGAAAACTAGGAATAGCTCTACCTCAAGACCCAGCTATACCACTCTTGGCCCTATACCCCAAAGATGCCCCACTATACCACAGGGACACTTGCTCAACTATGTTCATAGCAGCTTTATTCTTAATAGCCAGAAATTGGAAACAACTTAGATGTCCTTAACAGGACAATGGATACAGAAAATGTGGTTCAGCTACACAGTGGAATGCTACTTGGCTATTAAAAACAAAGACATCATGAATTTTGCAGGCATAGGGTTGGAGCTTGAAAATATGATCCTGAGTGAGGTAAGCAAGAGGAGAAAGATGTGCATGGTCATGGGTGGGGGTGGAGACAATCATCACAAGAGGAGAAAGACATGCATGGTCATGGGTGGGGGTGGAGACAATCATTGCAATCGAGTTTCCTTAGACCCAGAAAAAAAAATCAACATTGCTCCCCCTTCTCTAAAAACAAGAGAAAAATAATGAACTATATTATGAAAAGTGACTGATTATAGTAACTTGTCTTATAGGATTACGATAAAGATGAATGTGAGATACATTAAAACAAAGAACGAGAGAACAGGATGCTCTCAAACCTGTTTTACCATCTAGACAGAAACATCACTGGCTGAATCTCTTGAGTGTAACTGTTTTGGAACTTTGGAGCCCATCAGAGGACTACAAAGCCAGTTCAGCTCCTAGCCAGTAGTCCCCACTCATCCTATCCACCTTAGCCCTGTGACAGAAAGGTGTACTTGAGTCCCTGGAAAAGCTGGTGCACATTTTGATAACTCCAACTAAGCAAAAGGGTTTACCAATAACTGCTTTCCCAGTACCAGGGATCCCTGTTGTAACTGGTGCTCATGAGGTGCAGAGGATGAAGTAGGGTCACTGATGTCATACGTCTCCATTGGATCCAGGAGATCTGAGGATCTAATACCTTTTTCTTCTAAACCTTTCCTTTTTCTGTGATCTTCCTTTTGGGAGCTATGTTTGGCAAGCTAGACAAAAGCAGCAATCTGTACAAGAGAAATTTAAGTGACCAGAAGGTAACAGAAGATCAAAATATACCAGAGAAGACTTAAGTTTACATCTCAGGCTGATCCTCTGCCAAAAGACCTCCTTACAACAGTAAAACCCAAAATAAAACACAAGAGGCGGCAAAGGTCAGACTCAATCTCCAGAGTTACAACACTCTCAGATTCCAACACAGAGTTTTCAAGAACAACATCCTAAAGCATGTAAAGCAAAAGGAAAACTAAGCCAACAGAAGCTTTTCTTGGCAAACATCTACAAAAACTTTAGAGGAAATTCTAAAAGAGGAAGAAAAAAAAAAACCTCAAGAAAATGATGTAAAACCAGAAGTACCAGAGAATCATGAATACTAGTAAGAAGCAGAAAAGAATTCCTGAGCATAGCCATCCATTAGCCAAAAATTAATGTTTCCCTGAGGTGTTCAAGTGCAGATTCTAGCAGGAACACGGGAGAACCAGTGAAGTCGAAGATGCAGTAATGGAAATTATGTGTGTGAAGAGCAGAGAGGAAAATGACCACAAGAAAGTGAACCAAGCCTCTGAAGCTAGAGTAACCCCACCAAGTTGACCAACATACACATGCTGTCACAAGTCTAAAAGGGAGGTTAGAGGATGGCTCAGCTGGTAAAATGCTGCTGTGCAAGCATGAGGATCTGAGTTCAAATCCACCACATCCACTTTCAGCCGTGAATGCAGAAGTGCATGCCTGTGATCAGCCCTGGGAAGGCAGGTACAAGAAGATCTCTGGGCTTGCTGACTGGCAGGCTAGCCCCGTCAGTGAGCTCCAGGTTCAGTGAGAGACTTCATTATAAAAGCTAAAGTCATTTAAATAAATAATGACAAATGGTCTCCATATTTGATTAAAGGCATTAATAAAGATATCATATGCAAGAACCGTTAAGAATTTCTAAGTAGGGCAAACTCAAACATAAAACAATACTCATTATAATCAAGCTGTTACAAAGACAGGTGTATGAGCATGCATGTTAGTGAGCGTGTATGTACATATATATTTATATGTAAATATTTACTGAAAATAGATTTGTTTTCATACAATATAGTCTGATGATAGTTTCCTCTCCTGATGCCTCTCGGGTCAACCCTACGTCCCCAGCCACCTAGCTCCAAACCATTTCCTTCTCTCTCTAGAAAATAAACACACAAACAAAATAAACGAGAATTTTAAAAAAGAAAAGGCACAATGAAAACACACACACACACACACAATTACTGAAGTAAAGAGGCTATATATTCACATTAGAATGTTATAATTTTCGTGTAGTAAATATGATACAAAGAAAATGGCTAAAGAATTTAAGGAACAGAAAAGGAGATGGGAAATGAAAAAAGGGGTGTCTGCCTATAATCCCAGGACTCTGAAGGTGGGGGCCACATCCCAAGCCTGAGGCCAGCCTGGGCTGTATAATGAGACCTTGTCTGTAACAAGAAAAATCAATGAGGAAGGAATTTAAGTGCTTCATTCCAATAGTCAGACAGACACAATGGAAGAAAGTAAACCAAGAAACACGGAACAAATAAAAAGCTGTAAGGCATCCAGAAAACTATCAGCACAATGACCAAAGCCCCTCCCTATTGGTGGTTACTTTATTGTAGAACAGAATGTAGTCTCTATTCAAAAGACACATTTTAGAGTGAATTAAAAGTATGATTTCTATCTGTGCTGTCCAGATGCAAATTAGTTGCAAATGAGACAAAGAAGAAAGCTATCTCTTTTGACACTAAGATGGAAACTGGTTACAAATAAAAGTATAAGAAGGAATATTTCTTGCAAACAAAACAACCACAATAGAGGAAGCATGGCTGTGCAAACATTAAACAAAATAGATTTCAAACCAAAACTGATCACAGGAGACAATGAAGAATCTTAAATATTAATAAAAGGTTCAAAAGAGCAAGAAGATAAAACAATTACAAACAGAGGCACCTAACAATACGCTAAAGAAAAACAGGAAGCTAACTGGCAAAATTCAAAAAACAGCTTTACAAAAGAGACTAAATACTTCATTTTTAACACAGTGTTTTATGCTATTTACGTGATTCAGTTTTAGAAAGAAATAAGTATATAAAAAACTTTGATTTCATCTAGGTTTTCCAATTTGTTGGTATATTGTTGTTCATAATAGTTTCTAATGATATTTTGTGTTTTGTATTACTGGTTGTAATGTTTCATTCATTCTTTTCTCTTCTTGGGGTCCTCTTCCTTTTTTCTTATTCTAACTAAAAGCTTGCCTGTGTATCATTTATTAATCCACCCCTTTTAAAGAACAGATAGAAAATGAGCTAAAGCATACAACAGTATATGTTATTAACCACATCTTAAAATTAAGTCCAAGAGCTTTGAGTAGCCACGTTCACACCGTTGTTGTGTGCAAGCAGTAAGAACCAGTTGCCATGATCCCTTTGGCAGCACTAATGCAACAAATTTAAATAGAAATACCAGGCAAGAGAAACTGCAAGGGAGGTACAATATGAAAAATATCCTCAGTAAAAGCAAATGACAGGAAGAGACAGACAGCAGTGAGTCTGTCCTGTCTACTTGTGTGATTTCAGAGCGGAGGACATTGAGCTTACAATGTGTGTGGTATACATAATATTTTCTCTGATCGTAACAAAATAAAATTAGTTATCACTTAAAAAATAAAACAAGCCAACCCCGCACCGAGTCAGGGATGGCAGTATGACTGGTGGTGTGACTGGTGGTCCTAGAGCTCAGAAGTCTAAGGGAGCTCTCAGAGCCGGCAGTCTCAAAAGAGCCTGGGCCAAAGCATGGGGTCTCCCATGAATTAGAAGAGTGCTGGGAATCAAAACAACCCTGAGATTCCATCTCACACCAGTCAGAATGGCTAAGATTAAAAATTCAGGTGACAGCAGATGCTGGCGAGGTTGTGGAGGAAGAGGAACACTCCTCCATTGCTGGTGGGATTGCAAG
>NC_034601.1:42822200-42842640 GCF_900095145.1 Mus pahari | reverse complement strand
GGGGTATAGGGAACTTTCGGAATAGCATTTGAAATGTAAATAAAGAAAATAATAATAAATAAATTTAAAAAAAAAGAAAAAAAAAGAAGAGTGCTGGGAGGGGTGCAAGTGAGAGTTAGAGAAACGGGAAGAGAAAATGGTGTAATTATATTATACTCTCAAAAATAAAATAAAATAAAACAAAATAAAGAGTGTGTATTCATTTTTTAAAAAAATGGAAAAATATCAAAATGTAAAAGAAAAAGGGAAAGAAAGAAGAAGAGTAAAAGAAAAAGGAAGAAAACCTGGCAAATCCATATATTTGTGAAAATTAAATAGAATCCTTTTAAGCACTGTGCTAGGTTAGTTTCTGTTGCTATGAGTAAACGCTGGCCAAGTGCAACTGGGAGAGGACAACTGCACACCTGTGTCATAGTCTATCAATGACGGGAAATCAGGACAGGAACTCAGCCAGAACCCCATCGCCAAGAATGGAAGGACCATTGAGGAATGCTGCTTACAGGCTTGCTCTCCAAGGCTTGCTCAATTTGCTCAGTCCAGAACCACCTGTCCAGGGGTGACACGTCCCACAGTCACCTGACACCTGTCACTCACATCAATTATCAATCAACTATCATCAATTATCAAGAAACTACTTCACAGACTTCCCAATAGGCCTGTCTAATAGAGGCAGTTACACGAGTGAGATCCCTCTTCCTAAATAACTTCAACTTGTATGAAATCAGCAAAATAAGAATCACCCAATGAATCCAAGAAGAAATCATAAAGAAATTAGAAAATATCAACAAATGAAAACACAACAACGACAAAACCCACAACATACTAAAATGTGTGGAAGACAACAGATTCAATGTTATGGTGGAAATTACAGCTAAAATACTCAATCAAACATCTAACTTTACAATTAAAAAAAATCTCAATGAAAAATGGGTCCACCAAACCTGAAGCTGGCAGAAAGGAGTAATTAAAGGTCAGATAAAAGATGAGCTAAGCCAGGCATGGTGGAGCATGCCTTGAATCCCAGCACTGGGGAGGCAGAGGCAGGCAGATTTCTGAGTTCGAGGCCAGCCTGGTCTACAGAGTGAGTTCCAGGACAGGCAGGGCTGTACAGAGAAACCCTGTCTTGAAAAACCAAAAAAAAAAAAAAAAAAAAAAAAAAAAAAAAAGAGCTAAATAAAAAATAAAATTAAAAACAGCATCAATAAAATAACAATTTGGTTCTCAAACAAAAAAATCAAGTGACTGACAAATCTCTGCTAGATGGACAGAGAAGGAAGAGCTAAGAGCCTCAAGTCATTACAATAACGAATCAAGGGAGGGGCATGACTACCCATTCTACAGTGGGGAAAAGGGATAATAATGTGAGCAATGATATGGCTGTGAACTAGAAATGTACACATAGTGGCCAAATTCCCAAAAAGGTAAGTCCTACCAAGATGAAACCAGGAGGAGGGAAACAAAATCCGAACAGATTTATGACGAGTAAGGAACTTGACTCTGCAATCAAGAGCACACTCTGGGACAGGGGCTTGCTTTCCCATTTCTCTTCCCATTGCTGTGATAAAGTACCCTGACCAAGCAATGTTCAGGAGAAAGGGCTTGTTTTAGATCACAGTCTAAGGTACTATCCATCATGGCAGAGAATTCAAGGAAGCAGGGGCTTGAAACAGTCGCTCATATCACATGCAGGGTGAGGATTCTCGTGCCACGAATGCATGCTTGGTGCAACGTTGATTCCTCCTGGGGTGTCTTGGTTCCCATGCCCAGAGAATGTTCCCATGCACAATTCATAGATGTCTTCCCACATCAGTTAAAGTAATCACAATAATGTCTCATACGCATGCCCAGAAGAACAGCTCCCATGTGATTCTAATTCTCTCAAACTCAAAATAAACATTGAACATCAGACTTATTCAAAGATAAACTAACATTAAAGTTTCTTTAAAAAAAAAAAAACAAACTGAAGAGGAAGAAACACTCCTTTGTAACTCATTCTATAAGGCATTACATTGATGATAATTCCGTAACAAAATCCTATGGAAAAAATAAAGTTATAAGTCAACCTTCTCTTGATAGATGCAAAGATTCTCATTAAAATGTGAGAAAACTAAATTCAACGGCATATGTGTGTGTGTCTATTGGAATAAAGCCCTGTTTATTCTTAATTCAATGTGAAAAAAAAATCAATGTGCAAAATCAGTCAATGGTATGGCCCACAGTAAAATAAAAAGGGGAAGCCATCTGTGAAAGACCCAGCATCCATTCGATAAGTAGAAAGGGGAATGATGGGAGTTACACAGTCAGAGAGATGTTGAGAGAGAGAGGGAGGGAGATCAGAGACGACAGTGAGCTGAAGGCCAGCCCAGTCTACACAGTGAGTTCCAGTCCAGCAGTGGCTACATAGTGAGACTGTAACTTTTTTTTTTTTTTTTAACGTGAAAGATGGCAAATATTTAGGAGAAGGTGCAGAGAGGAGGAAACCTTGTACACATTTGATAGGGATGAACGTTTATATAGCCAATACAGAAAGAACATAAAAGAAGTGGCTTGAAAAAAATAAAAGTAGAACTATGGTATCATCTTAAAAACCTCACTTTAGAGCGTGTGTATATCCAAAGGAAATGTAGAGTAATCATCTCCATTCCCACATTCATTCCCACATTTATTAGAGCATTATTATCAAAATAGCTATGACATGGAATCCATCTAAATGATAGAAGAATGGTTTGAAACACATAGTAAATACACACATTTGGCATCAAAAAGAAGCAAATCCTGCCATCGGCAGCAGTACTTATGCACACTGAGGGCATTAAGACCAAAAAAAAAAAAAAAAAAAGGCCTAGAAAGGCAGATGTCCCATGGTCTCACTCATAAGTAGACCTCTAAGAATTGAGTTCATGGGAACGAAGGGTAAAATAATGGTTGTAACAGGCTTGGGGGTGGGAGCTGAGGAAGATGTTCATCAAAGAACACAAATTTTCAGTCATGGGGAATATGTTCAAGGGATCTACTGCACACCATGGTGACTATCGTTAATAACAACAGACTTCAGAACTTCTAAGGGAAAGTATTTGTACCCCTGTCCACTGCAGCATCTTTCACAAGAGATCAGATGTGGGAGAAACCCAAGTGTCTATGGACAGACAGATAAGAAATCAAAATACAGCCTGTATATGAAATGGATTAGCCGTCAGATAGTCATAACAAGAAAGGCTATCCCTGCACACGCTTCCACATACATGAAAACCTTGAGGCCATAACTAAGTACAATAAATACGTCACCAAAGACAGATGCCTTTATGCTGGATACTGAGTCAAGGCTACAGAAGATAAGGGGATGGATGGGAGTGACTATTGCTTCATGAATGCTGAATTTCAGTCTTAGAGGACCAACAGAGCTCTGGAAACAGAAACAGATGGCAGTGACAGCCATGTAGAATTATGTACTTAATGACACCAGCTTGGAAATAAAAAAGGTAAAGATGCTAAGTGTTTTATACACATAAAAATGTATAAAATGTAAAAGGGGGGATGAGAGACGTACAGTCATACATGGAGCAGTTGTACTGCATCTGTCATCTCCTTAAATGTCACTTTCCCATAACCACCATTCTCGCAGCATGGCTTTAGCATGGAGCCTAGCATTCTGCAACAATGTTACTGCTGCTACTCCTCACAAGACACTTTATTAACCTGTTTGAGATAAAACGAAGGTGAAATGAAGTCTTTGTCAGAAAACCTTGAGGAAGACAGTTAATGCAGTGCAGCTAACTTGCAAGGTGAATATCCATGGTGATCTCCAGCACAAGCACTTTAAGACTGGGAACAGCAGGTGGTTGGTAATCCCAGGAAGGGCATGTTCCAGTCTGGAGGATGCTCTCCTCCCTGCTCTGAGATCACACCACCCTTTACCATTTAACACCTCAGAGCTTTCCCCCTTCTGCCTCTGCTCTCCAGTAGATGATGAAATCTTAGAAGACACTCTAGCTGTGCGTACCCAACATAGAGAGCTGAATGTTTTCTTTAAATATCTGCTTGATTTGTTCAGATTATTGAATATTTAATTAGACAACTGAAGTCTACCTTCCTTAACTGTTTTCTAAACTATTATGTAATACTAAAGAACTACTGCTTAAAGGCTAAATGGAAATTTCACTAGCCCAGACATCTGGAAGATCAGACCAAATTAAAGACACAGGAATATACAGGACTGATGGTATCAGGATAGTGTGATGGCCCAACAGTAAAGGAGCTTGAGTCTGATCCCTGGGGCCCACATTATGGAAAGAAAGAATGGACTCCAGAAATTTGTCCCTGATCTTCGTCTGTGTGCCATGACCTGGCCAGGCCTATACAAACACAAGGAAGAGATCAAAGCAAAGAAATCAACTGGATGTCTGCAGGGTTAGAAACAGCTCTCACTAACTCCTGATGGACACTCAACTATTTCCATTACACAAAAGCCACAGCGACATAAACAACTTGCATCTGTGCCAGTCGTAGTATTAGAGCAAATCTGCTGTGGACTGGATTCTGGAGATGAAAAAATGTGCTCATAGCAAGAACACCAGAAAGATAGCAAGTAATCACATCTCAGCTTCATTTTCTTTAATGTCTCATACAGTCCTCAGGGATTTATGCAACTATTCCAACTGGTTTCTCTTCAAAATCCATGCATTCCATAGTGATCATGATGATTGTCACTAAAAGGTACAAATGTGCTGACATTTTCAAACTGTGATGCAGGAAGCAGGCTCAGAATCTGCACTCATAAAAGTTCTTGTCTAATCTAGTTTGGCAAGAAATAAAATCAGTAATAATGACGCTTCAATGTTTTAGTTTTGGCCTTCACAGAGTGGCATATAATCACGGATAGTTAAATACATAGATTACTAACAGATACTAATGTTTGTGCAATTTAATTAAAGCAATACATTTTCCCTTTTGCAGGTAATTCAGAGGCCCAAGGTGAAGTTTCAGAACTTAAAAAGTAATTCATTTTTTAGAATACATTTACAGTGTTTCCAGCCACCAATGAAGTAAGCCACGCAGATGATCCACAATCAACTGACTACAACATTTTTATTACTTTAGCATCTCTAAACTCGGCTGATTCAAAACTTCCATTTACTTCTGTGAAGAGTAAAAAGGCCAAAAACTCAAGCTAACACTCAGAATTATAACAGAATATATAACTGGAAACTTGTGTTTAAAGACTCAGTCATTTCATGCCATTACAGGATAATCTAGGATTGATGTACATGGAGTTAAAGTCTCTCTTTCTACAACAGAGATCTGTGAGAAAAACCCTAAATAGTCAATTTAAGTTAGGTATGTACAGAATATTTTATTCAGAACTATCGCAAATTACAAAACAGTAATGGTTATATCACTGTAATTTTCAGGAGTCTTTTAAAACCTGAAATAATTTGGAAAAGTATTTTTTCTTCTCCTGATAAATTGTCACCTCAGAGGTTTAAAGCTTCTGTTTGCTAACCTAGGCCTAGTCTTGTAAGCTTCTAGCCTCTGCACCATCTAAACTAGGCTCAGAATGTTTTCAGCCTCTGAGACTTACTGTAAATAAGTTCACCCCTTTCTAGTTCTTTCTGATCTCTTGCTGGCTGGTTCAACTCAGCTGACTGATCCAATCTGGCTTCTCCTGGCTTCTCCTTAATTGATCTCCTTTGCCTGTTACTAACTTTGTTTTTTTTTTTTTTAAAATTTATTTATTTATTATATGTAAGTATACTGTAGCTGTCTTCAGACACACCAGAAGAGGGAGTCATATCTTGTTGCGGATGGTTGTGAGCCACCATGTGGTTGCTGGGATTTGAACTCAGGACCTTCGGAAGGGCAGTCAGGTGCTCTTACCCGCTGAGCCATCTCACCAGCCTAGCAATATGTTTTAATCTCTGGCTTCTTCTCACTCTCTGGCTTGCCCTACCTTTACCTGTGTTTAACTTGTTCTCTCTCTCTCTCTCTCTCTCTCTCTCTCTCTCTCTCTCTCTAACCTGTCTCTGTACAACTTTTCCAGTAAAATTGTCCCCTTCTTTTCTCCCTCTGACCTGCTCTCTCTGACTGTCCTGGTAAAACTGCCTCTTTTTCTTTCCTCTCTGCACTGCCCCTCAAGTAGCTTCCCTTTCCTCTCCGTTCTCATGAGAGTTGGGTATATCCTATCCTGTTAAATCTTTTTCTGATTCCTCACTTTGTCTGCCACTCAATTAGACATACCTTTCAAACATGGGTGCTTCCTTCTACAAGCTAAGTTTACCTTCATTGTTTAGGATTAGAGGTGGATGTTAACAGCATATCTGTTTTCCAGCCCAAGAGATTAAAGGTATGTACTAAGGGCTGGGCCACAACACAACTACAGTCATGTTTTGTTCAGTAAATAACACAATCTTGGGGTTCACAGTGTAATCAAATATTCTGCGACAATTATTAACTGAAAAAATGTTGAAATCTATTAACTTTAGTCAAGCTCACATAGTTAGATTTTGTCTATGAAAATAAGAGATATAAGGGAAATAAGGAAACATAACTAGGTGTGTGTGATTAAAACATAGTATGCAAATGCATGAAATCATCAGAATGAAACCCATTTTAGATATAGTTAATACATGCTAATTAATAGGAGAAACAGAGTTGCCTCATGGACATCAGCTAAATAGAAAGTACAATGGCACCCAGGCCTTCAGGTGACCCAGAAAAGAATACCAATCAAAACCAGCCTTCCTTTACCCACTCCCTCCCTTACCAACAGCTAATAATCACTGTTTTATGAGTAAACCAAGTCCCCAGATCCACCACATATGAAGGGCACCTAGGTTGCTCACCCTGGCTATTGTGAATGGTGCACTGGACACCACAAATGTGTCTCTTTGTGTGTGAGTACCCAGACATGAGAGTCAAATGGAAGAACTACTTTTAGTTTCTGAAGGCTCTCCACAATGCTCTTCCTACTGGTCATACTAATTTTTATCACTTTGGTAAATGACAGTTCACTTCCTCTCCACACCTCACCAGCACTCATTACTTTATTGTGTTGATAACAGCCATTCTAATAAGTGTGATGACATTATTGCAGTGTTTAGTGACACTACCCTTATGACTAATAGTATTATATTGAACTTTTCAATATATTTATTGGTCACTTTATTTCTCCTTTTGAGAACCAGTGGTCCTTATCACTTGGATCTTTTTGCTGTTCTTGCTAGATTTAGAGATTTTTGTATATATTGAACATTAATTCTTTGTCCTGGGAGTAGCCCAGGCTATTTTGTCCTGTGAATGTTTTCTTTCACTCCATAGGTGTCCCTGTACTTTATTCCCATAGATATTTTAGTAGATCTAATTCTAGTCATATAATATGGTTCATTATGCTTTGAAGTCAGTGTCAAAAAGTTTTTGTCTACACCAATAACTTCAAGTTTTCCTTGTGTAGTTTCATAGTTTCAGGTCTGGATTTCAGGTCTTTGATTCATTTTAAGTTGATTTGTGTGCAGGATAAGAGATCAAGGTCCTATTTGATATATATGGTCATCCAGTTCTCAGCCTTATTTTCAGTAAAACCTTTGAGTGATTTTACTTTTAACTTTTCAAACTGCATGTGCTGTGTGTAAGGCCAGCCACTCAGTGACTGTTGTCCTTGCAGATGCCTGGGCATCTTAGCTCCAGTTGGAATCTGTGCCATTCTGTTTAAGGAGGACAGAAAGGAAAGAACAAGATACTTCATTATAATAAACCTTCAAAAGAAATAGAGGACAAAATATATTTCTTCTGATTTGTCCTCTCCTTAGGAATAAATTACTTTTCCTTTCTTTTAGAGGATGTAATTTTACTTAGCATTCATCACCACTTTCTTTGGATATATTCATTTCCCTGTCTCTAAAATATGAAAATCAAAACTATATATATATATATATATATATATATGCTATGCCTGACGGCACAAACCTATAAATCTTAGCACTCATACACACAAAGCAAGAATATTCTGACTTTTAAGACCTGCCTGGCCTATATAAGCCTCACTTCAAAACAGCAGCAGCAACAACAACAAACTAAACTCCTAAATATAATAATTGTATTAGCTACTTGTTGCTTTAATAAAATAAGATGACCCAACATGGCTTATAGAAAAAAGAATTTATTTTGGCTTATGGTTCCAGAGCATCCATAATGGCAACAGGAATAAGGAGACATCACACCTCAACCACACCAACAAAGCAAAGAGAACAAGAACTGGAAGTAAGGTGAGGCTATAAACTCTCAAAGGTCACTTCTACTGATGTACTTCCTCTAGCAATGATGAAACAACTAAAGAGATCATAACCTGTCTCAAACAGGACTACCAACTGGGCACCAAGTTTTCAAATACTGTAGCCTATGAGGGCATTTTTCATGACAATAGCCACAGTGATCTAAAGCACCTTAGCTTCTTGTTGTATAATGGGTCTTGTCACGGGCCTTACCAGTTGCACCTGTCTCTCTTGTCCCTAGTTAGGAGGCTATTTTTCTAGCAGGACTTTCTTAACATTACTCAGATGTACAGGAGACCTGATGAGTGATTTAATATTCTTAAGAGGTCCCCTCAGTCAATAAGAAAAAAAAATCATCTTGAATTTAACTATACCATACTAGTCTCCCCAGATAAGCTAGGCTGGCATTAACCTTGAGGGTCATGGTGAGGATCACTGCTGTAGAGTATGATGTAGCATGCCATATGTAAATAGTGTAAAGAACACATCCGTGAAGTGGATGGAAGAACAGCTGGTATCTCACATAGATACCCTGGCACTCCTGATGATCTTTTAGCTTTGTTTTGTAGCAAAGGCAGCCGAAATATACTCATTAAACATGACTAAAAACCATAAACAGCATAATTTCTGAGCCTAGAGTCCTTATGATGAACATGAGATCTGTAATTGTTTTAAGTCCAACGTCCTTAGCTAAAAACTTGACCTTCATTAAGGTGAACATGGATCAGCAGACTGATTAACTAACAGTTTTGAGGTCTTGATCCAGGCATGACAGTGAAATAGACTTAAAAATAAAACCATATTATTAAATTCTAGGCAAAGCAAATTTGAAGAAATAAAACATTTAAAAAGTAAGTAAAAACAACTCATTTGCCATAATATAAATCTAGTTGATGATGATAGTTCTAATCACTTAAAAAGCTGTGCAGTGGGTGAGAGCTAAAAATGTGAGTTTATTGCTTGTTTGGTCAGCTAGCTGGGTTTTGTTTGTTTGTTTGTTTGTTTGCAGCGGGAACCATTCTGGTGAGCTTCTGAACTTTTCAGTTATTCACTGGGAGCTGAAGTGATATAAGAATTCTAAACAGAGTATGCATTCCAGTTAGCCAAACAGACAGAATGTCCCCTGTCTTAGTATCTTAATTATCTCCAACTACTCTCTCTTGTATTTTCATATCCAACAAATCTAAGCAGGAGAAAGTTATGTTGCTTCTCTGTCAAATGGTAAAATTACCAACTAATGGGTATCTAACAGGGAGTTATTTCTTTACTGGCTTTAAAAAATTGGTATGCAATATATTTTGTTCACATTTTTCCCCTTGCCCAAATCCTCCAAGATCCCCTATTCTTTGTCATCCACTTAACTTCATGCTCTTTTCCTCTCTCTCTCTCTCTCTCTCTCTCTCTCAGCAAACAAACAGCAAAAGTCAAACAAAACAGCACATAAATACAAAGAGTCTACTTTGTGTTGCTAGCTACTCTTGAGCGCAGGGCCTGCCCTGGAGTGTGACTGATGTACCCAGACAGTCTCCATGGAAGAAAACTGATTTCCCCTTTCCCTCAGGTGTCAACTGCAAATTGGTTCCTGCTAGGGTGGGACCTTTAGTCCACTGCCCCTTCTTGCTGGAATTTTGTCTGCTTTGAACCTGTGCAGGTTTTGTTAATGCTAGCAGTTTCTGTGAGTTTGTATGTACATCAGTCCTGTTCAGTCTAGATGCTGTTTCCTTGGACTCATTCAACACCCATGGTTCTTACAACCTGTTTGTTTCTTCTTCTGCATAGATCCATGAGTCACAAGAGGAGGGTTTTTTTTAAAGATTTATTTATTATATGTAAGTACACTGTAGCTGTCTTCAGACACTTCAGAAGAGGGCATCAGATCTTGTTATGGATGGTTGTGAGCCACCATGTGGTTGCTGGGATTTGAACTCCAGGAGAGCAGTCGGGTGCTCTTACCCACTGAGCCATCTCACCAGCCCAAGAGGAGGGTTTTGATGAAGACATCCTATACAGAGCTGAGTGTTGCAAGGTCTCTCATTGTCTGCTCCTTGTCTGGATGTGGGTTCCTAGATTAACCATCATCTACGGCAAACAGATGCTTCTCTGATGTGCGTTGAGCAAGACACTGATCTATGGGTATAACTGTATATAATTAGGATTTATTTTGTCATTCATTTAGCAAAATAATAGTTGTAAGTTTTCCCCTGGTGCCCATGACCTATTTAGTCTTAGGTTTTAGTTTAGCAGTATCAGGCATGGGTTCCATCTCATGGAGTGGGCCTTAAATCCAAAGTTTTAAAAAGTGGTTGGTTACTACCATAACATTTATGCCATTATCATACAATTATATTTTGCAGGCAGCTTGCTCTTATAGGTCACAGGGTTTGTAGCTGGATAATACTGATGGTTAAGTTTCTCCTCCAGTAGCATGCACGGTATTTTCCAACACCACAAATGCTAATCAGTAGAGGTGAAGCTTTCAGTGGGGCATGAGCTCTTTTTCTCCATGTTCCGTGATATAAGTAAGTGGGCATCATCAGCAATAGTGTCTTACTGTTAGGCTGTGAAGTCTTTTGCATTGGTAATACAGCCTGTAATGTTTTAGGGTGTCAATGGGACTTCTTTGGCCAGCAACTCAAGAAGACATAACTTGTAATTGTAACTTTTATTCACCTGAAGTAACTGTCACCTCTGTGGCTTATCGCTTCAGTCTGTTAACCTAGGCCTAGTCCTGGAAGTTTCTAGAGTCTGTGAAATCTTATCTAGGCCTAGAATGTTTTTAACTTCTCTGAGACTTGCTCCTCAATAAGCTTCCCCTTTCTTATTCTTTCTGATCTCTAGCTGGCTGGTTCAACCTCAGCTGTTCTGTCTCAAACTCCTCTTCAAGCTGACTGACTCAATCTGGCTTCTCTCTCTTGATTCTCTGGAATTGCTCTGCTTGGCAGCATACTATGGCAACCTGTTCTAACCTTCTACTTCTCCTCATTCTCTGGCTCATTCTGTCTTCACTGCAACCAGCCTCTGTACAACTGTCCTGGAAAAACTGCTTTCTTCTCTCTCTGCACTGACCCTGAAGTAGCTTCCCTGTCCTCTTCTCATGAGAGTTGGGCATACCCTACTCTTTCTCTGATTGGTCATTTTGTCTGTCACTCAGACATCACTTTCAAACATGGTGCTTCCTTCTATGAACAAACATTACCTTCATTGTTTGAGATTAAGGTGTGTCCTAAGGGTATGTCTGTATTCCAGTCAGAGAATTAAAGGTGTGTGCTAAGGGCTGACAACAACTAGAAACAGGGTTTTTCAGTAAATAACATATTCCCAGTGTTCACAATGTGATCAAATGTCTTGCAGCAATAACCCATTCCTAGTACTAAGGATTTTATTTGGTAGCTTAAGACTGAGGACTGTTTTTACCACTACATAGGAACTTGTAGTGCACAGACTGCCACCTTACAAAAACAAAAGCAAATCCAGTATAGAAGAGCATATCAAACAGAAACACAGTGAGCCAATTCTATCCTCTGATAAACCACAAAACAACAAAAGCCACACCACCTAAAAACAGACTTCAAGGATAAAGGGGAAGAAAAGGATGTAAGATGGAGAAGAGTTCTAAGGATTATATTAAGATAGGGAGTAATTTATAAATATGAATACTATATTAGACAACTTATCACACTGAGGAAGTGTGGTCTTAAAGGGTACTTGCTTTTAGAAATGCATACTAAAGTACTCATGAATATACTTACAGAATTTACAGAACTATTCCTTTCACAATCTAAGTGGTGAAATAGAAGGAAAAAAAAAGTTGAAATCACTTCCCCAGCAGTTGATCATTGTCAATGCTAAATGAAAGGTTTGTGGAGCTTCCATGTAATTACCTTGATTCTAATTTTGAAATACCCTTGTTTTCCTTGGCCTGCCATAGCAGCTGGGACTCATGGACTATCTGGCTAAACAACACACTCTCATTCTCTTCTAGGGAACCCTGCCTTACTTGCAAGAAGGCCACTTTCTCGATGAATTGTCACATAACTTTCTCTTTGTGTGCACTTGTCCCTGGTGTCTCTGCCTTTCTTGCAAATGGCCACCTTCTGGTACATTCTTCTATAGTCTTTTCTTTACCTGTATCCACTCCTGGAGTCTCTTTATGTGTCTGAATTTATTCTTACAAAGATTCTGAGATTGTGGGATTTAGAGTCCATGGTAACAATTCCATCTTAACCTAAGTATTTCTTTAAAGTCCCTATCTTCAAAAAGAGTTATACCCTCAGGTACTGGGAGAAGGTCTTCAAAATATGAATTTCAGAAGGATAATCTGAACAGTTCAATCCACAACAGTATAATAAAACTTTAAAGGTAACGCCTAAGATGTGATATTTATAATGTAATATTTAAAGCCAAAATAAAGAGACAAATCTCATAACTTCATAAAATTCAAAGGATATTAATTGTTTCTTGGCCTAGATCTTAAAATTGTCTCACACGTTCACCTTTTTGTTTCCAGGGTTCTCCACACTCCGCATGTCCCTAGGAGGGTGTGTCAGTATACTTTTCTATAATGAAGTTCTGACAGCTTAGAAACCAAAGTGAATCAACAGTAAAATGAAATCTTGTTACTCAGAAAGCTATATCCAAGTAGGAGAATATTATCATCCTAAGAATATTAAACTTCACTTTCAAAATTAAGCACAAATTAGGAAATTGGTACTATTTAGGTAACAACCTAGTTGGGGAAATTTGTGATTGAATCAATTTGATCCAGAAACTTCCACCTTGGTGGATACCATTAGTCAAAGCCATAATCCTTGTCTTTCTCCTACTTATACAACAGGACTTACATGAAATCATAGAGGACATTAACTTTACATGAATCATGTAAGATAATACTGTAGTCAGCAATGACAAAACCCTGACAATGCAGATGAATGGGACAAGTAAGGTAATAAAATTTAATGGGAATAAATGTACAATTGTGCACAAGGGACTAAAAATGCTTATTTCAGAAATATAAAAGTACAGATAAGACTGTACATGAACTCACATTCAGCTTTACATGCACTCACATTAAACTTTTTGTTGAAATTTTTAGTTAGCAATAAGTGCGCTGAGGGTCAAGAATGTGCTTACTAAGAGTTCACGTATCCTGGTTGGATCTGCCTGCTATCCCCCTTGGTCCACCAAGGGACAGCCTGCAGAGGTGAGTGGCTCAGGAATGGTCCCCTGAGCCCCACTGTCTAGCTCTAGGGTTGCTCTTTGGTTCAGAGGAAACTTGTGGGGCCCAAGGAGTGTCTTGATGCTCTGTGGAAAACTTCTGGGCCCCAAAACTAATCAGATTGGAACCTTGTCCCAACACCCATCCTAGTCATAACTGCCCTCCACTCCAGTTGGTCTTCTTGGAACACAGCCTACAGAGGCGGATCCACCTGCCATCCCACTCTGCAGCCAGTGTCCAGTCTGTCTGAGACACAGCCATCAGAGTCAGGTACCCTGACCCCCATTATCTAGCCCACAGCTGCCCCCACTTTCCTGCAAAGTCCTGCTGCCATAGGATTATCCAGCCAACAGTGGAGAAAGCCAGAGGCCTGAAGAGCAGCCTAAGAACACAATCGACAAGACCCAGGACAATATGGCACCACCAGAGCCCTCCTATCTTGATGCAACAAACCCTGGATATCCTAATGAAACTGAAGCACAAGAAGAGAATCTTTATCCAATCTTATAAAGATAATAGAGGCCTTTAAAAAGGACATGAATAAATCCCTTAAGAAAATACAGGAAAATAATTCAAACAGGTGAATGATATGAATAAAACTGTTCAAGACCTAAAAAGGGAAATAAAAGTAATAAAGAAAACACAAACTGAAGCAATCCTGGAGATGGAAACCATAAGAAAGAGAAAAGGAACTACAGACGTAAGCATCACCAACAGATTACAGGAGATGGAAGAGAGAATCTCAGGTGTAAATGATAAAATAGAAGAAATTAATATATCAGTCAAAATGCATAATCTAAAAAGTTCATGACACAAAACATCCAGGCAATTTGGGACACTATGAAAAGACCAAACCTAAGAATAATAGGAATGGAAGAAGATTTCTAGCTCAAAGGCCCAGAAAACATCTTCAGCAAAATCATAGAAGAAAATTTGCCAAACTAAAAGAAAGAGATACCTACAAAGGGACAAAAGTTTACAGAACGCCAAACAAATGAAACAAGAAAAGAAAATCCCTCCACCATATAATATTCAAAACACTAAATATATACAACAAAGAATTTTAAGGGTGGCAAGGGGAAAAGACCACATGTCTTAGTCAGGGTTTCTATTCCTGGACAAAACATCATGACCAAGAAGCAAGTTCGGGAGGAAAGGGTTTATTCAGCTTACACTTCCATACTGCTGTTCATCACCAAGGAAGTCAAGACTGGAACTCAAGCAGGGCAGGAAGCAGGAGCTGATGCAAATGCCATGGAGGGATGTTCCTTACTGGCTTGCTTCCCCTGGCTTGCTCAGCCTGCTCTCTTATAGATATAAATTTTGCAGGCAAATGAATGAGAGAGGTGACCAAGACCCAAAAGGACATACATGTTATGTACTCACTTATAAGTAAATATTAGCCATAAAATACAGAATAATCATGCTATAATCAACAGACCCAAACAACCGAATAACAAGGAGATCCCGAGAGGATGGTTACATCTTTCTCAGCAGGGTAAACAAAATAGATATTGGATGTCAATGGATGGAAGGAACTGGGTGGAAGATGGAAGGGGAAGGATGGTGGTGAGGAGATGATATGTAAGGAGAATAGGGGAGAGAGATGGGAGATTGGCAGGGGAGAGGGGGCAATCTCTGGGATGAGGAGAGGTCTCAGAGGGTCTATGCTATGTTCCTAGCAGTGGGGGATATGGATCCTGGAGTAGCCACTTACAGGGGCAGGATTCCCAGTGGAGGGATAAGGATGGCTACCCACCCACAAAACCTTCAACCCAAAATATGTCATGCCTATAAGGCAGGGAAAAGATAGAGCAGAGACTGAGAGAATGGACAACCAATGACTGACTCAAATTGAGACCCATTCCATGGGCAGGAACCAATTGCCGACAGTATTAATGTTAATCTTTTCTGCCTGCAGACAGGAACCTAACATAACTGTCCTCCAAGAAGCTCCACCCAGCAGCCAATGGAAAGAGATGCAGAGACTCACACCCAAACATTGCATGGAGCTTGGGGAATCTTGTGAAAGAGTTGGGAGAAGGAATGAGGAACTTGAAATGGACGGGGACTTACTCTAGAGGAAGACCAACAGAGTCAACTAACCTGAACTGTTGGAGTCTCTCAGATTGAATCACCAGCCAAAGAGTGAGCATGGACTGGACCCAGGCCCCTTGCGCATATACAGAAGATGAGCAGCTTGGTCTTCAACTGGGTCCTCTACCAGCTAGATCAAGGGCTGTCCCTGAGCCTGTTACCTGCCTGCCTACCTGCCTGCCTGCCTACCTGGGGATCTAGCAACCCTAACATAACTGCTTTGTCTGGCCTCAATGGGAGAGGGTACACCTAATCCCCTTCAAGAGAAGGGAAAGTTGGAATGGGGGAAGAATTTGCATGAGGAGGTACTAGGAGGAGAGGAAGGGTTGATATTGGGTTGCCAAGTGCATAAATAAATAAATGTTTAAAAAAGAGTTAACGTATGACCAAGCTACACTGAAAACAATGCAACCACTCCAAAGAAAGCGATGATCTCATTTCTGTCAAGGCGATCTATGCTTCCTCTAGAACACTTTCCTCCAGGTGATACTTCAAAGTATAAACGCCAGAATGGTAGAAATCATGAATTCTGTCCACATGAAGAATAACAATGAATCTGGAGCTCTAAGTCAAGGTTAAAAAGGCAGAAGAGAGAGAAATGACTTACCTTTAAAGATCTTAAGGGCCAACAACTGAGAAGACTTTAACCCTATATCCCATGCCATGTGGGAGGTGTCAACTTCATCTGTCCACTCTTTTTCCTCCTTCAGAAATAATCACTTCCTCAGAAAGGTATCATAACTTAGCCTGTAGCAGTGAATTGGTTAAACCGCTTTGGCTTCTGATAGGTCCTGCATCCAGCCACCTGCCAGAGCACTCTGGATTCATGATGAAAGACACACACACCAGCTTAATTTTGAATCGCCTTTACTAGGTCAATGGCAGGACACTTCTAAAACTCCCTACAGCTATGAAATACGCCCCTCTGGTATTCCTGACTTAATACCTCTTATATCCATATTTTATCTTTGTTTCCCTGGCTCCTTCTGGATGGCCCCCTATCTTTGTTGCCCAAGATGCTTCTGGGCAGGTCTTCTGGGGGCTACTTTCCTTCTTGTACCTACATTTTGGCTGTTACTCCTTCCTGTTCCTTTCCAGTATGGTCCTTCCTACCCCTTCTGGCAGCCCTTTCTCCTCCTCCACCATTCTTCCTCCTGAAACCTAGAAGTTAAGCCTCTTTCATTCTACCCAGCCATTGGCCATTGGCTCTTTATTGATCAATCAAAAGCCAATTAGGGACAGGAACCTTCAGCATTTAGACACACAGATTCCTGATTTGGGGGGCTGAATTAAGAGAAAGCATTAGAACCAACCCCCCAATATTAGCCCAAAGCCTGAAGCTTGCCAGACACTGGCTGCGGCTTCCCTCTTTATTCTTCTCCATTAGGCAACCATTCTGTTTCTAATTGTTTGTCATAGCAGGTTAGCCCTGTGTCTTTGGTTGATTTGAGCTGCATAGACTGGGTGATTTATAAGCAATGGAAATTTGTTCCTCACAGTGCTGAAGGCTGCAAGTTCAAGAAATATGTACTGGCAGATTTGCAGCTGTGGGTTCACATCCTGGTCCAAGGATGGCACCCCCATCCCTCTCTCCTCTTACTTGCTCTCTTTTTTAAAAAAAGGAATCACAATCATGAGGCCTCGGCTGTCAGGACCCAACCACTTCCAGGAGTCCCTCCTCCTATACCATCCTTTTGGGGAGTCAGGGTTTCAAGTTATTAATGTGGGGTGGACACAACATTCAGACCATGACAAGAGGATTAAAAGTTGCTACACAGGGTAGATCAGGTCTGACTGGTCAGCTGCAGAGCACTCACCCTACAATAGCTGCTTGAATGAGTAGCCATGAGAATGCTGGAGAGGTGTGAGGATATTTTAAAATACTGTGGTACTGAGATTCACAGGCAGCTTGAAGAAGGTAGCATCTTTGCCACTCTTGAGGCCATGCTTCAGGGCTAAGCAACAGTAAAGTTGAGGAGATGAATGTGACTAGTCTGAGTGATTTTTTTTGAGGGGGTTCATTGTTAACTAAGAACATGTATAATTTTGTTGAGAAAGATTATGTCCATTACATCATAGTTTGTGCTTTAGCAATCAGTTTAATTCCAACCCACATTACAGAGTTAAGAACACAAATGTTATCTATCTACATAATAGATTTCATTCAACCTTAAATGTCATTTGATGTTTTATGCCATGATTTCTATCATCTTCTCTCCCTGCTCCTCAAAGCTGATGAAAAGCAATAGCATCATTAGGATACACAAGAATTCAGGAAACAGTAGCCAACAGTGAGGTGAGGTCAGCCCTGGAGAAAACTACTTCTGATCTCCTTAGGATCCACTGTGTCAAAAAAAAAAAAAAAAAAGAAAAGAAAAGAAAAGAAAGAAAAGAAATGCAGATTTGGGAAATGACACAAAGTCATTCCCTCTGCATTTCTCTCTCTGCTGATTCAATGTTTTACAAGGGCCTAGTTTTCCATAGAAACAGATCAGATTTACATCAAATACAAAGATTGCATCTTTTATTTATCAGGTGTAAAACCTCTCAAATACTTTTCATTAAAACCCTGTGGCCTGTTGTACTGGTTTTAAGAGTATTAGTCGAGCATTACATAATTTTTGCTATTCTGGTGAAGGTCACTGTACTCATAGGTTACTGAAACTATCAGGTCGTGCCTCAGGGACTGAATTCTCCAGTATTTCTTTAAGGGAGTTATTTTTGTCCTTCTTAAAGAACTCTATCATCATGAGATGTGATTTTAAATCAGAGTCTTGCTTTTCTGGTGTGTTGGGGTATTCAGGCCTTGCATGGTGGAAGAACTGGGCTCTGATGATGCCAAGTAGCCTTGGTTTCTGTTGCTTATGTTCTTGCCCTTGCCTCTCACCATCTGGTTATCTCTGGAGTTAGCTGGTCTTGCTGTCTCTAACTATGGCTTGTCCCTTCTACAAGCCTGTGTGTCAGTATTCCTAGGAGACCAGTTCTCTCTAGGAGGAATTTGGGTATGGATAGCTGTGGCACAGGGTCAGCTCAGGGGTGCAGACAGAAACCTGAAGGATCCTGTCCCTGGCTGTTCCTTGGTCCCTGTGTCCTGATTGCTCTGGGACAGTCACTCTTGGGTCAGGAATTTGAGCAGAAGTGGTGGTCTTTCCTGTGCTCACAGGTGTGTCAACACTCCTGGGAGACCAGCTCTCTCTCAGTGGTATTTTGGTATGGAGAACTGTAGCACAAGAAGAACTCCGGGTATAAAGGAAACCAGAAGGATCCTGACCCAGGCTGCTCCTCTTTTCCTTTTAATGACTGAATTCTAATTTATAGTGAATGAAACATGGTCCATGTTTGCTACCCTACTCCCATTGTCTTCCTTCCAGTAAAGCTATTTGATATTGTTAAAAACATTCTTCATCCTGAAATTAATTCATAGTGTTATAGGATTTAAAACACAATGTTACTAATATTAATAGAAACATAAATTATTTATTTTGAACCATATTATATTACTTGAGAGGATTTTGAAGGAAAGTGAGGCATGTGGTACAGATAGGATAGGGACAAGAAATAATAGAGTTGACATGGGGACATGCTAAGTAATATCTGACTAGGAGAAATAGTACCCACACACAAGGCCAAGAGGTTGAGGAAACTACACACGCACACATACACACACACACACACACACAAAATAGAATACCCCAAGTATTCTAGTGGAGCTATCTCTATCACTTCTAAATATAGGCTAGCTCTTTCTGGGGGCTTCATTCCTTACTACAAGGCCGGGAGGTTAAGGACTGCATATGAAGTGCTTGTTCTCTTCATATCCCCTCCATAATGCTCACTGTTTCCAATCTATACAGTGATAGCACTTGAAAACCAAGGAGAAAATGCTTGGCTTCACTCTCACTGTTTATGGTTACAATTATGTTTATATTTATATCCTTCTATGTGTTCTACAGCGTTAAGTAGATCCTGTCAATCATTGTGGTAACTCCTGTGTCTTGTATAACTTCAAATATGTCTCTGAGGGGAAGATGTATATGGTATGGATGCTGCTGCTCCATATATCACATCACAGACCACAACATCAAGCACAGCCTTGTTAGGGTACCTGTCAGCTCTGTTGTCCTGTGAATTTACACACCCTTCCCTCTGTGTCACAGGTGAGGAATTTTCAGGTGGAATTACAATGAGTATATAAGGGAAAAAAAACACTCTAAAATTACTACTTCAAGCAGAGCAATAATAACATCTTAAGTTGTCCTGGAGGTAGAAAACTATATATTGATACGCTTTAATTATGCATACTTCAAGTCAATCACTGAACAGATTCATAGTAGCTAACACATTTCCTTTACATTTATGAAGTGTTATGTCTGCCTATGTTAAAAAGTATTTGTGTAATACATAGGACAAGTCATTGTTTAAGTATGTCTGGGAGTGAGGTGACCCAGGTCAAATTTTCCAGATAACTGTTGTTTATCTTTTAAGTTTAGAAACATTTATTTTTAATTGAAATGTTACCAGTGTTAGTATCCTCAGTAAGATTTTGACCTAAGGAATACCATTTGACCTATCTACTTCCACATGTGTTGATATGAATTATTTCATGGCATGTCATGGCAAGAGATTCTTAGGAGCATGTAGAATTATGTGCTCTGGGAAGACTGGAGTCTCAGGGGACTCTCTGAGGAGTTTCTCAATCTCTTAGAAACAATCTTCTGCCTCCTTCTGCCATGATCAATCAGCTACCATAGCATACTGCTTTCTGATTGCTTTCCTCTTGAAATTTCTAACCTGTTTTTGTGTGTGCATGTGTGTGTGCACATGCGTGTGTGTGTGTGTGTGTGTGTGTGTGTGTGTGTGTGTG
>NC_034601.1:42819369-42822159 GCF_900095145.1 Mus pahari | reverse complement strand
AAAATGTCATTCAATGGAGAAAAGGGAGAAGGAGTGTGAGAGAGAGAGAGAGAGAGAGAGAGAGAGAGAGAGAGAGAGAGAGAGAGACTTACTTTGTAGTCCTGGGTGGCTAGCAATTCCCTATGTAGACTAGGCTGTACTAGATTTCAAAGAGATCCACTTGCATCTACCCACCAAGTGCTGGAACTAAAGATGTGCACCACGATGCCTATCTGATGCTTTGGTTTTTTTATGTGATATTCTGGGGAAGATTCTGAAATTGGCTCCCTTTTCAGTTTTTTTCCCCAATTAAATGTAGTTCTTTATTAGAGTTAACACACACACACACACACACACATATATATATATATGTGTGTGTGTGTGTGTGTTTTGTTTTTTGATATTTTCTTTACTTACATTTCAAATGTTATCCCCTTTCCTAGTTTCCCCTCTGAAAATCCCCTGTCCCCTCCCCCTGCCCTGCTCCCCAACCCCCCCGTTCCCATTCTTGGTCCTGATATTCAGTACACAGTACACAGAACCTTCACAGGACCAAGGGCCTCTCCTCCCATTGATGACCGACTAGGCAATCCTCTGCTACATATATAGCTAGAGCCACAAGTTCCACCATGTGTTTTCTTTGATTGGTGGTATAGTTCCAAGGAGTCTGAGGACACTGGTTAGATCCCAGATGTCCTTCAACAGAGGAATGGATACAGAAAATGTGGTACATTTACACAATGGAGCAATTAAAAACAATGAATTTATGAAATTCTTAGGCAAATGGATGGTTCTGGAGGATATCATCTTGAGTGAGGTAACCAAATCACAAAAGAACCACATGATATGCATTCACAGATGAGTTAATATTAGCCCAGAAGCTCAGAATCCTTTTTAGAAGGGGGGAACAAAATATCCATGGAAGGAGTTACAGAGACAAAGTTTGGAGCAGAGCCTGAAGGAACGACCATCCAGAGACTGCCTCACTTGGGGATCCATTCCATAAACAACCACCAAACCCAAACACTAGGCAGATGCCAACAAGAGCCTGCTGACAGGAGCCTGACATAGCTGTCTCCTGTGAGGCTCTACCAGTGCCTGGCAAATCCAAAAGTGGATGCTTACAGTCATCCATTGAAAGAGCACAAGGTCCCCAATGAAGGAGCTAGAGAAAGTACCCAGGGAGCTGCAAGGGTCTGAAGCCCCATAAAAGGAACATAAATATGAACTAACTCTTCACTTTTTATTGATTTGTTTTTGCACCACTGAGGACAGAATCCACAGTTAAACAAGGCTTCTATAACTACGACAAATTCCCAGTCTTCCTCTTAGGTTTTCAAAGCAGAAGCCTTTCTTCACAGCTTTGGGCTACTGGTTACTTGAATCAATACAATCTTTTCACCTTAAATAAATTCCAAGTTTGAGCCCCTTAACTCCTACTATGACCACAGAATACTCACTGATCCCGGTGTCCTTACAGTACTGCATCAAGTACTGTCTCATGACTTTTAGTAGATGATTGTATTCTTGGACATTGAGGAACTCTTGTTTATTATGGGATGGTTCCATGATCTCCAAGGGTATGTTCACAATTCCAATTATACCTGCACCAAGTCTGAGGGAGTAAACACATGTATGAACTTCATGAAAATCAGGCAAAAGAAAAAGAAAAGGCAAACGTGCACTGGATACTTGCAGTCAAATCTTCCACAAATAAATACATTATCTTGGTGTGGACCACATCGAAATGATTATGCTAACTTAAAGATAGTTCATTATCCATAGTGATTTCTGGTGAGTTTGGTTCTGTTCTATGATGTTACCTTAGAATGTTACTGGCCCGTTAACAATACTCTTTCCAAACCTGGTACTTTTGTGGGGTTCCCAGGTTGGTAAAAAGGAATTAATTTTAGCAAAACCAACCATAACCCCAGTATCTTCATGCAGTGACCCATTGTGGACCTTTAAGCTTGATACTGGACAAAAAGAACTACTTTCTTTGTTCCCATTTCATCATCAGGATACACATCTCACCATTACAGTGGCTCTTAGGCATTCACAGAGTAAGGGAACATAACAGGCCCAGAGGGTGATAAGAGGCACAGGGTATTCATCCACCTGGGATATTCTCATTTTTGGCATTACAGGATTTGGGGGAAAGCCCCCATGTCCCAGAATACAGGAGGTTGGTTCCTCACTACTTTTGCCATAGGATATATCACTCTTTCTCAACTTGAGGTCCCTGATGGCTTCATATTTCACAACTTTTCTCTTCTACCCTGTCCTTCTTGGTTACTTGTTCTGTGAGTCTAAATTTATGTCTCAAACAGAAGGCCTGATGTGACTTTCCTGTTTTCTTACTGCCCTTCTCATACAACATTCATTTATTCATTTATCCATGCATTTATTCTCACAGCCATTCAAAGTTAGCACCTGGACCTGTTCCAGGAACTAGGGACTTTGACAAAAGCAAAAAGGACAAGGTCCCTAGGTCTCATTCACTGAAGAATGACAACCATGACATTAGCAGATAGATAAATGTACAGGGATCATGTTACGAGGTGATAAGTGGTTTTAGGGAAATAAATTGAGCACTAAATTATGTGAAAAGTGATAGATGGGTGTGACAATAGGGCCCAGTTTTAATTAGGTAATCAAAGAAAGGGCTTTAGCATTCATGGCTGAACAGAATTCGAAGGCCAATAGTGGGAAGATCTAAGACAGGAAACTCAATAGCAATTGCTAAGCTAACTGTGTCTCTTAGTCAGGGTTTCTATTCCTGCACAAACATAATGACCAAGAAGCAAGTTG
>NC_034601.1:42815571-42819144 GCF_900095145.1 Mus pahari | reverse complement strand
TAATTGAGAAAATGCCTTACAGCTGGATCTCATGGAGGCATTTCCCCAACTAAAGCTCCTTTCTCTGTGATAACTCCAGCTGTGTCAAGTTGACACAAACCTAGCCAGTACACTGTGCTAAGATTTTAAGCAATGAAAGCCAACTAATTTGAGCTTTAGAAAACACTCTACACATAAGAAAGGAAAAACTCAACAAGCCCTACTTGGAGATAACACAATTCTGTGCTGAAGAGGCCCTAAAGATTCCACCAAAAAATAGACCCCATAAATCCTCCCAGAAGTGTACCAAAAACAAGTTCCTTGTATGAACAAATCAGTAGCAATAATCATGCTTTTTTTATCTTTTAATACTTTTAATGGCACATATTGCTTATACATGAAAATAACATAATAACTTTTAAAAATACCAAATAATAAGGGGATGGGAAAATTCCATCATAGTATCAGAAAAATCCAACTAGAATAAACCTAACTCAGGAGATAAAAGACTTCTACATCTTTGAGGCAATGAAGAAAGAAACTTAGGAAAAAATCTTCCATGTTCATGGATAAAGATAATTAATACTGTGAAAAGAAACTATTACCAAATATACAGGTTCAAAGGAATCCCATCAAAATTCTACTAACATTTCTCACCAAACAAAAAAAATCTTTTTTTTTTGTTTTTTGTTTTTTTAACTTATTATTTTATTTTATTATATATTTTCTTTATTTACACCCCCCCCCCAAAAAAAAAACAACCCTTAGCAGAAAAATCAGTGGAAGAGGATCACAAAACTGGGTATTATGGACTACACTTAAACACAGAGCGTGGAGCTGATAGAAAAACAGACCTGTGGACCAACAGGACAGAATGGAGGACCCAAAACCAAGCATACACAATCATAATCATCTATCTTGTGGCAAAGCTGCTAAAACCATATGTTGCAGAGAAGACTGGTGCTCAGAAAACTGAATTTTCATATTTAGAAGAGTAAAATTGGATCCCTATCTCCCACTCTGACCACAAAATTAAGTAAACATACATCAAAGACCTGAAACTTTGCAAGTGCTAGGGGGAAACACAGAGAAAAACACCTCAAAAATACAAGCATAGGCATGCATTTTCTGATTGGGATTTTAATAGCGTGCAAAATAACCCCAAGAATTGACAAATGGAATTATGAAATTTAAAAGCCCCTGCACAACAAAGGCAATAATCATGAGAGTATAGAACGATAGCCTACACACTGGGAGAAACATTGCCAGGTATGCATCAGACAAGAAATTAATATCCAGGACAAATAAGTATAAAAAATTAAATACCATAAAACCAAATCATACCATCAATCATTGAATGAATGGACTAAAAGATCATCCTCAAAAGAATAAAGTCAAATTCCCAAGACATATTTGAAAAGCTGTTTGGTATCTTTAGCTCTCAGGGAAACCAGAAAAAACTGCTTTGAAATTTTGTCTCATCCTAATAAGAATGGCAATCAAGAAAAGGAAGGACAACAAATGCTGGTGAAGATGAGGACAAAGAAGAGCCCCTCTGCACTGCTGGCAGAAATGCAAAGCCTTGCAGTCACAAAGGCAACCAGGACAGAGGTTCCACACAAAAGCGAAAGCAGAAGTCCCGCATGACCCAGCTCGCTTCATTCTCCAGCGGCTACTTAAAAGCCTGTTAACAAATCCTAGAGATGCTTATACATCCAAGTTTACTACTATTGTAGTCAATATACCAGGAAATGGATTCAGCCTAGCTGTCCATCAGTAGATGGATGGACAAAGAAAGTGTGATCCACATATGAAATGAAGTTTTATTCAGCCATAAAGAAAAATAAAAACATGACATTGGAAGAAAATTTCATCCGACCAGAAATCATTATGCTAAGAGAAGTCAGTCAGGCTCAGAAAAACAAACAGACCCTACTTTCTCTAATTTTTTAAATTTATATTTATATATGAGAGTGCGCATATGAATAAGGTCATAGAACTAGAAAAAGGATCACGAGAAGGAAGGAAGGAAGGAAGAGATCTTAAGAAAAGCATGAAATTGAAAGCAGAAAAGAAGACTCACTAGGCCAGGGTGGGGACTGGGGGAGGAGAAAGGGAATTCACTGGAAAGGACAGGAACATGGCGAAGAGCACAGGGAGATGGGAATGAATGAAAACAAAATATAGTGATACATATGTATGAAGATGCCACGATGAAACCGGCCATTTGTATGTTAAACTTAAAATTGATAATAAAGAAATATTGTTCTTACTGTTCATGTACAGTATTACAGTGCGCTAATCATCCCCAGCAAAAGGAGGGTGTCCTTGACCTTCATGTCCATAGAGCTTAGTACATGATATTGCAACACACCTGCTCTTGCCTGAACAAAGAATGAAGAGTGACTTCCCTGAGCATGAGGCGGCAAGAAGACCAAAGACCCCTGAGTCCTTCTACCACTCTTGGACATCCTGTCTGACTCTATCCTTTTAACTTTTTGGTTGTGAGATTAACCTTTAATATCTGGACTATCACTCTATTCCTCTGATGTCTTTGCAAGATTCCACATAACTATCAAAGCAATTTATGGAACTTTAGCACCAGAAAATGTAATCTAGACTCTAAACAGACTGGAAATGTTTACTAATACACACACACACACACACTCCAATAACTGACAAGACAGGAGCTGTGAAATCCATAACATGGTTCCTTACAATATTAAAGCTTGAATTTTCTTTTCTCTGTTAACATTTCTTTAATTTGTAGTACTTTTTTAATTGGTAAAATTAGAAACCTGAAGAGATGTCATAAGGGATAGAAAGACATAAGGTCATATATTGGAAACAATAGTTTTTCCTACAATTTGATTTTCTCATTTGAGATCGCACATAGCTTCATCATATTATAAATTAGGCATATCAATTCCTGTGTAGTGAGAGGAAGGGTGAGTGAAGAACAGGACACCTACTGGTGTTATAGTGAATCACACGTCTAGCTCTGCAAACAGAAATGGACTGTGGCCTCCCTATACTGCCTTTAAATGGAGAAACGAACTACT
The DNA here is from genome assembly GCF_900095145.1 of Mus pahari. NCBI lineage: Eukaryota > Metazoa > Chordata > Mammalia > Rodentia > Muridae > Mus > Mus pahari. The sequence goes on along the minus strand of NC_034601.1, from coordinate 42,816,103 downwards.
TACACCGACTTCATTTTCAGCTGGGGGCCAACCTTCTCGTACATCTTGATCAATCGGTTATTACTGTAAATGAACATTCCAGCTTGGCTTTGGGTTTCTATGTTCACTCCAAAGAACAGAGAGAGAGTTCTTGCTTTCCTCAGTGCCCTAGAATTGTATTTAGAAAGGTTATTTAAAACTGCTCAATTAGGGAAAAATTAAAATTTATAAAATGTTTAATAAATAAATTCAAAAGATAAATAGCAAAAGAATAACCTGTAATATACCAGATATTTTGGGTATAGCTGATATCTACATATAACCAAATATTCTGTATATGCAAATGATAGGTCATACATGGGCATTCATGCAAACACAAGTCTGTTCACTTAAATCGAAAAGGACCAGAAAGATCTCTGGGTTCACTTGTTTGACCTCTGGAGTAAGAGAACCTATAGAATGGTTACAATGACTTACAGTCTGTGGTCCCGGGTATCTACTAACAAAAGGCAGAGAGAGAGAGAGAGAGAGAGAGAGAGAGAGAGAGAGAGAG
>NC_034601.1:42788455-42813567 GCF_900095145.1 Mus pahari | reverse complement strand
CAAGACAGGGTTTCTCTGTATAGTCCTGGCTGTCCTGGAACTCACTTTGTAGACCAGGCTGGCCTCGAACTCAGAAATCCTCCTGCCTCTGCCTCCCGAGTGCTGGGATTAAAGGTGTGTGCCACCACGCCCGGCTCTCTCATGGACTTTTTAGGGTCACGAAAGTGGGCAGCCTTGTCTATTCCCTGATTTTAGTGGGATTGCTTCAAGATTCTCTCCATTTAGTTTGATATTGGCTACTGGTTTGCTGTAGATTGCTTTTATTATGTTTAGATATGGGCCTTGAATTCCTGATCTTTCCAAGACTTTTATCATGAAGGGGTGTTGGATTTTGTCAAATGCTTTCTCAGAATCTAATAACATGATCATGTGGTTTTTTTTCTTTGAGTTTGTTTATATAGTAGATTATGTTGATGAATTTCCATATATTAAACCATCCCTGCATCCCTGGGATGAAGCCTACTTGGTCATGATGATGATCATTTTGATGTGTTCTTGGATAAGGGGCAATATCTCTTGAGAGACATTCTTTTAATCCCTCAACTTACATATGATAACCATTGATATTCCCTTAAGAAATTGAGGAAGGAAAACACAAATATCTGTACAAATTCTTAACAAAATATGACAGAAATGCCAATGTTGATTGTAATACTAACTTCTGCAAGCAGTCATGTGGCTTTAGCTCACAGTTCAATAACTACCTTCTTCTAATACCCATTCTGTATTTCCTCCATTCTCAGCAAGTACCTCATTAAGTCTTGGTTCTTTTCCTGTAGGAGTGACCCATACCTTTATTCCTAGTGGGTCTATCTATATCCTTTGTAATCCTACCTTGATTAGGTTGTTGTAGTTTCCTATTTACTTTAATTACAGGATATAGAAACATCAAGACACACCCTAACATACTTCCTGAATTCCAGACATAATCTATATTACCTCCATTGTTGAGAAGAAATGCAATATCCACTTGGTAATCTGGATCATGTCCCACATTGTAGGGCAGCCTGAGCAACATCCTGGACTTGTTGAAGACATTTCTCTTGTTCCATGCTACACTCAAAGTTAGTAGGTTTCCAAGTCACTTGGTATATGGGCCGGAGTAACACTTCCAGTGAGGAGTGTGCTGCCTCCAGAATCCAAATAGACCCACAAAATATTGGTGGGAATGAAATAACTTATCCTTTACCTCATAAGGAATATCTCTACATGCCTTCCACACTAGACTCCTAAGAATCTCACTGAGGTAGAAGGCCCCTTGAATTTTGTTTGGATTTCTTTCCCATCTGCTGAAACACACATGTGTTACAACACATACAAAGTGGTTGCTACCTCCTGCTCACTTGGTCCAATCAGCATAATGTCATAAAGATAGCTGTGAACCAATGTGATATTTTGTGGAAGAAACAAATGATTGTGATCTCTTCCAACTAAGTTATGATACAAGATTGGAGAGTTAATATATCCTTGAGGTGTACTGCTGGCCTTGCCAACTGAAAGAAAAACTGTTTCCGGTTGTCCTTCTGGTCAGGAATCAGAAAAGGGCATTTGCTGGATCAACAGCTGCATACCATGTACCAGGAGATGTGTTAATTTGCTCAAGTAAGAACACCACATCTGGTATAGCAGATGCAACTGGAGTCACTATTTGATTTGAGTGTTCAACAGTCATTCGTCACTCCCCATAATCCATCTGTCTTCTTTACTGACCAGGTAAGAGAGTAAAGAAAGATGTGGTAAGAACCACTAACCCTGCATCTTTTAAGTACTTTATGGTGGCACTAATTTCTGTAATTCATTCAGGGATGTGATACAGTTTTTAATTCAACAATTTTACTTGGCTGAGACAACTCTAAAGCTTTCCTTTAGCCTTTCCAACTATAATAGCCCTCACTCTACAGGTCATGAAAATGTTAGAATTTATCTAGCCCAATTACACATTCTGTGACTGGGGAAATAATCACAGGATGAATTCCAAAATTCACTGGACATACTGTGAATCAGGCTTCCTAAACACCTGACCTCTCTCTGTAAGCCCTTAGTTTAACTGGGGGGGGGGGAGAGACAGTGTTTCTTGAGATCCAACAGAGTCTGTATTAATTCAGAACCAGCATCCAATAGAGCCAGAAAAGTCTGATTGTTTCCTTTCCCCGTGTTCTGCTCTCCTTGTAAAAGGCCATAGGTCCCTCTGGGGAAGGACTAGAAAAAGGCTAACAATACAACTCTTAGGTATTTTAGGAAGATTGTTCCTCAGGGGAACTAAAACATACTGGGTCTTCAAATGGGCTCAAGTCTGGAAGTTGGATCATGGGCCAAGATTGTCTTTTTTCATAATCCAATTTAGCCTTTCTTTCATGTGAGAATTTTTCTGCTTATATGGATGAAACAAAAAAATGCAATAGGCTTCTTATCTATTTCATTGAAACACCATGATTGATTACCCAGAATCAAAGTTCCATAGAAGTCATGCCATCACAAAAATCACTTTGCCTGTGCTGAACATGATGGGTCAGATCATTATGGACATTGCTTTGCCTGTGCTGCCCAATAGAACTATGAGCATCTTATCTTTGACTCAGTGCTGCCACCTGGCCTCTGCTACTTCAGGACCCAATAAAACCCACTTTTTTTTTTTTTTAATTGTTTCTTCTTTTTATCAAAACCTGTCACAGTTGGGAACCCAGAGGAAGCAAAAAAAAATTCCCACAAATAGTTCTCCTGGCTCCTGAGTCCTCCCTCAACCTGCTTACCAGGGCTTGAAGCCATCCCTGGGTACACATGATCATCTCCCCCCACCCTCAATCTTCTTCCCAGCAATAAATACAGGTGGCCGACCGTGATTCAGTGAAACCATAACTCATTTCTCTATCTTGAGTGTCCCAAGGGGACCAGAGGGGCAAAAGAAGTTTAATAACCATGTCCTCTTAATTGTGTGGAAGCTTCTCCCTCTAAGGATGGGAGAAATGCAGCAGCTCTGGAAAGAAACAGGAAGAAAAGGTTGAGATGAGAAGGAAGAGGACATTCTCCAGGAACCTCAATCTTGATCCATTCGTCCCTTACCAAGTAAGGGGTGGTCCCAGTGTATCAGTGGAACAGAGAAGGGGACACTCAGGGGACCGAATGAAAGGATGGGCATTTTGGAAAGGAGGGAACAGGGAAACCCTAATGTTCACTGCCCTCATCTTCTTCTGAGAAATGGCATCAACAAACAAGAGTCTTGAATAGATGGGGTCTGAGGAAAAGTAGGGACCCTAAGGAAGAGAAAAAGAAAGACAAGGTCCCTTGGGTCTTCACAAATTACTGTGCTCCAATTACAGCAATAGGATACTGAGTATGAAGGACTTGGTAACACACAGAGGAAAGACTAGGTCACAAGTGGAACTCAGAGCCCAGGACAGCCCTGTCATCTTGCCCAGATGTTGACAGAATCTGGGTCTTGGAATTAGAAGCTGAAATCTAGGTAAGGTCAAACTCCAAGGCAAAAGGAAAGGTAACTCAATACCATCATGCCCTTCCTCCCAACTCAGAACAACTTCCTTGGGTTATCGAAGATGAATATTCCAGTCAGATGCCACACTGACACCAGGTTTACGCAATATCAGCACTGAAGTCTCAGGGTCATGCTGGAAGGACAGGCGACTTTCAGGGGATCCTTTGGTCTGGAGCACCACAGCTGCTGGCTTTCCAGCCCCCATGATGACTACTCGCTCAATCCAAATAGGTGTCTCAAGGTGGCCTTTGAGGACTGCTGAACTAGAGACAAGTGTGTTGCCAGAGAAAGAGAACCGACGCAACAGGAACTCATGGCGAGTCTGATAGTTAAAGGTGTGTCCATCATCTAGAAAGAGCTCTCCTTGGGCAGTACCCTGGGGACTGAGAGCAACAAAGAGAGTGATAGGATCATCCTTCATACAGTCTGAAGAGCGCCTCACACGTATCCATCGAGGCACAATGGTTCCATCACACTGGAACACGGGGATACTGCTCAAAGTTACTGGCAGATACAAGGTCTGGGGCCCATGATGCTTCTGATAGCTGAGTGTCATACCACACTTCTTCTTGGCCAGGCAAATAGACCTGTGGGCCCCAGCACCCGATACAGGGTGAATAAGGAGTGCATCCCCAAGCATGAACTGATGCTCTATACAGAAGGTAGACATATCCTCAGGATACTGTACCCAGAGGAGCCTCATGACAGGAAACCCTTCCTTGTGAGCTTGATAGAAGAGGGTATACCAGAAGGGCAGCAAAGAATACTGCTGGAACAAGGCATCTCGGATTGAATCTTGGTATTGAGACGCTAACAGCCATGGCTCTTGCTGCCCAGTGTCCAAGTGGGCATGAGCCCGAAAGAATGGCTGGTAGGCACCCATTTGGTACCAGGGCACAAGCAGCTCTGGCTCTGGGTTCTTGAAGAAGCCACCCACATCCGCACCACAGAAGGAAAGCCCCACCAGTGCCAGGCTGAGACACATAGGGATAGAGATCTTCAAATAATCCCATTCAGCAGTGTTGTCCCCTGTCTATACAGCTCCAAAGCGCTGGGAACCTGAGAAGAAAGCCCTACTCAGGACAAAGGGACGCTCTATGCCACCAGAGCGCTGTATTAGCCTATCAGCAGTCACCATGTGCATATATAAGCCATAGATGTTATGGATGTCCCGGTGCTCCCAGCTGCCATAATGCACAGCGTCCTTCAGCATGGTGACCTCAGGACCATTGAACACAGACGGTTCATTCATGTCATTCCAAACATAAAGATTAGGAGCTGAACCCTCATAATTGTCAAAGCTGAACATGTTAGACCACCAGGCCCTCATCCTTGGGTTAGTGAAGTCAGGGTAACTAGCGGAGCCTGGCCAGCTCCAGCCCTCGTAATCAGAGCCATCCCGAGATTTAACATACAGCCCATGGTTTCACAATTCTTCATGAACTCGGTAGCCAGAGTCTACCTTGATGTGGGCATCCACAATGGCCACCAGCTTCCGCCTCTTGGAAGCCAAGTGCTCAAGCATATTGAGGGGCTGAGGAAGTCGGGTGGGGTCCCAAGTGAAGTACTGCTTGCCATCAGCATGTTCAATGTCCAACCATATGACATCAGAAGGCATGTTGTGATCATCAAAACCCTGATCCACTTCCAAAACATCAGCCTCATCCCAGTAGTTCCAGCGACTCTGGTGGCAGCTGAGGGAGAAGAGTGGGGGCAATGCCTGGGTCCCCGTGAGACTAGCATACTGCCTAAAGACATCAAAAACCAAAGGGCCAAACATTAGGAAAACATCAATAATGCCGCTCTCTGACATCCAACGAATGTCTGTCTGTGGAGTCTCCCGAGATCCCTGCAGGTAACCAAGCATCTTCCCAAACAGGATCTTCCCAGCCGTGTTGGAAGATACATCAACCCACGTCTCAGCAGCATTAAGCCAGAAGATGCCCAGGTCTCGATGAAAGCTGTGTGGCAGGAGCACAGGCACAGACCCATATAGAGCCATGGGGTTGTTCAGCTCATACTGGAACACATCCAAGTTGTACAGGCAGTACGGCTCACCACCCTCAGTGACCTTCAGTCTCAGGCTGTCAGCATGCTCAGGGATCCCATACACATGTTCCATTCCTGGCAGAGAAAAGTCCAAACCTACAGACGTGGGGTCATAAGGCTTGTTGTCAGAATGGGTTTTGAATGCCTCCTCCCAGGCTCCTGGCTCAGCCTTTTCCTGGGTCTCCTCTGGCTTGTCACTGTCCCCAGGTGTTGCTTCAGGCTGGGCTCCATTGCCTTCAGCTGGGTCTTTTGATTCTTGTGGGCCCCTGGGGGCCCTCTGGTGCTCAAAAGCCTTAAGTCCTCAGGCATTGACAATGAGCAGGAGGCTTCGATCTCTAGCAGGTCAAAGTGGAATGGCTGTGCAGTCAAAATGATTTTGTAGGGTCCCTCAGCCACTGTTAGCTCCACACTGTTAGCATCGAGGCCAGAGATTGAAAGTCTAGCTGTTGGGGGATCAGCCACTAAAACATCTGGCACTCGGTATCGAGGCCGCCGGGGCTCTAGCTCATCAATCCTGATCCGAGTCATGTTCTTTTGAAGGCCCTGGAGCTCCAGCACAAGCAACACCTTGGTGACATCATGGATCAGATGGACTTTGAGAGCATCAGGACCAAGCTGAAGAGTGTCTAGTAAGGCACGGTAAGGAGAGAGGCCTGGCCGAATGCTTCACTGCCGTCTGTCTAATCTTGCAAAAGGAACTCTCATCACAGGTCTTAAAGTTGCTTCTATCCACAGCAAGAGTAATCTACCCAGACAGACCCCAAAGTATGCCAGCACCAAACTTAACCAAGACCGCCTCCTACGCGCCACCACTGCCACGATCGCCACCCTCTTGTACCGGGTTTGCTCCTTCAAAACTCACTTTCAATCCATCCAACTGAGCAGTAGCATCTCCAACCCAAGCTCTAGCGCAAGAAAAATGGGCAACAACAAAGCTCTTCAAACTCACTGGTGCCCCTCTTGCTATTTTGCATCTTATAGGATGAGTGAAGAGCATAGCTTCTGACTTCCCATCGTGGAATATTTACACACTATACCCACTCCAGCACTGCAGTTTCTCTCAACCTTGAATCCCTTTGTCAATACTAAGCCAAGAGATATAAGGCATCTCCAACTTCTTTTCAGTCGGCTATCTTTTAACAAATACTTCAGCGACAGTTCAAATTGTTGACACCTTTTCTTTTTTGCTGTATGAGCGTCTACATTAAGCCTAGATAGAATCTCCAGTCAGTGGGCCCATATCAATAAATTAGACTGATTCAATTTCATGTTCCTTCCACCATTATCCCACACCCTTGAAGTCCATTCCCACACACATCCCCCATACTTCTGCTTGAATGAAGTAGTAAACTCATTAAGCTCTTCAGTAGAATTGTGTACCTCCCCATGGCCTATGCACTTTCTAACTCCCCTCCAGGAGCCTGCATAGAGTTAATTCTGGTTATAGATCTAGAGCCAACGATTAGTGGGCCCTGAAGAACATCAGCATTGTCTTGCCTAACATTTCCTTTGAAGAAAGTGACTGACAGTTTAAAAGACAATGAAGAATAAATTTCCTTTGTCAAAGGTTTAAAAGGCAGTATTTCAGGGGTGTGGGGTACACCTCCTGCTGAAAGTGGAAAGACTACTTCCTTAGATGAAATAAACACTTGAAAAAGAGTTGTCAGTCTCAATAGAGTCCCCTCAGATATCCCTATCCTAAGTTAGAAGATCCCATTCTTTATCAATTAATTGCCTCAGGCTGGGGTTTAAATTTTTGCTATAATTCAGCCAAACTTTTAATGAAGGCTTCTCATTGATTTTCCATAACATAAATTCTATAGTTAATGGAGAGAAGATTCCCTCCCAGAGCACGTTTAGAAAACATTAGACTGTTTATGCACATCTGATGTTGTCAATTTTACCACTGAGTTCGAGGTCATCCTACACCACATTGAAATGTGAGAGGTTACATGATTTTAACAAAGAACTCATTCTTTTCCTCTGCCAGTTTATCCAGAGATCCTGGGAGCAAAAGACCAGCATCATTATTTTCCTTATTTTTCCACAAATTGTCAAAAGTTTTACATAGAGAGAAACAAAATCCATTGCCTCTCATAATTGGTGGATCAGAGTAACCAGATGTATTTGTCTCCTTAACGTTGTAAACTAGTTCATGCCATGGGTTTTCAGGAGTCTCCACACTCCCAGGAGCGGCTTCAGTAACTGTAGGTGTTAACAAGTTGAAAAGCTTATTCTAGATTGCTAAAAATACTCATCCTTATATTTCTGTTGATCTAGAAGCATTTCTGGTAAGAACCCAGTAGTTGTTCAGTCCACAGGCTGGATGTCTCATCTGGTCTTCAGTATACATCAGAATCCCAAAAAAGTGGGTTCTAATGCCAGTGAAGGAATGGACTTGCCAGTGAGAGTGAGGGCAAACAGGAAAAGAGGCCAAACTCCCAGCTTCCATGTCCTCTCTATAGGCTGCCAGCAGAGGGTCCACATTCAAGGTGGATCTTCTCACCTCAAAAGACCTGGCGTAATAGTGGGTCTTCCCACTTTAAATTATTTAACTAAGAACAATTCCCTTTCAGGTGTACCCAGCTGTTTGTGTTTTAGTCAATTCCAGATATAATCAAGTTGACAGGCAAGAATAGTCATCACAATAGTATTATTCAAAAAAAAATGATAACTTGTCTCTTAAAAGAAACATTTCTGATACTACATATATCTCCCACTTAGGATATGTTCTCAAATTTCCAAATAACTGATGAAGATTAAACTGTGACAAAAATGTCCTCTCTAGCTTTTTCTATAACATTTGCCAAAATTCAAGAACTATAAATAAAAGCTAATAAAGTCAATTTACATGGACAACAGACAAGCTGGGCAAGCACTGTGGTCTTGGTTTTGTTTTTGTCATTGTTGTTTCCCTCTACATAAAGTGCTTTGTTTTGCTTTTATTTTATTTTTGTTTTAACTATTAAGTGTTAAAAAAACAAAGAGGTGGGAGAGGGAGCTTCCATGGGACAAGGAAGCTTCTGGAGTTATGGAAAGCACCTGGATGTGAGACACAGCCTTGGCTCATGTTCACAGTAACCTGGCAATCACAAGCTACTTGAACAGTTGTCCCACCTGCAACATGGGGAGAATGTCTCTCTAGACATGGGGTATGGTGAAGACTGAGAGAAATGATTTTTAGGAATTCATTTGGAATGGTAAGAGGTATAAAAATCTTCCTTTCTCAGCCCCAAATGGCCACAAATAGGATCTTTCCCCAGGTCTTAGAGGTTGAGTTACTGACATGGATATTACATAATACTAAATGCATATATACCTAAGGTAATATACAGATCAAAGCCTTTCTCAAAAGTCTGTACTTAACCATGATTACAATTCTGCAACAAACTAGGATAAGGACAGTGCCAGGGTTCCCAAAACAGAACATCAAAAGATACGACATCCCCACTCCACAGTACGGGATACTCTAGTGGTCTACAGATTTACAAGCATAGGCATGGTGGTGCACACACATCTTTATTCCTGTCACTCAAGAAGCAGAGACTAGTAGAGACTGTGAGTCTGAGTCCAGCCTAGTCTACAGAGTGAATTCTAGCCCAGCTATTGCTACATAGTGATACTCTCTCTAAAACAAAATGAGAAAACACACAATTTTCATGAATATGATGCCATTCATTACTTTGTAGGCTACCCTTAAATTTTAATGTAAAAATTAGCACTCTCCTATAAATCCATTCAGGGAAATGGCCATCACTGCCAGTACAGGTTAATTTTAATACATTCCACTATGGCTGGAAATGAGTTATCAACAAAGTTTTCCTTTCTGAAGACTAGGAGAAATCTCCGTTTTCAATAGAAATTTCCATGAAATTTAAATAATTTTGGAAAATGTGCTAATAATATTTCAGATTTACTTTTGACATCGGCATAATTAACACTTTAAGCTTATGTTTAAAGGTATAAATGTATCATCAAAATTATCCTGAGAGCTAACCACGGTTCCTTGAAAAGGAGTTTCTCAAAGATGTCAGTTTTCAAATTCTGACTTGGTCTGTGCAACAGTAATTTTTTTTTTAATTTATTTAATTTACTCAGCATCTGAGATGGTGAACAAGTCAAACTTACAAACATAAATATTTTTTTGTAAGATAGCTTTGCCATTTTTATTTTAATACATATAAGTGACACAGCCCTTCAAATGTTAATTTTTATTTGAAATTTTAAGCTCTAAAGTAAAAGACAAATGGCAGAGGGATAGTGAAGCTGTTATATGCTCTCCTGCTGGGGTCTCTTCACATAGACATCTTCATAAGGTCAAAACTGACAAATTCTGGGTGGGTTTCTGGCTTGACTTCAACATTATACAGACACAAATGTACACATCGATAAAAACATCATCCATGTTGTACAATGTGTGCCTTAGTTGGGGAAGCGTCATCACATTAAGATTTACTATCATAATATATCACGTGCTAATAAAGAGAAATTTTCATAATACCAACTACCATAAAATCTGCTCACTTAGAAATAAGAACTTGACCCAGCATTGGGTTCCTCACAAACAGAAAGCCTTAAACCTTACCTCTGTTTCTGGCGAAGATTTTTATGCTTTGTGTCCACGTCTTCCAGAGCTTTCTGTAATACATCCTGGAGAAGGATATTTGATTGAGAGGAAACATAAGGACATTGAATGGATGCCAGTTGAGCTGATACCCTGTTATCTGAAGGTTCTGGGGCAGCAGAGACAGTTCATCGTGACTGATGCAGTTCAAACGGCAGGAACTCAACAGGCACACAGCAATAGATTTCATCCCAGTGTTTCTAGAATACACCCTAAGTCCAAATCTACCATACTCTTTTTTCACATTCTAAGATACCCTCTCTGCCTTCGTCTTACTCCCTATGAGGCAGAAGGGTTTTGACACAAACTACATGAAAACTTGAGTGACTTATTCAATGCATGCAGACTGACTTTTGTCTGGGGGACAGGAATCCTGAACCCTGTAGTCACTGAGGTATATTTCAGTAATAATTTTTGTTAGCATCCCTCTCCTATGTCCCCTTCATAACAAATTCTGGAATGACACTTCCCAAATGTTCCATTTATAGGTTCTTCAGGCTTTTTCTTTTCAGAGTGCTCTAAAGCCAGCCTCCAGCCTGACTTGCTTTTAATCTGATGCATTGGCTTATCCCCTCCCCATCTGTAGTATGTTCCCATTCCCTCTAACTATGCTCAAGAGGAAGTATCCATTATTACTGTTCTCATAGATAACAATAGAGTTTTAGAGGGAGCACCTGGGAAGAGAAAACCTTCATAGGGACTCAGAGGAGGATGGTAATGGAGCTAATGTGATCAAAATGTATTCTATGCATGTATGCAAATGTTTTACTGAGATTCATTAGTGTATACAGCATATGCTAATAAAAAAAATAGACATTCAAAGAGCTTCATCCACCATATATGACCGAGAACACCTCTTGATGGTGGCACTCTTGGCTGCATCCCTGACAGAATAGCACTTTCACTGTCTTTTAAGTTAAAGGGGGAGGGGTAGAGTGCAAAAAGAATTCACATTAAGCTTCCTGAAAGCATGGAAGAGGTCGAAGTTCAGGTCCTTCCACTTTGCGGTCTTCTCTGCATTAAAGTAACCAGGACACTTCAGAGACACAAAGCAAGCTGGCCAAAGAGAGCACACCCTTCATGATAGAGCACCCAGCAAGGGCAAAGGCACAGAGAAAAGGAACTAGACCCTGAGCCACGAGAGTATCTCTCTCAGCTCTTATATACAGAAGGCAGGGGGCACTGATAACTAAAAATAAGATAGATTTACTCTTTTTCTTTAAAATGACAGCAGGAATATAAGAATTGAAAGCCATGATTTTACTTTGCTTGGGGCATCAACACACACCCTCTCTGACTCTGTCCCTTCTGTGTGATCTATGGCCTGGACCCCGGTCCCTGGCTCTGAGAGTTAAGGCCAAATCACTGCCAAGACTCACTTATCTAACCTGTAGCAGAGGTGATAGGGAAGGAGTTCCTCTCTTCCGTCCTGTTCAGCTCTTTGCACACAAGCAAGTTGATGCAGTGCTTAATGAATCACTGCTGTGGAAGTGTTATGCCATGGTTTTGGTAAGAGCAGACTAACAGTGCATATCTTGCAGCTATATTCTTTTTCGGTTAGCTGCAGTATGCTATAATTAATAATTATAGTCCTTTATAAACGTGCCTTACTCGTGGGCATATTACAAGGATTACAGAGATTGTTTATGAACTATGCGAACCAACTCACAAGAAAAGAGCTTTGTAAGCTGGAAGTGTTGTGATTAATATTCATAATTATGGTCTATGATTCCTAGCGCTGGGAAGAAGGATTGCTTATTAGCCTTCTTCTTGCTTTCCCCATTTATCTGGATCCATGGAGAGCTATAATTTGAATAGATATTTTTGAGGATCCTTCATAGGCTAGATATTTTTCTGGTATCTTTTCATTGTTTTCTCTTTTTCTTGCAGTGCTTCTTTTTCATTTTTTTTTAAAATTGGCTGTAAAGCTATTTCACCCTGCTCCAAATTCATCCCAGATGCTGCTCATCTTTGCTCCACCTCAGCCTTTCCCCTTCTCTTTCTCCTGTCCTCTCTCTGCACTCACACCGTCTGTTTACCTGTGCTAAAACCACCTATAGCTTTTGAGCTTGTCTGGATTTAGGAGTTTGGAAACTACATGATCAGAGACAACTGTGCACAGGGGGCGGGGGAAAGTAAGGGGCATTGCTTGCCATTGAAGATGATGTTTAACACCTCATACCTCGGTAGAAGACAAAGCAATTCTGTCTGGCTGGTTTACTTTGGCTTGCACCTCTTTAAACAGGAGTTCAGCTGGGAGCAAAAGCACAACAATTACATAGGTCACGGAGAGACTCTTCCAAGCCATCTCTAAGCACATGCTTTCTATACTTGGAGCCATGACCACTGAGGATGGCACAGAGACCACGGCTGAACACCCTCTGTTCCTCACAGAGATTACTCATTTTAACTCTTCTATTTGAGGCAGGTGGAAGTTGTTGCTGTGGGTAAGAGTGCCCACATGAGGAGCTGAATTTGAATTCCAGTCACCGACATAAAAAGTGGGGCAAGGCTACATGTGTATATCCATGCACGATGGGGTAGAAGACATGCAGATCCAGAAAGCATGCTGGCTAACCTTCCAAGTTCAAATAGAGGCAATGTTCATCATTAATATGAGCTACCATAGCATCACATCATCCAGGGTTTCTAACATATCAATTATTCTTAATATGTTGGGGATTTTGCAGCCTAGCTTTATGTCAACTTAGCACAAGCTACAGTTATCCAAGAGGGAGAAAACTCAATTGAGAAAATGCCTCCAGAAAATTGGGTTACAGGAAAGCCTAGAGGGCATTTTATAAATTTTATAAATTTGTGGTTGGTGTGAGAGGGATAGTCCCACCCTGGGCTGGTCATCCTGGGTTCTATAAGAAAGCAGGTTGAGTAAGCCATAAGGAACAAGCCAATGAGTACCACCCCTCCTAGGATCCTGCATCAGCTTCTGCCCCCAGGTTTCTGCCCCACTTGAGTTCCTGCCCTCACTGCCTTCAATGATGAATTGTTATACAGAAAGTGAGTAAGATAAACTCTTTACTCCCCAAGTTGCTTTCTGTGCTTTATCACAACAATAGTAACTCTGATTAGCACAGAGATCACACTTAAGAAACTAAACTATAGGTCCGTGACATGGTTTTGCATGCTAGCAGGCATGTACATGCTGCCAAGCCAGATGACCTGAGTTGGAGCCCCAGAACCTACATCACAAGAGGAAAAAACTGACTCCTGTGGAACCATAATGATTTGGCCATAGAAACCCACATACCCATCTTTACTGCTTCCTCTGCCTTTTGAACTTCAGTTTTAAACTTCCCTTTGAAAGCAGATGTAGTATATTGGTACTTTCTGGGAAGAAGAAAGGAATATCATCAAGTCAGATTATCATTTTAAAGAGCATTAATAAGACATTAATAAGAGAATATTCTTCAGTAAGACTATGTACTCCGGAAATATGCAATTGTTAAGAAAGAAAGATTCATTGAGTAAGTTCTATCTACCTGATGCATTAGCAGACTCCATACCTATGAAAACATCACTTGCCTTTTAATACATGGCAATTTTCCTTGAGGAAAATTCAGTCAGGAAATCATGAGTCCAGAGTGAGATTAAAATCTCTTCCCACACAAGTGTTCACGTACATGTGCAAAACAGGAGAACTCTTAAAAAGGGAGTACAAGATCACCCAAGTCCTCCATTGTCAAAGTTACCAGTTAATATGCATAGCTCTCTCAAACAGCTCATCATTGACACTGTATAAATGGCTTCTCCCAGTCCCCAAGCAATTATCTCTGCCTGAAATGCTCAGAAAAACACATAAAAAGTAATTTTGACCTACTAAAAGCCCCACTTTCTGCTGTCTTGATAAAATATTCTATTTTTAAGGTCCATTGTTTTAGTGACAGAGAACAGTTTCTAGAATAACCAAGGGGGGAAAAATATGTGTGTCTATCTATGTATCTATGAACTCAAGGAAAACAAATCAGGGGTAAGACGGAGGTGCATCTTTCCAAGGGCTGTTGATCAGGAGGCTCCAGAAGCTCTCAAAAAAAATCTAGACAATTGCTCCTGCTGTCACTTTCCCACAAGAACAAGTGGCTAAGATGTTAAAGATGACACACGCTTTAGTCACAGGACATTGAGAAAGCAAGCTGGAACTGTGTTGGAAGCTTCCTTTCTGCCGGCTAGCCTTCCCTGGGCGGGAGGTGCCGAGCAGGCTTCTGGGAAGAATTATCATCAATACACACATAGCTGTGGACTCCAGCCAGAGGAGATGTGCCCACTTGTGCTACAGTGGCAAGCCTGTTATGGGGGTAACGAACTGCTTTCTTATTGGACTTAATGCTGCTCCTTGGGAGGGGATTCACATCTGGTACTGTAAACCTGGCCAATAGGGTACAGCTTGAGGTGTGGTCGTAGCCCCTAGTGAGGAAGCTCATGCTGTTATTTTGCTACATGGACAAGATGTGCCTGTCAAACTGCCTTCTAAAATAGCTATGTTGATGGTCACAGAATCATACTGCTGTCTGCTTCGGCCAGAGCAGCTTTTCTGCAGTAGCCAGCAGAGGCTGCAGAAACTCGAAACTCGTCAAAGAACAGAGAAGAAATAACTTTGAATGACAAGACATAAGTGGTTCAGCAATAACACTATCTCCAAGACTTGGAGACCACTGCAGAAAAAAGAATCAGAAAGAGTACAAGAGCAGAAGGAGGAAAAAAAGTGTGCACGCCGGGCTGGAGTGATGGCTCAGTGGTTAAGAGCACTGACTGCCTGAGTTCGAGGCCAGCCTGGTCTACAAAGTGAGTTCCAGGACAGCCAGGGCTATACAGAGAAACCCTGTCTCGAAAAAACCAAAAAAAAAAAAAAGGCACTGACTGCTCTTTCAGAGGTCCTGAGTTCAATTCCCAGTAACCACATGGTGGCTCACAACCATCTATAATGAGGTCTGATGCCCTGTTCTGGTGTGTCTCAAGATAGCTACAGTTTACTCATATGAAATAAATTTTTAAAAAATCATTAAAAAAATTTTAAAGAAAAATGAGCACTCCAACTTCTGGGCACGACATGGAAGCTGCATTCTAGAATGCACAGAAACTGTGGTTCAATGATCTGCGCAAGATCAGACCCATCAGCATCCTGTCAAGAGAATGTATACACAGGAAACAGCCGATAGAGGAGTGAGCTGGTGAGCTGTTTGTCAACTTGACACAAGCAGTGGTCATCTGGAAGGAGGGAAATGCAATTGAGAAGAATGCCTCCTTCACGTTAGCCTATGATCATGTCTGTGCATATATTCTAGGCTAGTGATTGATGTGGGAGGGCCCGAGCACTGGGAGTGGTACCACCCCGGAGCAGGTGGTCCTGGTTATTACAAAAAGGAGGCTGAGCAAGCCAATAAACAGCCTTCCTCCCTTGCCCCTGCTTCAGTTCCTGCCTCCAGGTTCCTGCTTGGAGTTCCTGCACTGACTTCCCTTCATGCGAACTAGAAATATAAAATGAAATAAACCCTTTCTGCCCCAAGGTGCTTATGGTCATGGTGTTTACCACAGCAATAGCAAAGCAGAACAAGAAAGACTTTCCCATCATTTGGTATAAACAAGTTCCCACCCAGGGTCCTGTAAACAAATACACACACACACACACACACACACACACACACACACAGGCACACACTCATGCATGCAGAGTGGTAGAAAGACAGGCTGCTTTGGAAGATGGAAGAGATTAATGGAGGAGAACACAGTTGAAATACATGTTCATGCATAATAAACACTTTATAATAAAACCCATATCATTACAAATAATATATGCCAACTAAAAACACTCTACAAAAAAAAATTTAGTAGGATAGGTCACCCTGATATAGTTAAAGCTATAGGCATGTATAGAGGATCCTTGGAACCTGACTCTTAAATTTTATCTTAAGCAATCATGGAAAGGAACATTCTAGAATGTTAGGCTTGAGGAAGCCCAAATCACAACATCCCTCACTCTGTGCTTTTGCCTCACAGTCCTATTGACTCAGGAGCCCACCAGTCACTCAAATCTCATTTAGAAAGGCACAGGACAGATAATTCTATGTGTCGACATAGTTATGACCAAGTCTATGTCTGAGTTATGACGGGAGAGCTGGTAAAACGTTACTTCCAAGTGTGTCTGTCAAGGTGTTCCTGGAGGAGATGAGCATGTGAAGATACAGACGAGTGAAGACCGCCCTCTCTCATCAGTGTGTCTGGACTTAGCCCACCTCCTCGGGTAGCAGACAGTAAAACGAAGACAGGCTAATCTGAGCTCTGCTTGGGCTGAGGCACTCAACTCTCTTGGCTTGAAACCTCAGAATGTCTGATTCTGGGCTTGCATGTGCCGTGAGTTATCTACTCATTCCCTGTCCGGGGCCTTGAGCCACTGGACTCAGAATAAAAGTTGTACCATCTACTACCCTGGTCGTCAGGCAGTTGGTTTCAAGCTGAACTATATTACTGGTATTGCTGGGCTGCCAGTTGGCCTACTGCAGTTGGTAGGAGGTCCTGAACTCCACAGTCATGTGATGAATCCCCACATCAAAGTCCCTATGTTGCAAGTTGTTTCTCTAGAGAATCCTGACTAGTAAAATCACTATTAAACATACCCAAAGTACAGAGATCACTTGCTGGAAGTCAAGCTTTCCTAAGATGCATAAAAAGCAGTGTATATAAATCTATGCACAGAATACGTTTACATGAGGGAAGGCAAACTACAGCCCATGAGTCAAATTGAGCCACTGACTTCTGAGACAGCTTAATACCTGATTCATCATTTTTTTTTTGATGGTTTTTAAACTACAGGAAATCTGCAAGCGTGTCTATGTCCTTACTAACATGCTTCCTACATATACATTCAGAAACAGCCTGGCAACCGGTCAGCAACAGCCTTTAAATTGTGGCCTGATCTAGAAATGCCTTTATATTTTTCTGACATTTAAGAAGTTTTTAAAGATTTATTTGTATTTTTTTTATTTATGTATATGTGTTATGGATAGTCCTGGGGCTAACATAAGATGGAATTATATTCCATCTTAATTCTGTTCTCCTGTGAGTGGCTGCAAACAAGGAATGAGTCAGCACTCAGGTGGTTGACTGTAAACCTGCTTCCCACCTTAAGTTGTAAAATAAAGGAGAGCTGATGATTGTGGCAGGTAAAAGGGAAGGTGGAGCAGAAGGTTGCGAGGAGATTGCCTACAACTTGTATGTATGTGTCTATGTATATGTCATACTTTTGAGGTGCCTAAAGAGGTCAAAAGAGGGTGTCAGATCCCCAGAACTTAGAGTTAGCAGGCAGTTGTGAGCCTCCAAATATGGGTGGTAGGAGCTGAATTCAAGTTCTTTGGAATAGCAGCAAGAGCTCTTACCCAGTGAGCCATCTCTCCAGCCTGATATGGTAACTTTAAAGAATGGAAGCAATGATGTAAAATTTTCACTGACTGCTGACAGGTCACTGACAGGTCACATACCAATCAAATGGTTGGAATCTGTTTAGTTTATTGATGACTCTTTTCCATTATCTTAACAGATGCAAAACAGACTACATAAGTCAAATGAATAAATATAAACACAAACTGGACTTCACAGAGTCTTTCTGCCTGGGTTCAGGCTAATATGTACCCTCTATAATAATATATGGTTGAGCCAATCACATTTGCAGAAGTTCTGTTTCATCATTTGTAGTTAGGTGACAACAGTGTACTAATCTCACAGGGTTGTTACAGGAAGTAAAATTTTTAACACATTAAAGAACTTAAAACAATGTTGGTTCTCAGTATATGTTATTATTGTCTAATCTCTCTATGTGTGTTTTAGAGATGAAATACATCGTGGATTGAGAATGAATTACTTTTCTTTTCATAATATGAAAAACCTGTAAAATTTGATGGGTCAATAACATGAAAAAAACAAATATTTGTAAAGTAACTAAATGTTTGGACTCTGTGCTAGACCTATTTATTTATTTATTTATTTAGTCCCTTTGACACAAGGTAGTCATCTGGGGGTGGGGGGAACATTAGTGATAAAATGTCTCCAGAGGATTGGGCGGCAGACTGACCTATAGGCATTTTCTTAATTAGTGGCTGATGTGGGAAGGCCCAGCCCATGATGGGTGGTGCCACCCCTGGGCTGGTAATCCTGGGTGCTGTACAAAATTAGGCTGAGTAAGCCATGGAGAGCAAGATGGTAAGCAATACTCCATGGCTTCTGCATCAGTTCCTGCCTTCAGATTTCTGTCCGGTTTAAGTTCTTGCCCTAACTTCCCTCAGTGATGTATGGCTACCTGGGCATATAAATGAAAGAATCCCAATCCTCCCAAATTTGCTTTTAGTTATAGTATTTTATCATAGCAACAGGAATCCTAGCTAAGACAGACTGGCTGTGTGGACTCAGAGAGAGAATGTCCACTTAGAATATCCAAGGATCTGGGATCTCTCTAGAGCATAAAAACATCCAACCAACTAAACAAACAAACAAACAAACAAACAAAACAAAAACCAAATACAGGAAAATAGCAGAACCAAATAGGATCCTGTATTCTTGCACTGCAATGGTGTAATGGGCATTTTATTATCAAGCCTAGCTTTGTAGTTACTGTCATTAAGTTCAATGTTCAATTTGAGAGAAGACTGACTACAGAGAAGAAACACTTCTAAAATCAAAGGTGAAGTTATAATAAGTTTGTTCTCTTGATTTTCTTTTACACTGAATATTGCTCATTCAAATCATAACCTTGGTGGAGTTCAAATTAGTCTCGACTATTCTCACAGAACAGCAAAGCTAATCCTTGAAGGCATACAATTTTCGGTGACCATATACTAAAATTATCATTTGCTTTTCAAAAATCAGGTTCTAATCATATACTTTATCTAGTTTGAATCATTCATCTTAGGTCAAATCATATTTTTTTTAATCAAAATGAAATTAAGGTGATATTGTTTAAACAATGAAGTCATTTTTCAAAGAATGTGAATTAAGCTATTCAAGTATTTTTGTAGGAAGTAAAGGTGGCACTAGAGGTGCCAACTCTGCATTAGTGCTTAATTTAAAATCATAAACGGACAATTGAGAGCTATAACCTGACCCCAGACAATCTGCGTCCCAGTCTACAGCTGCGACTTCAGAGTTCTTGTGACAATTTAAACAAACTTTGTGCAAGCATTTCTAAAAGTTTAATGTAGTAAATCTGTGCCTCCTCATAACTGAAAAAAAATGTTCAAATCTCCATTCCAGAAATGGAAGCCACCACCACCCTGATACGTTTTTATGTGCCTCCCCCTGGTAAATATAACTTTTATTCGCCTGATGTAAATGTCATCTCAGAGGCTTATTGCTGAATAAGCTCACACTTTCTAGTTCTTTTTGAGCTCTGGCTGGCTGATTTACCTCAGCTTTTTTTTGACCCAAATCCTCTCCAAGTCAAGAGATTCAATCTGACTTCTCTAGGCTTCTCACTGAATTGCTCTGTTTGGCCTCAGACTAACTCTGACAATTTGTTCTAATCATCTGGCTCCTTCTCATTCTTCGGCTTCAACTACCTCAGCTACACGAACTGAACAGAACTCATCTGCACTGCACTGCCTCCTGTACTGACTGGTTAAAATGAACTCAACTCACTGACAAACTGAAATTTCTCTCCCCAAGCTGCCCTTAAATAGTTTTTCTCCTGTGAGCTGGGCAGATTCTTTCTCTGACTCATGATTTCAAATCTTTCTCTGATTTGTCACTTTGTCTGTCCCTCAATTGTTTGGGATTAAAGGTGTGTACTAAGGACATGTCTGCAGTCTAAAGGTCTAGACCTAGATCTAGAAGGTCTTTAAGATGTGATCAAAGCAGCCATGTTGCTGGATTAAAATTCCTCTACATGCCCCCAACACACACACACACACACACACACACACACACACTCCCTGCTAATAAAATATTGAAGGAAAAGATCTAGCTCTTAGTTTCTCAGTTCCTGCCTGCATCAGGTCTCCCCTCTTAGTGGCTAGGGATTTTCTAACATTGACCTATTTCTGCCCACACCTCAAAGGGGAGCTGAACACAAAGTAGCTGTAAGGGCTCCCTCAACTTGGTTCTCTGAATATTGCTGTATAAAGCAGCAATGGGGAAAGATCAATTACGCCGCATCTCTTCATTGTGAAAGTAGCCTAACTATGACATGCAGAGCTAACTCTGTTTTCTGCACAGTCATCCAAGGTCTGCCTCCCAGAATTCTATCAACCACATGGCAGCCTTTCATGTTTCACTCAGAGTGTTCTTTCCTCCATGGGACAATCCTCTGGTCTGTCAATAGTCTCTTGGCAGTTAGTTATTTCCTATGAAGTTGATATCTCAGTAGCATATATCCCTTCAAAAGATCTGATTCTGGACTTCTCCCTGTAAACTACTGCTGTGACTGTCTAGTTCTACAACTAAGTTCCATAACCACATTAAGTAACACACTATCTTATTATGTATCACACTGTGAGGTAAAACCAACATTCTGTCTCATTTAAGGCACCTATGCACTTTCTCATGTCAATCACTTATCAGGCCTATGCTTATGTAATAGAGCTTTAAAAATCTCACAGCTAGGACTGAAAAGATAAATAGGTCAGTGATTAAGAGTACTGACTGCATTCCAAAATACCTAGGTTCAGTTCCCAGCGCCCACATTGCAGCTCACAACTGTGTGTAACTCCCATTGCAGAGGACCCAATACCCTCTCACAGATATACATGCAGGCAAAATACCAATGTATATAAGATAAAAATAAATAAATTATTCTATAAAATCTAAAGGCTGATCTGTCACTTGTTCATATCTTATTTGTTTAATAAATTCAACTCCTTTCACACCTTGTTTCGGGTACTATGTCAAGATCAAATATGAATTGAAAAATACTCACATTTGGCTTTTTAAATCCAAGTTACTACTGAAAATACTGAAGAGGGTATGATGTAGGAACGAAGCTAGTGACACCAACACACACACATACACACACTGATATATTGCCTACTTCTGGCAGTACAGAGCTAAGAATGTCACTTCAGATAGTGAAGGCAAACATACTAGGATGAAAACAGCAAGTGCTCAACAAAAGGAGTTTTATGTTGTAAAACTCAGCTTATTAAAATTTCTTCAGAAAATGGAAAGGAATAAATTTTACAGTGATTTGAACATTTTTTAAACCAAACTCACGAAGACAGGAATAACTTGAAAAGACCAGCTGACTGATCCAGGAGACCCTTGGTACCTCCCATAAGTCTGAGACTGATGGAGAGGAAACACTGTTTGATATTTATTAGGGAATGAACAGCCTGACATGATCTCAGCCTATGAACACTTTACTTTCAAAGATGATCTTCAGTATGAACAGAAATCAAAATTGGAGCTGTTGAGAAATCCACTGTTGTTTGGTAAAGTCATAGAATTAAGGTGATCTGAACTTTTAATTTTATATCTCTTTGAGGAATTTTTCAAGCACCAGGCCAGCAGGTGAGATTTCATGACACCATGGCAACATGATAACAAAGTTGTTATACCAAAAGTAACCTGATATACAGAAAGGAACACCAAACATGGATTAATAAAAAGAAAAAACAAAATCGTGCCTGAAGATTTGAGTTTTTATGCAGATCTCTAACATCATGATGGTTTAAAGCAAAACAAAACCACAGAGCCACTGCACAAAATAATATAAGTAAAAGGTACCTACTTAGACCTCATGAAACCATTGTTTCGCCTAGTGGATGGTAAGTTCCTTAAGTGAGCCTCATTTATTCTTCTAGTCTCTGTACCTGTACAATCACTCATGGAGTGTGCTAATCTCGTTTACAAATCAATGACTAGCCAAAAAAAAAAACCCCAGTAAAAATAAGAAAAGACCATTGGAACTTCATAAGTATTTGGGCAAGACTGATTCTACATTATGAAAATTCAAGCTTAAATTTTATATTAAATATATGTATAAAATAAGGGGCTGGGGAAATGGCTCAACAGGTAAGAGGAATTGCTGCTCTTCCAGAGGTCTCAGGTTCCATTTCTAGCACCACAGATCAGAACTGTCTTTAACCCCAGTTCCAGGGATCCAGTGCCCAATCCTGATGTCAGTGAATGCTGCATACAAGTGGTATACAGACATGCATGCAGACAAAATATCCATAGATATAAAATAATAAAATAAAAATAACTTTTAAAAGAAAATAAAAATATATGTAGTAAAATATAAGTGAATCAGATATTTTATACATCTGCTCATTCTATATGCATACCATGCATAACGGTAAGCCATGAATTGCTTAATGATAGGGATAGTATATTATAGTCTTTCTCACTGGGTCATGAGCCACAGTATATTTCCAACACTAAGACACTTATGTCACTATTAAGTGGTAAAAATTCTATGGAATCAGTTTCTTATAATCTCGTCCTAAAGAACATTACTATATAACAAGACCATATGGAGCTTAATAGTTCTAACATACTATATAAACTAAAAAACGCCTCCAGTTGTGTTCTCTTCTTGGAAACAATCACAACCAATGCATGAAAGTGAACAGCTGATTCCTACTAAAGAGTCATACAAACTTTGCATGTTCCCTGAAGAGGTCAGTCTTTCCCAAAAGCAAGGTGAAACTCTTAACATCAGTCAATGCCTTCCTCTTGACAACCTGAGGAGTTATATCAATTTTATATGAAAAAAAAAAAAAACCAAACAAGGAAATAAAGGAAACATGTTACCTGGGTTTGTAGAGGGAATAACACAGGTACTTTGTTTGAACTCTTTTGGCCTGAATAAATATTTTCATCCGGGGTTCAAAATACAGAACAGCTGTGTAGGCTCTGAATGACCATCTCTCTGGAATTCTGAAATCGAGAATTCGAAAGGTCACAGTGTGCAGGGTACCATTCTCTTTGGGAAGATAAAAAAAATGAAATGTTCTACCAGTGCATTCTGTCTTAGATATTTTTCTGTGGCTGCGATAAAACACCATGATCAAGGCAACTAGTGTAAGGAATCGTTTATGGTTACGCAGGGGGAGAGCTCATCAAGCCAGGGCAGCAGGGCAGCACGCAGCAGAAGCTGGCCGGGGCAGCAGCTAAGAGCTTCCACATCAAAGGGCAAACAGAAAGCAGAGAGAGCGCTAAGTAGGAATGGCCTGGGCTTTTGAAACTTCAAAGACCACAGCCTCACCTCTAGTGACACTCCTCCTCCAATAAGGACATACCTCCTTCTCTTTTCCAAACAGCTCTAACAACTGGGCACTACATATGCAGACATATGGGCCATGGGCTCATTCTCTTTCAGATTTCTGTATGCTCTTAGAAACCGTTTCCCAGAACTAACAATGCTGCAAACACAAGCAAATCTTACCACACTCGCAGCATTAAGTCTCTGAACAGAAGGCAGACACAGATAACATTTGCTTTGGACAGAACTGAAATCTGTAGGCAGCTAACCAATTCTTTACATTATACCAATACTTTACATTAGCTGGCCCAGTAATTGATGCAGAACCAAAAAATCAAACAAATAAACAATGTAATCTTCCTGTTCAAACACAACTAAGAGACTGGAGGCCCACATGAACAAAAGGAATTTCTACTAATCAGTTGTGAACAGAGAAATAAAACTGGGGGGGGGGGGGGAAGGTTCATTTGCTTCCAGAACATTGAAGGGGACATATAACACTTATCTCCATACGTAATCAGGTATTAGAATAAGTTCTTATGGTCAGCTGAGAGGGCACTCTAACAGGATGGATGAGTGAAGACAAAGAAGAAAGAAAACAGAATGGAAGAGAAGACAAGCAGGAGTGAAAACAGTGTCTGCAGTCTGTGGTAAGCTGTATGCTCCTGGGAGGTTGCTGGAACACCGTACCTCTTAGCAGACCTTAAATAGTAGAATCCACTTGTGAGCTGTAAATATTCTCCAAATAGACAAGGAATGCTGGGCAAAAGCAAACCAAGCCAGGCTTAAGAGGTGGCATTCTGTGCTTCTAAGCTTCAGAAAAGGCTCTGAGATTAAAGAAAAAGCAGGAAGCCATCTCTCTTTGGTTCAGAAGGAGACAGAGATGATGAGGTGAAGCTCTGAGGTCCATCTGAGGGATCTGCTCAACAGGCACTCAGCCCAAGGGCAGAACTCCAAGGGACTCTGGAAACTGAAGGTGAAGCCCTAAGTAATCCAAGGGTTTTCTGGTAAGATATAATTTCCTTTGGATACCATCTGAAGCTTGATCAAAGATAAGGAATTCCTTTCAATTGTTCTAATTTTCTGACATAAATTATGCCAAAGTGTCTAGGATGTGGCTATTATGCCATAAATATCAATGCACTTTTTAACTTTATTTTTAAGTTGGCATATGAAATAATGAGTTTCTTTATTACAGCATGTTCATGCATATGTGTCATTACTAATATACTTTTAATGTAACAAGAGACACTATCTGCATTACAGTATTGTACTACGATGCTGCAGTTTCATTTAGTACCCCAGGGATTAAACAACTAAGTATCTCTTTCTTCACTTAGTCAAGGAAAGAAAAACAACAGTTCTTGTGATGCGCATAAACATCCCAAGGAATCCTGCCACTGTTGAAATCCTTTCCCATTCTGTGATTGGAAATTGCCCTGGAGCTGCTAACTCCTTATCTGTACACTTATCAGAATGGACACATTGTTGATATTTCAAGGTTAAAGTCAAGAGTAACTCAGAGAGATTGGGGATTTCAATCAGTGGTAAAGTGCTTGCCAAGCATGCACAAAACCCTTGGTTCAATTCCCAGTATAGCTAAACAACAACATAATTTACAGCAGAGTTTATGAAGTGGAAAAGTATGGTGAGAACTCAAAGTGATTAACAAGTTCTGATACATACACACACACACACACACACACACACACACACACACACACACCATATGCATAATGGCAGTAGTATTT
>NC_034601.1:42707878-42788312 GCF_900095145.1 Mus pahari | reverse complement strand
CTGTGTAGCCCTGGCTGTCCTGGAACTCACTTTGTAGACCAGGTTGGCCTCGAACTCAGAAATCCGCCTGCCTCTGCCTCCCGAGTACTGGGATTAAAGGCGTGCACCACCACACCCAGCTTGGCAGTAGTATTTCTGTTTGTTTGGAGGCCCAGGGTAACTTTTTTGGAGAAAATCTGTGTAGTCCTGGCACTTGCTATGTATATACCAGGCTGGCCTCCATCTCACAGAGATCTTCCTGCCTCTGGCTCCTGAGTACTGGGATTAAAGGTTGTGTACCACCATGCCACACCTCAGGATAACTATGGTCCTGCAATTCTCTTGCCTCAGCCTCCTTACTACTGGGATTACAGATATGTTACTGTATCTAGATAATACTTCTACCTGTTGATGCTGAATTTATTAATTCAAAAAAATATTTGTAGGTAAACATACAGAGCATGTTGGTCAGAGGTCATCAAAACCCTCTCTTTTAGTTAGGGTTTTACTCCAGTGAAGAGGCACCATGACCAAGGCAACTCTGTAAGGACCTTTAACTGAGACTGGCTTATAGGTTCAGAGGTTCAGTCCATTATCAAGGCAGGAGGAGCTGAGAGTTCTACATCTTAATCTGTAGGTTGTTAGCAGAATACTGGCTTCCAGGCAGCTAGGACTAGAGTATTAAAGCCCACGCCTACAGTGATACACCTACTCCAACAAGGCCACACCTCTAAATAGTGCCATTCTCTGGGCCAAACATCACACCCTCCTTCTCTGGAAGGACTCCTGACTAAGATTTATCACTGGTCTGTAATGAGGATACACATAGGTACAAAGGAAAGTGGGGGAGTCTGGGGGAACCCATTTGCCAGCTTCTTATTTTCCTTTTTCATTTGTATCTGTTTTTTTCATTGCTAAAATGGAATATCTGATGGAAATAACTTAAAGGAGGAAGGATTTATTTGGGTTCTTAATTCCAGACACTTCTCTCCATGATCACTTGGCCTTGTACACTTAGAAAGAACATCATGGCGGCAAGAGTGTGTGGCTTTTCAGTACATGCCTGATCAGGTAGCAGAGAGCCCAATAGGACAGGGCCTTGCTAACATACTTCCAAGAGTCCCATCACAATGACTTACTTCCTCCAGCTCAGCTTCACTCCCTAAGCTTCCACAACCTCCGGGTAATACTGCCTCATGCTGCAAACCAAGGATTCAGTACATGAGCCTTTTGGTGAGACAATGTCCAAAGTATAACATTTCCCCCTCATGAAGGTCCACACAGCACTGCCATCCTCAGCTATGAAAACACAACAACATATGCACTGTGTCCCATCTGAGGACAGTTCCTGAAAGACTCAGTATACAAGATCAAGGTTTGTGGGACTCTAGCAGCATCAGCACCTGCTACCTATTGTGTGTCCAAGTTACAGAGTGCCAGGAGGAAAATGGGACTTTTATTGTAAGTCATTATCCCAGTTTCATTTCTGTAACTGTGAAAAACATCACGACAAAAAGCAACTTAGTAAAGATAGGAGTTTTTGGCTTGTAAATTTCAGGTCAGTTTATTGCTCTCTAAGAAGTCATGGCAGGGACTTAAATCTTCACATCCACTGTCAAGATCTGAGTGAGAGTGTAACACGGGAATCCTTGCCTACTTCCTCTCATCTAGCTTTTTCCTCTCTCATATACTTCAGGACTCTCAGCCTAGGGGATAGTGCTGCCCACAATGAGCTCAGCCTTCCTCTATCAACTAAAAATCAAGACAGTCCTCCACATGTACATATGCCACACCATGTACATCGGCCGGCCAGATATAGATAATTTCTAATTAAAACTCATTTCCTGGGCGACTGTAGTGTGTGACAAGTTGGCAATTAAAACTGACCAGTGCAGTCCTGCTCTTTGCATAATCTAGATGTAGTGACTCAAGTTTTCAGTTAAATGAAAGGTTTCTATTGGTGTTGGGAACTACTAGAAGCCAGCCAATGGTCACAGTGATAAGTCAGCTCATCTGAGGACTGATGCAGGCTTACCTCTTCTCTACTTCTGTCTTTTCTCAAGTTCCTGTTTGTGACAAACATAACAGAACTAGCTCTAATTTCTGAAGTCTGAGGTATAAAGCAAACAAGGCTAAATACAGAATGCAAAGGGTCTTCTTGTTCTGGGCAAATTAATGCTGTAGCCTCATCTCTTTCCAGCTTGGATAAACCAACTACTCTGAGTTCTCAAATATGGCTCACCCCATCTCATCTCAAGACCACGGGATGTCACTCTCGTTCACTCTTGGCTAGTTCTTTTCGACCTCTCTAGATGCACCCTTGAAATCTCACTTCTCTTGGAGTACTTCCTCACCTCCAGAGTGCTAGAGCCTGTGTGAGTCCCTTCTTCTTTACCTCGTGTCCCAGTGACTGTCTATACCTCTGTATTTTTCTCTCCATCAGGTTGTAAATTCCATGAATTAGTGACCTCATCCATTAAATAACTGGTTCTTGTGTGAATGAAGGATCATTCCCGGCTTCTCTTGCCTAGTTTAGAATGAGCAGCAGAGCAGTCCTCCTGTGATGAGGTCTTTTCATGGAAGATCATCTTCAGTGTTGATGCTATCCAATTGTAAATAAAGCTGTGCACTTGAGGGGCTGACAAAGAAACACCCTGTAGTCAGGATATCTTTAGAAGACAAAGGACTGTCTGCAGCTCTCCATCTGTAAGGACCCTCTTTGCATAAATTCTTCAAGGGCTTTTCTTGTCTCATTTCTGCACAAACATCCTTTCTGCCTCCGTGTGCTTTGCCAGGGGAGTTCATATCTCTATCACTGCATGGTTTCCTTCTTCACTTTCTATTTAATTAGCTCTGATAAGAAACTGAAGCAAGCCACTCTCCCCATCTCCAGCCCTCCCGATTCAGAGGCACGTGACAAGCAGGAGTAAAGAAAAGGCTACTTTAAAACTGAACTGAACTCTTGCTTGCAGAGTCTGGGGAATATGGTGGAGGAGAAGCAGATTAGAATCAGTGTCCTTTTCTCTGCTTAGACTTGAGAATTCTTAGAAGTCTGCCTGCAATTTGGCTTCCATGGTCTGCTGTGCCATCTGTGTAGCTTTCTTTACTTGACCTGTCCACATTCTTCTATTCCTGGGGCTGCTCCATGTACACCTTATATACATGTGGACTGACATAGTGGCTGCACAATAATTAATAATAATAATAATGATAATAGAACAGGGAAGAACAGAAATGTGAGGGTAAGCCATTACAGCCAGGTCTTGCCTTTATCTCCCAATTCAGATCCCTGGGGGTTGGAGTTTAGGAGCATGAATTCCTTAGATTCCTTCCCTCTATGAAGTTTGGAAGTCACAGCTTGGTAGACATAGCTGGCAGGAGATATGTAGGAAGAGAATCACTAGAAAGGAGAACATACTTATAGGTGTTTGAGACTAGAACACTATCTGAGAAAGCTAACTCCTATGTATAGCCACAAAGGAACCCAGACAACAGACTCCCATCCAAGCCATCGACTGAGCTATTCTTGTGCTATAGTATGAATGTCCCACAAAAATCCATGTTGAAACTTAAAGTCCACTGGTGACATTAAAAAGTGCAACCCCATGGGAACTATAAGAGAAAACTAAGTCATTAAATCCATTCATATAATCATACATTAATGGCTTAATAGGTTAGTGGTTATCTCCTGTGCAGGTCTGTTATAAAAGTACTTTTGTTTCTGTCTCTCTCACTGTGTGGTCCTCTCAGCTCTGTCTGATTGGGGTGTCATCTGATGGTTTGGGGCACAGGAGAAAGATTCCAACAGAAAGAAGACCTTTATCAGATATAAGCCCCTAGTCTTAGATCTTTCAGCTTCCAAATCATAAGTTAAGTAATCCTAGTCTCAATAAATAACCCATCCTTATGTATTCTAGTATAGCAACAGAAAAATAGGCTAAGGTACCTTATATAGACTATGGCTGGGTCTTGGGCTCTGAATTCCAGGTACAACATTAAGCTAAGTCCTTTTAGAGTGCCTCAGAGGTGTTATATGTTATGTATAAAATAGTTATATATGACAACCAAAATTGTGTTCCCATAAAACAGATGAGTTGTTAGATGTAACATTAACAGAGTCTATGTTATGCACACAAAAGGCTTCATGATGATTTTTTGACTAGTGTAAATTCTGAACTTTGAACAGACTTATTGAATGTTAGGTTGTAGATTATACCTAAGAGAAATGTCAACTGCAAGAGGTAACTTCAAAGAAAAGTCCTAAGCGACATGGGGTAATGAAAGTGCTTCTTTTGCAACTACCACAGGATGTCAGCAGCATGTAAGAACAGTCTGGAGCTGTCGCAGAGATGTATTCCCGCCAGCTTAGTTAAGATGTAAACTAGGATCATTATGGACGGCTGCCCAACGATTGCCCATTTAAAAACTGCTGGCAATGTGGCACCTAATTTCAAAACGTGACACAGGACAAAATCCTCACTATTTCTGTGCATTATAACAACATTCTGGAAGCTGGTGGAGGTGGCATTGAAGAGGCTCAGCCCTGATGCGCTCTAAAGATAAAGCAGGGCTTTATAAGGACAGTCAATTCCACAAGCT
Source organism: Mus pahari (assembly GCF_900095145.1). Lineage (NCBI taxonomy): Eukaryota > Metazoa > Chordata > Mammalia > Rodentia > Muridae > Mus > Mus pahari. The sequence goes on along the minus strand of NC_034601.1, from coordinate 42,783,734 downwards.
CTATTTTCTTCTCCTGGGGGTCAGTGCTTTCATTCCGTATTCTACATATTCAGGGCATTTAATTTATAATGTTTACAATATACTATTTCATTGAAGGTAATGTGAGCACAAGAAATCCTAGTATAAAACAGATCAGCTGCAATGAATTATGAGATCAAAACAAACAAACAAACAAAGCCCAAAGCATTAGAAAAAGATGCCTTAGAGGTGATCAGACCTCCAGAGTTTAAAATGGAAGAGACTTCAATTGTAACAAATACATCATATGGCTCTCCAGTGATCGTCAGGGATGCTGGGCAGTAGAAGCTATGATTAAGGCTTCCCAGTGCCTTCCTACCATATGCTTAGAGAATCACGTAGACAATAGCATTCCCATTAGTCACTTGAATCTAATTCATTTGTTGCTCCACATGTACCAGGCACTGGCTTAGTTTCCTACTGTACAAACCAATGCCATTGTAACAAATGCCAGGAAGAAGAGCTGTGGGGAGAAGTGGAACACAAGAGTGGGGGCAAACCACACTGAGATCTTCTACACATCAAGTGCTGCATCTCTTTTAGCTGAATGACATTCACATAAACTAGATGCTGTATAGCTGTGTTTTATACAAAGGAACGCAGGAGTTTAGAACCTTAGACAGCTGGTCACCGGAACAACAGCTCTCCATAACCACCTATGTACACATAAACTTGCATTGCTTCAACTTATTCATAGAGATCTGAATTTAATGATCTGGTGGCCCCACTTACTGATCCTGTCTATCACTATATATAGAATAAATTATATGGCATTAGGCAGCCAATAGCTCTTAGACATCCAATTAACCCTAATGTCTCTACTGGCAGCCCAGGCTATTATGTAAAGATTTGTTTTTTTTTTTTTTTTTTTTTTTTTTTTTTTTAATAAAGACATAAAATCCGGTTGTCAGAGTGAGCATACACATAGTCTCCAGATGAAACCCAAGACACTATTAGTATGGCCTGAGAGCCAAGGGCTTGAGGCTAGCCTGAAAGATCTGAGCATCCAAAATATTCACCCAATACAACTACAGTACAATCAAGCATTCTGTTGGAGCACAGTGGAATGCCAAAGGAGACTTTTTGTTTTGTTTTATTAAAGGTTAAAAAAGATTGGTCTGGTAGCTATTTAGGTATTAGGGACAGGTTTTGAGGACCAAGGGTAGGTGAAGAGAGACCTAGGTGACAATGGAAGTCGTGTTGCAAAAATGAAGCTGGACATGACTGGGTATGCACCAGAACATTATTCGTGCACGTGAATCTTTCTAGAGAGTGAAACCACTATGAAGTAACTGAGTATTAAAAATAAGACAAGGATTTGAAACACAAGTCATATGTAGTGGGGAATATAAAAGGTCCAGAGAAAAGGCTTAAAGCTACCTAAGGTGGAAGAGGAAATGATGATTATAAAAAGCTTAATATATCCTTCCAGTTTCCATCTGTGCCCAGAGCTGATCATGTGCTACAGCTCTCCATACCCAAATTCCTCGCAGAGAAATTTGATCTCCTAGGAGTACTGACACACAGGCTTGCAGGAGGGAGAAGCCATAGTCAGAGACTGCAAGACCTGAGATAACTGGATAGCAAGAGGAAAGAACAAGAATATAAGCAACAGAAATAAAGGCTACTTGACATCATCAGAACCCAGTTCTTCCACCACAGTGAGCCTTGGATACAACACACCAGAGAAGCAAGAGTCTCATTTAAAATTACATCTCATGATGATGATAGAGAATTTTAATAAGGACAAAAATAACTCCCTTAATACAGGAAGAAATACAAGAGAACACAGGCAAACAGGTAGGTAGAAGCCCTTAAAGAGGAAACACAGGTATCTCTTAAAGAATTACAGGAAAACTCAACAAAATAAGTGACAGAATTAGACAAAACCATCCAGGATCTAAAAATGTAAATAGAAACAATAAAGAAATCACANAGNGAGATAACCCTGGAGATAGAAAACCTAGGAAAGAGATCAGGAGTCATAGAGACAAGCATCACCAACAGAATACAAGAGATAGACGAGAGAATCTCAGGTGTAGAAGATATCATAGAAAACATTGACACAACAGTCAAAGAAAATGCAAAATGCAAAAAACTCCTAACCCCAAATATCCAGGAAATCCGGGACATAATGAGAAGACCAAACCTAAGGATAATAGGTATAGAAGAGAACGAACATTCACGACTTAAAGGGTAAATAAATATTTTCAAGAAAATTATACAAGAAAACTTCCTTGACCTAAAGAAAGAGATACCCATAAACATACAAGAAGTCTACAGAACACCAAATAGGTTGGACCAGAAAAGAAATTCCTCCCATTGCATAATAGTCAAAACACCAAATGCACAAAACACAGAAAGAATTTACAAACACTAAGAGAAAAAAGGTCAAGTAACATATAAATGCAGACCTATCATAATTATACCAGACTTCTCACCAGAAAGCTAGAAGATCCTGGACAGTTGTCATACAGACCCTAAGAGAACACAAATGCCAGCCCGGGATACTATACCAGCAAAACTCTTCAGTTAACATAGATGGAGAAACCAAAGTATTCCATGACAAAACCAAATTCACACAATACCTTTCAATAAATCCAGCCCTACAAAGGATAACAGATGGAAAATTCCAACATAGAAGGGACACCTTAGAAAAAACAAGGAAGTAATCTTCTTTCAAAAAAGCCAAAAGAAGATAGCCACGCAAACATAATTCCACCTCTGACAACAAAGAGAACAGGAAGGTGGATACTTCGTTCCTCCTTAGAATGGGGAACAAAATACCTATGGAGGGAGTAACAGAGACAAAGTTCAGAGCTGAGATGTAAATAAGGACCATTCAGAGACTGCCCCACCTGGGGATCCATCCCATAAACAGCCACCAAACCCAGACACTATTGCATATGCCAGCAAGATTTTGCTGACAGGACCCTGATATAGCTGTCTCTTGTGAGGCTATGCCAGTGCCTGACAAATACAGAAGTGGATGCTCACAGTTATCTATTGGATGGAACACAGGGCCCCCAATGGAGGAGCTAGAGAAAGTACCCAAGGAACTGAAGGGTCTGCAACCCTACAGGAGGAACAATAATATGAACTAACCAGTACCCCTAGAGCTTCTGTCTCTAGCTACATATGTAGCAGAAGATGGCCTAGTTGCCATCACTGGGAGGAGAGGCCCTTGGTCTTGCGAAGATTATATGCCCCAGTACAGGGAAATTCCAGGGCCAGGAAGCAGGAGTGGGTAGGTTGGGGAGCAGGGTTGGGGGAGGGTATATGGGACTTTCTGGATAGCATTTGAAATGTAAATGAAGGGCTGGAGAGATGGCTCAGTGGCTAAGAGCACCCAAACCCAGCAACCACATGGTGGTTCAAATATATATATATATATGAGGTTGAAATGTAAATGGAAAAAATAACTTAAAAAAAACAACAGGAAGCAACAATCACTTTTCCTTAATATCTTTTAACATCAATGGACTCAATTCCCCAATAAAAAGATATAGACTAAGAATATGTAAACAGGACCCAACATTTTGCTGCATACAGGAACCATACCTCAGTGACAAAGATAGACACTACCTCAGAGTAAAAGGCTGGAAAACAATTTTCCAAGCAAATGGTCCCAAGAAACAAGCTGGAGTAGCCATTCTAATATCAAATAAAATTGACTTTCAATGTAAAGTTATCAAAAAAGATAAGGTAGGACACTTCATACTCATCAAAGGTAAAATCTACAAAGAAGAACTCTCAATTCTGAACATCTATGCTCCAAACATAGGGGTATTCACATTTGTAAAAGAAAATTTACTAAAGCTCAAAGCACACATCGCACCTTACACAATAATAAAGAGAGACATAAACACCCCACTCTTAGCAATGAGCAGATCAAGAAAAAAGAAACTAAACAGAAACAGTGAAACTAGCAGAAGTTATGAGCCAAATAGATCTAACAGATATCTATAGAATATTTTATCCTAAAACAAAAGAATATACCTTCTTTTCAGCACCTCATGGTACCTGATCCAAAATTGACCATATAATCGGTCACAAAACAGGCCTCAAAGGATACAAGAAGACTGAAATAATCGCATGCATCCTGTCAGATCACCATGGAATAAGGTTGGTCTTCAATAACAACAAAAACAATAGAAAGCCCACATACACGTGGAAGCTGAACAACACTCGACTCAATGATAACTTGGTCAAGGAAGAAAGAAAGAAAGAAATTAAAGACTTTTTAGAGTTTAATGTAAATGAAGCCACAACAACCCAAACTAATGGGACACAATGAAAGCTAAGAGGAAAACTCATAGCTTTGAATGCCTCCAAAAAGAAACTAGAGAGAGCATACACTAGCAGTTTGACAGGACATGTGAAAGCTCTAGACCAAAAAGAAGCAAATACACCCAAGATGCTTAGAGGGCAAGAAATAAACTCAGGGCTGAAATCAACCAAATAGAAACAAAAAGAACTATACAAAGCATCAACCAAACCTTTGAGAAAATCAACAAGATAGATAAACCCTTAGCCAGACTAACCAGAGGGAACAGAGACTATCCAAATTAACAAAATCAGAAATGAAAAGGGAGACATAACAACAGAACCTGAGGAAATCCAAAAACTCCTCAGATCCTACTACAAAAGGCTATACTCAATAAAACTGGAAAATCTGGATAAAATGGACAATTTTCTCGATAGATACCATGTACCAAAGTTAAATCAGGGTCAAATAAATGATCTAAACAGTCCTATAATCCCCAAAGAAATAGAAGCACTCATTAATAGTCTCCCAAACAAAAAATAAGTCCACAAACAGAGAGGTTTAGTACAGAGTTCTATCCAACCTTCAAAGAAGACCTAATGCCAATACTCTTCAAACTAGTCCACAAAATAGAAACAGAAGGAACACTACCCAATTCATTCTATAAAGCCACAAATACTCTGATACCTAAACCACACAAAGATCCAACAAAGAAAGAGAACTTCAGACCAAATTCCCTTATGAACATTGATGCAAAAATACTCAATAAAATTCTTGACAATGGAATCCAAGAACACATCAAAACAATTATTCACCTCTATAAAGTAAGCTTCATCCCAGGGATGCAGGGATGGTTCAGTGTACAGAAATCCATCAATGTGATCCACTATATAGACAAACTCAAAAACAAAACAAAACAAAACAAAACAAACAAACAAAAAAAAAACCACATGATCATTTCATTAAATGCTGAGAAAGCATTTGACAAAATCCAACACCCCTTCATGATAAAAGTCTTGGAAAGATCAGGAATTCACGGTACATACCTAAACATAGTAAAAGCAATATACAGGAAACCAATAGCCAACATCATTCTAAATGGGGAGAAACTTGAAGCAATCACACTAAAATCAGGGACTAGACAAGGCTGCCCACTCTCTGCCTACCTAGTCAATATATTACTCGAAGTTCTAGCTGGAGCAATTAGACAAAAAAGGAGGTTTAAGGGATACAAATTGGAAAGGAAGAAGTCAAACTATCACTATTTGCAGATATGATAGTATACTTAAGTAACCCCAAAATTCCGCTAGAGAACTCCTAAAGCTGATAAACAACTTCAGCAAAGTGGCTAGATATAAAATTAACTCAAACAAATCAGTGGCCTTTCTCTACACAAAGGATAAACAGGCTGAGAAAGAAATAAGGGAAACAACACCCTTCATAATAGTCACAAATAATATAAAATACCTCGGTGTGACTCTAACCAAGGAAATGAAAGATCTGTATGATAAGAACTTCATGTCTCTGAAGAAAGAAATAGAAGAAAATCTCCCAAGATGGAAAGATCTCCCATGCTCATGGATTGGCAGAATTAATATAGTAAAAATGGCCATCCTGCTGAAAGCAATCTACAGATTCAATGCAATCCCCATCAAAATTCCAAATCAATTCTCCATAGAGTTAGAAAGAGCAATTTGCAAATTCATTTGGAATAACAAAAACCCCAGGATATGGAAAACTATTCTCAACAATAAAACAACTTCTGGGAGAATCACCATCCTTGACCTCAAGCTGTATTACAGAGCCATTGTGCTAAAAACTGTATGCTACTGGTACAAAGACGTGCAGGTAGATCAATGGAATAGAAATGAAGACCTAGAAATGAACTCACACACATATGGTCTCTTGATCGTTCACAAAGTAGCTAAAACCATCCAGTGGAAAAAAGACGGCATTTTCAACAAATGATTTTAGTTCAACTGGTGGTCAGCATGTAGAAGACTACAAATAGAGCCATTCTTATATCCTTGTACAAAGCTCAAGTCCAAGTGGATCAAGGACCTCCACATAAAACCAGATACANTAAAACTAATAGAAAAGAAAGTGGGGAAGAGCCTCGAGCACATGGGCACAGGGGGAAATTTCCTGAACAGAACACCAATGGCTTATGCTCTAAGATCAAGAATTGACAAATAGAACCTCATAAAACTACAAAGCTTCAGGGCTGGAGAGATGACTCAGCGGTTAAGAGCACCGACTGCTCTTTCAGAGGTCCTGAGTTTAAATCCCAGCAACCATATGGTGGCTCACAACCATCCATAACAAGATCTGATGCCCTCTTCTGGAGTTCTGGAGATAGCTACAGTGTACTTACATATAACAAATAAATAAATATTTAAAAAAAAAATCTGGGGGTACCCCAGCCCAAATCAGGCTAAATAAATAAATAAATAAAATTGTAAAGCATCTGTAAGACAAAGGATACTGTCAATAGGACAAAAAGGCAACCAACAGATTGGGAAAGGTTCCCAGGAATCAATGAGAGTGACCTTAGCTGAGACTCACAGCAGTGGGAATATGGACCCTGAAGAGGCCACCTCCTGTAGCCAGGCAGGAACCCCATTTGGAGTGATAGGGACACCAACCTATCCATAAAACTTCCAACCCAAAATTTATCCTGTCAACAGAAGTACAAGGAAAGGGATAGAGCAGAAACTGAGGGAATGGCCAACCAGTAACCAGCCCAACTTAAGCTCCATCTCATGGGCAAGCACCAGTTCCTAACACTATTTATGATACTCTGTTAAGCTTGCAGACAGAGCCTCATGGATCTTCTCACAGGTTCATTCCATCAGCAGCTGACTAAAACAGATGGAAAGACCCACAGCCAAACATTGGATGGAGCCTGGGGACTCTTATGGAAGAGAAGGAAGAACTACGGGCCCCAAAAAGGATAGGAACTCCACCGGAAGACCAACAGAGTAATCTAACATGGACCTTTGGGTCTCTCAGAGACTGAACCAACCAAAGAACATACATGTGCTGGACCTAGAACCTCTGCACATATGTAGCAAATGTGCAGCTCTATCTTCATGTGGGTCCCCCAACAACTGGAGCGAGGGCTATCTCTGAAGCTGTTGCCTATCTGTGGAATATGTTCCTTTAACTGGACTGCCTTGTCTGGCCTCAGAGGGAGAGGGTGTACCTAGCCCTGCAGAGACTTGAAGTGCCAAGATAGGGGGATAACCAGGAAGGGTCACCACCCTCTCAGAGGAGAAGGGAAGGGAGGTTGGGAGAGGAGCTCGTATGAGGGAGGGACCAGGACAGAAGGCAGCAATCAGAATGTAAAATGAATGAATGAATGAATGAATGAGTAAGTAAATTGTCAATTTCCTTACTCAAAACTATAAGATGTCTTAGGTCTGATTCACTTTATTTTGTATTGACTGCATGAATGTCTTGAGAAACTTCAGGCATCATTACACAATCTGGAAACAGCAGCGAGAACTTTCTCCCTCAACTTAGGTTGACACATTATTCCTCTAGTAATGTACTGTTTTCTGACATGAATATTGAAATGCCACGGCACTCTGACAGATAATGACTTGAAAATGTGTATTCAAAGCTTTTAAATAGCATGAAATATCAGTTCTGGAACCAACTGTTAAACAAAAGGGCAGGGGCAGTGGGAAGCGTGGCGAGTGTAATGGAGGTGCCCGTAACAACTCTGGCCTCCTCCATCTTGATATTGGCATATTAATACTGGCAAGGGGGTTCCCAGCACTACAGCAATTAGGCTGGATGCGGTTTTGTTTGGTTTTGTTTTTCTAAATGAACAAAATCCTCCCTATTTCTGTTTATTCAGAATTCCACATGTTATAAAACTGAGAAAAAATTACAAAAGATAATCCAAAAGAGCATTTATTTCAAACAATAAGCTAAAAAGAGACTTTCTAAGTTTCACCTCAAAGGTAAAGGAAACACTGCCCTCTGCTAAGCTGGTGTGTTTGCAAGAATAACAACACCTCAGGCTAAAACAATTCTGTTGAGTACAGTAGCTATTGGCTACTGGGCACCACTCTGAATTCCTGTGGGCTGTATGTCTGAAACATACTTTAGAGTCAAAGATGGGGGGGAGGGGGATACAAGAAACACATTTTTGGTATTTTTCATATTGAGACTGAAATTGAATTATTTTAGATACGTCAGATTAAATAAAACAATACTAAAATCATTTTCATGTGTTTCTTTTGACTTAACACACACAGCTAGTAAGAAATTTAAGATTAGACTAGCTAACAATACATAAAACAAATCGAATTATAGTAAATTACTTTGTTTTTTTAAAGGACTTAATTTTTATTTATGTGCTATGCATGTGACTCTGTGTATGACTGTGTGTATATATGTGTATGGGTGTGTGTGTGTGTGTGTTTTGTGTGTGTGTGTGTGTGTGTGTGTGTGTATGACTGTGTAGAAGTCAGAAGAAAGCATTTGATGCTCTGAAGTCAGAAATATAGACAGTTTTGAGCTGCCCAACTAGGCTGCTGGGAACAAGGCTCAGCTCCTCTGGAGGAGCAGCAGCCCTCCTCATCACAGAAGCCCTTGGGTTGCATTTGAAGTCCCTTTTAGGCCTTTAGTCCTACACTGAGATGTCTCATACCCTTTGGTTTGTTACTGAAAGCCTTGGTAAATTACTTTACAGCAACCTCACTTTCTTAAGAGATTCCACGTGAACCTTCTTCACTCTGTTCCATCTCATTCTGTTTACCTTGGGTCCATAGTAGATAAGAATGATGATCCTAATTCATTTGTTTACTACAGAAACAAGGGGAGTTCACACAAGGACACCTGAGCAGACAAACCCTGTAGTTGATTTCTCTCCATATTCTTTTCACTTTCGGTCATATTCTTCTTTGCTCCCTACTCTATCTGCAGACCCAACTCACATCTACCCACCTTTGTTGATTTGTGATAACCCTGAACTCTGACGTTGTTTGTTTTAATATATGTGAAATAGGAGTACACTTTTAAGGGGCTTCGTAAGTCTTATTACCCAATGAGATCGAATTGTTCTGGCATCTTGTCACCTGAGAAACATCTGGAATGTCTTATTCTCCAGCCTTGATATCCAGAGAGTCTGAATATGAAGTCTTGGTGAGGCCTATTTAAGAATCTGACAAGGTCATTGGAGGCTAGAGCTTGTTTGGGGGTGACCACCTCTCTGGCCTAATTTCCTTCTCTACTTGATATAAAATGAACTGTCACAGTGGTACCATGAGGGGCCTCATGTCTGCAGCTGGAATGCAGTCCTCCCAGCTCCAGCCCAGTGCCATGGGAGAAGGATGTTCTTCGATACACTAGTACTCACTCCTTCGGAGCCTCGGCAATCAGTATATCTTCTTTGTCAGTTGTAACATCCAACTCTGGTTCTCCGCTAAGCAGCAGCTTCAAGTTATAAATAATCAGCAAAGTTCCTGTAAAATCAAAAAACAAAAAACAAAAAAAAAAAAAAACAAAAAAAAAGGAAAATGGAAATATTGACTTGTCAGTTCTTCAAGACACTTTAATCACTTCAGCTGACTCTAGAGTGGTGATTCTCAATCACCCTAATGCTGTGACCCTTTAATGCAGATCCTCATGTTGTGGTGACAGAAGTTTGTTTTTATTGTTACTTTACAACTCTAATTCTGCTACTGTTATGAATTGTAATGTAAATATCTGCTATGCAGGATGTCTGATATGTGACCTCTGTGAAAGGGTCATTCAGCCCCCTAAAGAGGTTGTGACACACAAGTTGAGGATTACTGCTCTAGATCAAATTTCTTTTTTGCTTCAGCCAAACACATCTGGATAAAATGCAAGTCATGCTTTCTGGGAAATTATACTATCTGTCTGAGACTGCTGTACTTCCAGAATACACTACTCTAAGTACTATTAAATACTGTAAGACGTTCAAACATTGGCCCGCTTTTCATAATTTGCATTTTTTAGGAGCATGAGCCAAGTTTGTAATGTAGGTGAAACTCTCATCGGTGAAACTGAAACCAATGCAGTGAGAAAAAATTATGAGAAAATATTAGCTTAAAACTGTGTACTGAGTGTTGATTTTTGATTCTAGAGCTGGCACCAACAAACTATTCTGTATCAGTCAATCAGTATATATATTTTAGGGTTTGTATTGTCGCTGTCATAGTTACTCAAACTCAACTTGGTCACTGTTGGACCATGAAACCAGATAGAGAAAAGACAGAGGAATGAATGCAGTTATGTTCCAATAAAATGTGATGTATAAATACAGAGTGCCAAGAAAATCAGGTAGGCTACTTGCAGACAGTCTCTTCTCCCTCCATTCTCTGAGATCTAATCCCCTAGCCTCAACTGCTGTTCTGCATCAGAACACCCGTGGAAGCCTTCCCTGTTGCCCTACTCTCATCTCCTGTGGAAACCAACACAGATATTCCCCTTGTAACATCCCTACCCGACTCATTGCTTTGTCTCAGACCCCAACCCAAGCAGGCAGCCCATACTAACTAATCCAAAGCCCGCCCATGCCAGTGAACAAGTAGGCTGATGGCAGATCTACACTTGCTCCAGTTTCCCTTATCTCTCTGATCCGCTAACCCAACAAATCACAAATATCTCCTCCCCCAGCTTTCACTACCCAAAACGCATCCCATCATTCCAGCCTCTAACACCAGCAAGCAATCATTGGGCACACACCAGCTGAACAGTCTGGGAAAACAGGTCCATGGAAAATTTCTTTCCAGGTAGCATATAGACACCACATCTAGGAAGGAAGCATGAACCAAGGAACAAAACACACACACAACAGAGACAAAACAAGATATCATTACCCAGACCTTTAATCACTCCAATTCCAGATGCCTAGATGTCAGCATAAAAATACAGTCAATAACATCCAGGAATATATGTCTCCACTGGAACCCAGCTACCCTACCACATCAGGCACTGATTATTCCAAAATAGCTGAAGGCCAATAAAAAGACCTATAAACAGCCTGTGTGAGAATGATATAAGTCCTTAAAGAGAAAATTAATAAAACCCTAAAGAAACCCAGGAGAACACAGACAGTGCCAGGAAGTAAATAAAACTGTTCAATGAAGAAAATATAAACTGGGGAAATTTTGGAAGTAAAAATCTTGGGAATTTAAATAGAACTTCAGAGGCAAGCATCTGATTACAGATTACAGGAGATGGAAGGAACAATCTCAGGAATTAAAATATATGAGAGAAAAAATGGATACATTGGTCAAAGAAAATGTTAAGTCTAAAAATTTCCTTACACACACACTCCAAAAAAATCAAATCTGTGACACTATGAAAAGAGCAAATCTAAAAATAATAGCAATAGAAAAAGAAGAAAAATTTCTCAAGTTGAAGAAAAAGAGGCTTAGAAAAAACACGAAACATTCGGAGCACCAAGTAGACTGAACCAGAAAAGAAAGTTTGCTTGGCATATAATAATCAAAATGCTGAATATACAAAGCAAAGAAAGAATATGAAAAGCTGCAAAGGAAAAACCAAGTACCATGTAAAGGCTGACCTATCAGAATTATACCCAGCTTCTCCATGGAGCATTTACAAGTCAGAAAGTTCTGAAGAGATGTGCTGTAGACTCTAAGAGACCACATCTTCCAGCCCAGACTATTATACCCAACAAAATTTTCAATCACTATAAATGAAAAAAAAACTTCATTATAAAACAAAATATAAGCAATATTTATCTACAGATCCAGCCTTACAGAAGGTGCTAGAAGAAAAACTCCAAACAAAGGAAGTTAACTACAACCATGAAAACACAGGGATACATGAGACATATCTCAACATTAAAAAAAAAAGCAGTTTACAGCAAGCCCTGTCAATATCACCTTAAGTGAAGAGAAACTCAAAGCAATGCTTCTAAAATCAGGGACAAGGCAAGGCTGTCTACTCTCTCCATACTTATTCAATATAGCACTTGAAGTTTTAGCTAGAGCAATAAGAGAACTGAAGGAGGTCAAGGGGATAATATGATAATATGTATATAAGTGACCCTAAAAATTCTACTAAGGAGCTCCTACAACAAACACCTTCAGCAAAGTGACTGAATACAAGATTAACCTACAAAAACCAGTATTTCCCCTAAATACAAATGACCAACAGACTGAGAAAGAAATCAAGGAAACAGATTTTTGGTAATAGCCTTAAACAATATAAAATATCTTGGAGTAATTCTATCCAAACATGTTAAAGACATGTGTGATAAAAGCTTCAAGTCTTTAAAGAGAGAAATTGAAGAAGCTATCAGAAGATGGAAAAGAGCTTCCATGTTATTAATTGGTAGAATTAATATAGTAAAAATGGTCAAATGTAATCTACACATTCAGTGTAGTCACCATCAAAATTCCAAGACAATTCTTCACAAAAATGCAAAGGACAATTCTCAGCTTCATAAGAAAAATAAATAAAAACCCAGGATAGCTAAAATCCAGATAGCTAAAACAATCCTGAACAATAAAGAAACTCTGAAAAGTCTCACCATTCCTCATCTCAAGGTATAAATACAAAGCTACAGGAAAAAAAAAACCAGCATGGTATTGGTATAAAAACAGATGTTAACCAAAAAATTAAACTGAAGACCCAGAATCAGCCCACACACCTATGAACACTTAGTTTTTGACAAAAAAAAAAAATTCCAGAAATACACTCTGGAAAAATGACAACACCTTCCACAAATGATGCTGGTCAAACTGGATGGTGACATGTAGAAGAATGCAAATACGTCCATATTTATCTCCCCGTGTGAAACTCTACTATAAATGGGTCAAAAAGCTGAACATATAACCAGGTACACTAAACCTGATAGAAGAAAGTAAGAAACGGTCTTGAGGTCATTAATACAGGAGACAACTTCCTGAGGAGAACATTGTTAATACAGACACTAAGATCAGCAATTAATCAATGGGACCTCATGGAACTGAAAAGTTTCTTCTTGACAAAGGATACCAGCATTTGAACAAAGCAACAACCTAAAGTATGGGAAGAGGTTTTTACCAACTCCGTATGTAATAGAGTGCTAATATACAAAATATGTGAAAAACTCCAAAAAAACCCAAATAACTCAATTTAAAAATGGAGTACATATCTAAACAGAGAAATCTCAAAAGAAAAAACTCAAATGGCTGAGAAACACTCTAAGAACTATACAACTAGCTTAGACATCAGGGAAATGAAAATCAAAACTACTTTGAGATGCCATCTCACACCTGCCAGAACAGCTAAGATCAATAATACAAGTGACAGCTCATGCTGGTGATGATGTGGAGCATAGGGGCCACTCTTCTCTTGTTGGTGGAGTGAAAATTTGTGTAGCCACTATGGAAACCAGTATGGTGGTTTCTCAGAAAGATGAGAATCCATTTACCTCAAGATCCAGCTATATCACTCTTGGTCATACAACAAAGGCCACCTCATCCTACCACAAGGATACTTGTTCAACCATGTTCGCTTCTTTTCATAATAGCCAGAAATGAGAAGCAACCTAGATGTCTCTCAACAGAAGAATGCATAAAGAAAATGTGACACGTTTACAAAATGTATATTACTCAGCTCTTTTTTAAAAAAAAAAATAGCATCATGGGGGAAAGATGATTCAGCAGTTAAGAGCACTGACTGTTCTTCCAGAGGTTCTGAATTCAATTCCCAGCAACCACATGGTAGCTCACAACCATCTGTAATGGGATCCCATGCATACTCTTCTGGCGTGTGTCTGCAGACAGCTACAGTGTACTCATATAAATAAAAATAAGTAATATTTAGAAAATGATATTATGAAATTTGCAGGCAAATGGATGGAAGTAAAAGTAAATCATTCTAAGTGAGGTAGCCCAGACTCAGAAACATGAATATGGTATGCATTCACTTATTTCTGTATATTAGCCATTAAATAAATGAAAACCATGCCATAATCCATATACCCAGAGACCTTAGGCATAGAGGAGGGGACTAAGGGCGACAAATGGATCTCCCTGGAAGAGGAAAATAGAATAGACTTTATGGGTGGATTAGAGGCAGGAGGACAAGAACAGGAGAATACAGGGGGTATAGGAATAGGGAGAAGAGAAGAGATGGGATTGAGGGAGGGAATGAGGGCAGAGACAGCTAGAACAGAGAGGAGCATTTGAGGAACATTTGTGGGGCAGAATGGAAACAGTGAAGTAGAAACTTCCTATAATATACGAGGTGATACTAATGAAGACTCCGAATAACGAAGGAGACAGACCCCCTACTGGCCATCTCTTGTCACCAAATAAAGATTCCAGGAGTGGGACTGGGTTTTATCCAGTGGGGTTGGTGGGCAAAGTGATCACACAGAAATCCTCATCCAACCCAGGCTGTTGCCAAGACAATAAGTTGTTTTCTATAAACTGACAGCAAGGCCCCCCCGGCTGAAGACAACACCCACACAACTCACTGAACACGGAGAGGTCGAGTTGGTGCCTACATAGAACCTTCACCCCAATGTTCTGGTGTCTATGACACTAAAAGGTATTCTGTGGGCTACTAAAAGAGAAAAGTAGAGGGCTGGTGAGATGGCTCAGTAGGTAAGAGCACCCGACTGCTCTTCCAAGGGTCCCGAGTTCAAATCCCAGCAACCACATGGTGGCTCACAACCATCTGTAACAAGATCTGACGCCCTCTTCTGGAGTGTCTGAAGACAGNTACAGTGTACTTACATATAATAAATAAATAAATCTTTAAAAAAAAATTGCCAAAAAAGAAAAAAAGAAAAGAAAAGTAGAAAAAACACCAGTCCAACCATAGAACTCACTCTCTACAATCTGTCCTGCCTGAAAAATAAGGCTAGAGCAATGTCTGCACGAACCTGTGGAGTAAGCAACCGACATCTGATTTGACTTAAGCCCACTCTATGATATTGAATTCATACCTGACACTGCTTTTATGACCAAGAAGCACAGACTAGATAGCCCAGGGACCTAGGGTAAAACCAAATAATATTGATCTAAAAAAAAAAAAAAAAAAAGGAATGATATCCTGCTATATTCATGGATTGGTACCTAATTCATCAATCATCAGAGGGCTTCCTCCTGCAGCAGATGGGAACAAATGCAGAGACCCACAGTAAGCCATTACACACAGAGAGAGACCTTGAAACACATAGCTCTAAAGGAAATGTCTCTATCAAACAGCTCCTCTCGTAGCTCAGGGAACACCACAGAAAAGGAGACAGAAGGAGTTGGGGAGAGAGAGGACACCAGGAGAACAAAGCCCTTTAAAACAACTGAGCAAAGCTCATATGAACTCACAGAGACTGAGGCAGGATGTACGGGGTCTATATGGGTCTGCACCAGGTACTTCACATCATACATACTATAGCTTTTTGTTTAGTACTTTTATGGGGCTTCTGAATGTGTAAACAAGTAGGTTTCTAATTCTTGTCCCTTTTCTTGGGGCTCTTTTGTTTTCTTGTCTTTTCTTGTTTAACTTCAATTCAATGGGTTTTTCATTTTATATTTTTATATTTTGTTTTTTTAATAAAATAAAGGATAAATAAACAAACACAAAGTGCCAAACTTGGCCTATGGCTATGTCTTGTGGCTCCTGCTCCAAGGCATCGTTAACGAAAAATGACCAAACTATTCATAAAGCTGTTTACAATATGAGCACAAATGTGAGTTTCAAAGAAATTAAAAAGGGAAATGAATTACACTTCTCTTGGTGGGGAAAACAGCATAGGGGAGAAGAATGATAAGTTTGTAGTCAAGCGCCTGTTTCTAAATCCTGGATCAACCACTGAACAGTGGTGTGACCTTAAGAGCTCCACTCACAAGCAAAGACATAAAAGTAGGCAGAGACTAGTTGAGGAGAAGGGAGTGCACAGCAGTAAGAAAAGGACAAGAGATAGTTATGGGGGAGTAAAATGACTGTAAAACCATATATATATACACACACAAAACTAACAAAACCTTCATTTTCCTAATCCATCCAATGGAACTCATAAGTATAATAAAATAAGCAAAAATAAACACTTACTCATATCTATGTGAGTGCTTCACAATTAGAAGTCCTCTGATAAATGATCATTAAGATATAAGGTCCTTGTTTTCCCTTATCTGAAGGTCCTAAACTTAGCACTATATATTCGTGTGTATATACAATTATTTATGTATGTGAAGGGTTAGATGAAAAAGAAAATTATGACAGGGGAGGAAGAACTATTACGGGAGGGAGAAGGCAGAGAGTGTAGTGGAGTGTAATGACCAGAAGCAGACATGGGACTAACGCGGGGATTGAAAGGGACCAGCTGGAGCACAGAGGAGGCCACGAGAGGGGAAGGACGAGAAGAAAATGTGAGGACACATCTGAAGATACCATGAAATCCATTACTGCACAGCCTAACCTAAAACAGTAAGATTATAATATGTATGCTAATATGTAAATACTAACTTAATCACCACCACTTTTTCTCAATGACAAAAGGAAAGAAGTAGAATACTTTTGAAAAAAAACAATGATGCCCTGGGTTATAGAAGGTATCTTAATGATAAAGCAGACCAAGTTGGAAATAAAATTATCAAAATCTTTCTACAAATATTATATTAGCCAAAACATTGCTAAGAGCAGGCAGGGCACATGTGGCTTCCTCTAAAGTATACTTCTTTTTATGTTTCCAGAAGTGAAAATAGGGAATGTCTAGAGAAAGACCGACACAAGGCAATTCCCAGTAACTAGTGCAGTCTAGACATCGAGAGAGGAAACGAAGGAAATGAAGGCAGCTGAAGGAAATGAAGGAAAGATCTGTCAGCCTGGGAGAAGAGTGTAGATGAAAAATTGCTTACTCCCTCTCCCCAAGATGGGAATGCGCTCTCACATTCTCTCATTATTGTTAACTCTACTAGCAAACCAGCATCATGGACTCGGATGAAGCAAGGGACAGCTAACTCTGCTCTGAGGGTCAGGACCAGGGATCCCTGTGGGCACAGCCCTTGTCACCCTCTGCTCACTCAGAGGCTTATGCCTGAACCTCTCTCTGTGTGTCAAGAATGTACAATAAATCATATCTGGATTCTTTCAAGATAACACTCATACGGATAAAATGAACGGCTGCCCTCATGCAATACAACACCTGAGATCATTGATGCTAAAATGTATGAAAAGAAAAGTTCCGGTCAAAAATGTTGCTTTTGATAACCTTACCACATCTCCCATAGATCATGTCAAACTGCTGCATCAATTCAGCTTCGGTCTTAAATGGGGAGTATTTGTAAATGATGGACAATTCTGTGAAGAACTTCTGCGGGTCATCTGTGATACCCTTTCTTGTTCTCGTTAGCCATGAAGGTATTGGAACTACAACCTAGTTTTTAAAAATACAACATATTATGAAATATAAACACACTAACATTCCTTTGTTTTATTCCAATTTATTCCATTCTTCTTCCAAATTACAAAACACTAAGTTAAAGCCTTGATTTAGAAGGAGATGGACGTGTGTGTGTTTGTTTGTGTGTGTGTGTTTGTGTGTGTGTGTGTATGTGTCTCTCTGTGTGTGTCTATGTGTTTACTCAGGGTTGGTTTTGTTTGTTTGTTTGTTTGTTAATTTCCATTATCAGAGCTGCTGAGATGGCTCAATAGGGAAAAGCATTTGCCACCAAGCCTTGAGCTCAACCTCTGGGAATGACACACAAGGTGGAAAAAAAGGAACAATTCCCACAAGTTGTCCTCTGACCTACATACACGTGCAATGGTGGCACAATAAACTAAAAAACACGGGATGGGGGAGGAGAGGAAGGATAGAGAGAAAGAGAGAGGTGCAGAGGCATGAACACACATTCACACAAATAAAAATAAATGAAAATAAGTAGAAAACAGCTGGTCAGATTACAGCACTCCAGCTGCCAATCCCTGCCCACAATCTTAGCGCTTTCAGTAGGCTAACCTTTGAAGTATTGGGGATTGATAGGCATAAAACCTCTATGATATGACAGAGAACATGAAGGTGGGTAGGCCGGGAGGTAGGAGAGAATCTGGGAGATCTTAAGGTGAGGCAAGTAGATATGATTAAAATATATTGTGGAAAACTCTTAAAAATTAAATAAAAAGCCTTTTTAAAAGCTTCTGCTATGATAAATAGAAACAAGGTTTAAAAAAAAAAATCTGTGGAAAGAGAAGCCATTAGATTTCAAGAAGGCGAAAATCTCAAGAGAAAATTGTTAAAACCTTGAGTGTAAATTGGCCTTGATGGTACATGCCTGTAAACCCTCT
The DNA here is from genome assembly GCF_900095145.1 of Mus pahari. Classification (NCBI taxonomy): domain Eukaryota; kingdom Metazoa; phylum Chordata; class Mammalia; order Rodentia; family Muridae; genus Mus; species Mus pahari. Next base: position 42,765,160 of record NC_034601.1, on the reverse strand, counting down.
ACTCAGAAGGCAGAGGTAGAAGGGTCACAAGTTCAAGGCCAACCTTGGCAACTTAATAAGACTTGTCAAAGTAATTTTTTTTTTAATTAAGCTGAGGTAAAGGTAGATTAAGAAGATGTTTGTGCATAGAGAGTCTGACTTGCTCTCTGGCTCAGGAATCAAGTGTATGGTGCGTTACACCAAAATGGAACAAGACACACACACACACACACACACACACACACACACACGAGATTTAGAATCTGAGAGCTGACATTGGAGAGGTTGGGAGAGGGTGACACACAGGATGAAGGCAGCTGAATGCCAACTCCTTGGGAGGCAGAAACATGAGCCACAGGGAGGGGAGGGCTCAATAGCAGAGGTTACTGGGAAAGGTGGATCTGACTGCAGTGTGAGACTGGGGTGAACCAACAGACACAAACGTGGAAAACTGAGCCCATTACTGGTGACCACAGTAAGCACACACAATGCCAAGTAATTGTTCATTCTAGATAAGACAAAAGGCACATGAAAGAAAAACAAGCATGGAGTCACTGGTGATGTACTCTAAGGTGACATGATGTCATTCTTCACAGTCTGAACACAAGAGTAGACATGAGTGTGTGTGTGTGTGTGTGTGTGTGTTTATTTGTGTGTGTGTATGTGTGTATATGTGTCTGTGTGTGTGTCTGTGTGTGTCTGTGTGAGTGTGTATGTATGTGTGTGTGTGTGTGTGTCTGTGTGTGTGTGTGTGTGTGTGTGTGTGTGTGTTGAAGGTTCTCTTTGATGAAAGGCTGTTACTGTGGTCCAGACCCAAACCCCTGCGGCAGGCTCGAACTGCCACACTGTTCGAATCCCACAGAGCAGCCTGCTCAGATACAAGTCGTACTGTCTCCATCAAACCCTCACTGGGCACCCAAGGCTCTCTAATCTCTCCTTCCACACTGCTGCTTTCTGACATTTTGGGAAGAACAGCCACACATGCTCACTGAGCAGCATATTTTTGTCCGCAACCCTCCAGTTCCATTATTTAACCAATTTCTGTGTGTCTGACTTGTCTTGTGATGAGGCTGAAAACAGTTTATTAGTGCCAGAGTCTTTAGCTGTGTTTTTTTTCCATCCACAGAATCTAACCATTGCTAAGCAGATAGTATTTGGAATACGCATATGGTATGTTGGATTACAACTGACATTCATAACAGAACTCAAACAGTGTAAATTAACACACTGTCTGAAGTTCAGCTAAGAGTTGAAAATGTGGTCAGTAGAATTAGCAATTTAAGTCTATTTTGCATTAAGTTTCTTTATAGATGTATTCTAAGTCTTTGACCCCAACAGTTTATTTATTTAAAAACTGATAAACTATGTGTGTCACAAAACGGCAGAAAGGTCTCTGGAGGCTTCTTCAAGAAATATTACTGTGCCAGAGACAGCTTCTTATTCTGGGAAATTCAGGCACAAGGAGAATAAAATTAAGTTCTCCAGAAAGGCCTCTGGTGACCCCAGTGTATACAGACACCTTCTGTCCATTTCTCTAACATATGCCCAAATTTCTAAGTCATAATCTGCAAGGAGTTGCAGCCTCCTTCACCTCCTGAGAGGGTAAATGAAAACTGCACTGTTGCCATGGAAATAGAAAGAAAGCCCCATCTCTTACCTCAGTGAGACCTTCTTTTTCACAGAAAGTCTGAGAGAAGAACAGACAGGTCATGGTCTCTTCCTTCTTTGTGAAAAGTATACAGTCTTTGCCAATTCTCATGGAGCCGCTATATTAAAAATGGGGAGCACAGTGCTTTACATACAGACACTAATAGAGAAGAAGCCAGGGGCATGATTTTGTTGACTGTAATAGGTTGTTCTTTCCCATAACCCATCTGCTTGACTCATCCCCAGGAGGGCACAAATATTCCTTTACTTCTCAGAGGAGAACAGATGAACTTTAGCAGATCCAGCCTGACACTCTTGCTTGAGATACAGCTGCCTGAGAGAAGTTCCAGCCAATGCAGAACAGAACAATTACTGGGCCCTGGATGGAACCACACACGTGTCACTCACATTGAAGCAAACTAAAGAAAGCTGGAGATGCCACACCAATGCTCAAATATGCTTTGAGAAGCAAGCAGATGCAAAGACCCAGTGACACTTGACTGCTTCTGGAGGCCTGTAAAAGACTTACCTTGTTCTACATGAAAAGCTTTTTAATGTTGTGAAGAGCTGCGTCAGTGATGGGTATAAAGATTCCAACGTGAGTTTCAATGGTCCCTAAAACTCAGCCACTGAGTTTTAGGTGCCAGGTTGTTAAAAAGAAAAAAAAATTGCTTGCATATCATTTTCAGTATCTGCAAATAATATATAACTTAAGGAAAAACAATTCTCACCTCTTAAGCCCGTTGCCATATTGCCCAATGAACTTCAAGGTTGACAACCGTTTCTTGGATGTTCCAAAGTAAATGATGTCTGAAGCTTCATCTGTAATCGACAATTTCTTAAGGTTAGTTAGGAAAAGTCTGACGTCAGCACTGAGTCCAGCTGTCAGAATTCTGTCCAGGCTTCAGGACCCTAAGATAAGACCATAGCCTTTGGGACAGTCCACAAAGACTGGGGTCGTGACCCAGAATCACTAAGATCCTCAAGGTGATGTCCTGAAGGTCAGACAGACATAACCATGTGGCAGTTTATAATTGTGGGCTTCAGTTTCCTCGTTTCTAAAAGAGAAGGGCTAACACCACCATAACAACAAAGATAAAGAAAACAAATGGGCCAATATATCATGAACTGCTTCACACGTCGCCTGGAGTATAAGTGGTAATGTAAATGTTGCAGTTGCCTGCTAGCTAGTAACTATCCCATGGTGTTGGTCCTGGGGATGGTTCTCAGACACTAAGGACAGAGATTTCGGGTTTTTTTTTTTTTTTTTTTGGGGGGGGGGGATCATTTTTTTTTATTATTATTTTCTTTATTTACATTTCAAATGCTATCCCGAAAGTTCCCTATACCCACCCCCCCGCCCCTGCTCCCCTACCCACCTACTCCCACTACCTGGCCCAGGCCTTCCCTTGTGCTGGGTCATATAAAGTTTGCAAGACCAAGGGGCCTCTCTTCCCAGTGATGGCCGATTAGGCCATCTTCTGCTACATATGCAGCTAGAGACACAAGCTCAGGGGGTACTGGTTAGTTCATATTGTTGTTCCACCTACAGGGTTGCAGCCCCCTTCAGCTCCTTGGGTACTTTCTCTAGCTCCTCCATTGGGGACCCTGTGTTCCATCCAATAGCTGGCTGTGAGCATCCACTTCTGTGTTTGCCAGGCACTGGCATAGCCTCACAAGAGGCCGCTATATCAGGGTCCCTTCAGCAGAATCTTGCTGGCATGAGCATTAGTATCTAGGTTTGGTGGCTGATGATGGGATGGATTCCCGGATGGGGTAGTCTCTGGATAGTCCATCCTTTCATCTTAGCTCTAAATTTTCTCTTTGTACCTATATCCTTTCATGAGTATTTTGTTCCTTATTCTAAGGAGGAATGAAGTATCCACAGGATGGTCATCCTTCTTGGTTTTCTTGTGTTTTGCATAATGTATCTTGGGTATTCTAAGTTTCTGGGCTAATATCCGCTTATCAGTGAGTGCATATCTAGTGTCTTCTTCTGTGATTGGGTTACCTCACTAAGGATGATATCCTCCAGATACATCCATTTGCCCAAGAATTTCATAAATTCATTGTTTTTAATAGCTGAGTAGTACTCCTTTGTGTAAATGTACCACAGTTTCTGTATCCATTCCTCTATTGAGGGACATCTGGGTTCTTTCCAGCTTCTGGCTATTATACATAAGGCTCCTATGAACATAGTGGAGCATGAGGACAGAGATTTCGATGCTGCTGCCTATGGAGGAAGGAGATTTGTTTCCAGACTTGTAGATTTGTTGTTCTCATCTCTCTAAAGCATTCAAGTTTCTGGGAACTCAGACTACGTGATCTTCTGACAGTGAATGTTCTTCCTGTTGGCCTGCCAAGTGCATGCTGAATCCTGTGTCAAGTCTGGGTCCAGACATGCTATAGTTCAGCACCACATGGTACAAGATATTCAAAGGCCACTAACACCCTGTTAGTCTAAAGCTAAAGACATTTGGTCACATGTTTTCATATGGGAGTAAGTCCACGACAATGTTAGCCAGCACTTATTCACAGTTTCATGTGTATGAGGAAGGTTATATGCCTCATATGCATTTCTACTGCACATTTACAACACACAGGAAGATATTAAAATCTGTATTAGCTCAGTGGAAAGAAAAAGAGAAAGAAATAGAAGATCATGTCCTAGAGGATTAAGTGAGGGAAACAAGGGGTGTGATGGAGAAGCACAGAGGTGTGTCCTTAGGATGGAATGACTTGGGAGTGGCACTTAAGAAGGTCAGCCCCGGGGTAGAGTGGGGAGGGTCCCATTGACTATGGCTGGAATTCTATAAGCAAGAAAGCAAGTACTCCAAGAGAAGTCCCAAGAAGCGGATGGAGCTGAGAGTAATACTAAGAAATGCTTACCATGGAGGAGTGGCTCTGAGACTTATTCTGAAGCCATGGGCACTCTCTGGGGGTTTTCACCAGGAAATGGTAATATCATTGACATCAAAGTCCTGACCACAGGAAACAGTATTTTCACTGCACAGTATTTGAACTGAGCACCTACTCTGTGTTTGTTTGTGCTAACTTTAAACATACAGAGCTTTGTCTAAATATTGAGTTCCAGCCCCGTCAGGACTACACAATGAAACGGTCTCAAAAGAATAAACAACAACAACAAGCCCAAGAGAAGGTCACGGAACATAGAGCAGATGCCTTTGATATGAAAGACTGTTGAAGAATGAAAGACAAAACCAACCTGGAAATTGGTACAGCCATCATCTATGGGTCAAGATGCTCAGTTTAGACAACAGACAAATGTCATCCAAGGCAAATTCTTGATTTCCAACTGTCTTAGCTAGGGTTTCTATTGTTGTGATAAAACACCATGACTCAAAGCAACTTGGTGGGTGTGGTGAGGGTGGGAGTTTATGTTGCTCCCACTTCCACACCAGTCCATCATCAGAGAAAATGAGGACAGAAACTAAGGCAGGAATCTGGAGACAGGAGCTGGAGCAGAGGCCTTGGGGAAGTGCTTGCTCATCCTGCATTCTCAAAGCATCCAGGCCCACAAGCCTATGGGAGGCAGGACTCCCCATGGTTTGGGCAAGCACACATCAATCATTAATCAAGAAAGCCTGTCTCAAAACAAACAAACAAACTCAGGAAAATGAACTTGTAACTCAGGCTGCATGTAAATAGAGACATTCTTCACTGTGGCTTCTATAGTCCCTATACCTCTTCCTACTGAAACACTGAAAAAAAAAAATCACCACTTTAATCAAAAGAGACCAGGAAAAATTATCCAAACAAAGTATAAACAAGCAGCTGCATGGAATAGTAGGACACCTTTTAAACTTGCCCAGTGGTTATTGGGATCACGAGGTGACACCAAAGCTAAGGGAAGTTAACTGCTTTCTCTCCATTGAGATGGTCAACCTTTTCTCATGTGTGTGCCTAACCAGTCTGCTTGGACTCCACTGACGTTCTACAAGCAGAGCAGTCAGAGCCCTAGCTTAAGATACATAAAGCATCCTAAGAGGTCCAGATTAGATCCAAAAGTACGCAGAGCCAGGATCAGAGGAAACATCGTTTCAGTGGCCTGGAGTGTGCACTGTGCACCCATGATGTGCTGACTCAGAGACTACCCTTGAATAGACAAAGAGAAATCCTAAAATATATCATGGATGTATTTGCTATGATGGGAACATTCAGTGAAAGAAACTAAGCCTTTGAAGACGAGGAGGAAAAAGACCCACAAACTGCTAAAAAAAAAAAAAAAAAAAAAAAAAAGGAGAAACAACCTCTCTCTCAAGGTTATGCAGAAAATNGAAAGAAACTAAGCCTTTGAAGACGAGGAGGAAAAAGAACAACAAAAACAAACAAAAAAAAAAAAAAAAAAAAACAAGGAGAAACAACCTCTCTCTCAAGGTTATGCAGAAAATTAATAATAGCCTAAAGGCATTGGAAATTGCCTCAGGCCTCCTGCATCTGAGAGGTAAAAGATGAGCAAGAAAAAGAGGTTGGAGTCTGTGCAGTTACTATTTGTAATCTGTTCCTTCCCAGGTGCTTTTGTATTACAATCAATCTGATTTGTCTTTCATGTGCCCTGACTATCATAGGTATAGTCATTTTGTGTCTTGGTTTAGGCGGTTAAAATGGATTTAGTTTACCAGTTTGAATATTTAAACCTAAAAAGAAAAATCTTTTTCAAAACGAGTTTGTCTGCAATCTATTTGCCCTAATTGCTCCATATCTCTGTTTGGAATAGATAGTTCAATTTATTTTTATTTTCTGGGTTTGCAGACGGCATCCTTCCATAGCCAGTTAGGTATTTAGATAATTAACTTACCAGGGCTCATGCCACATCCATCATCCAGGAAACACAACATGAATCCTCCCTGCAGTGTTTCATTATCCACTGTAAGAGAAAGCAGTTATTCCTAATAAATATTGGGCTTAATTTGTTCGTCAGAAAATCATGCTGCTCCCGTAATTATTTGTTCTCCTCCACGGCAGGCCTGGAGCCCCAGGTACAGAATAGAGATGGGCTCTGAATGGAATCTTGACTATAACTTCCTAAGAAACTGCAGGAGGAGAACAATCATGGAGCAAAACAGATTTAAATTAACATGCAGCATCTGCAGGTGAGCAACTTAACCATACAGGACGGGCGGGCCCTGCTTCTGCTCAGGACCCGGATTGGTCCTTTAAACTTCAGGTAACTTTCCCCTGGGAGAGGGGGAAAAGGTAACTGTGCGAGGTGAGCCCCAGGATCGCTCTATCAACCTGACCATCCCTTATGCCCTTCCAACATCACAGTAGTTCTACAATAGATCAGGGCCGGTCTTATTAACTTCATCAGGCTCCTTCTAAGCAGTTAATTCCTCTGAGAGCCTTTGGTGAGTGTTTCTCTGTAGCGGCAAATATTTGCTTCTTAATGACGCTTTTGAGTTCTGAGAAGGGGCAAGTCGTTTGAAGTCAATTTTGATGATGAAGAGATGCCATTAAATTACATAATCTAATCTCCCATTTAAAGTGTTAGAGGTGTAACTAAAACTAATGAAACTAATTCTAGTGCCAAGTCTGGAAATCAGCTCTGAAAATAATATCAACAGCTGGATATCAAAAATGACACACTTCATTTTTTTGATAATAGTGCAACTGATGGATAATATAAGCATAATATATAACATATGCTTAGAGTATATAATTTGGCTAATTTTGGTGTGTGAAAATATCACAATTAAGCAGAGAACACATCAGCACTCCACATATTTCCTTCTTCCATATCTGATCACCATTATCATCAATAGTCCTCGGACAATCATTGACACCCTTTCTTTTGCTTTTTAGCATGTTTAACTCAACTTATGTGCTCTAAGTTCAAATAGAATTCACATTTAAAATTGAGGCAAATGCTCAAGACTGCCAAAGAATAAATATCTAAAAGATGCACCTAGTTGTATTTACCCACTTTTGTTATTATAATAAAATACTTGAGGCTGGATAATTTGTGAGGAGGAAAACACTTATTTATCTCATGATGCTGCAGGTCTAATAGCAGGGTGCCATTTTCTGCTCAGCTCTGTAAGGGCTTTATGGTATACCAAATGCCAGTGGGAAGGCTGAATGTGAAAGCATGTGACAGAGCGAGACCTGGCAAGTCAGGAAGCCAAAAGCCGAGAGTCAAATTTCATCATACGCTACGTATTAGAACAACATTAGTCTCTCTCAAGGACAAGATCCCCAATGCTCTGATCATCTCCCACTTGGCTTGCGTGTCAAAGTCCCATCATCCAGAGAGGCCAAAGTGTGTGTCTAAGAAGAACTTTCAGAGGACAAACCACATTCAGACCATAAAACTAATTTGAGGGGGTTCATAGTGATTTGATTTTGTACTCATGCTAAGAGCCATTCTTCATTATTCTTTGTCATCTAGAACTAAGATACACCTGGACCAGGATATTGCTTAGCCTCAGCAGCAATATACAGTAGCCAAAGCTAAATCTGAAGATTTAATAATAATAATAATAATAATAATAATAATAATAATAACCTATAGAAGAAGCAAGCAGACACAAAAGACATTTCTTCCAAAACAGCTTCTTAAAAAGACCAAGATCCCCAAGACAGATCCCCTAAAGACATATATTCATATGCAAATTGGGGTCTTAGGGTTAAGCAGATATGACCTCAAAAATCTAGGCATCTCTATCATGCCCATGGAGACAGCCTTATGACAGGTCCTTAAAGCAATCGGTCTGGGGCTAGAGAGATGCCTCAGTGGTTTAGAACAGGCTGTTCTTGCAGAGGGCCTGCTTCTGGGTCCCAGCACCCACAGCAGGCAGCTCATGGTCGCCTGCAACTCCAGCTCTAGAGGAATCCAACATTCATTTCTGGATGCTTCAGGCACCTTCACTCACATGCACAAAGCCACACACAGAAAGGAATGCATACATGCATAACTGGAAAACAACACAATAATTTTGTCTTTAGAAGGCAGGGGGGTCAGGTTTCTGTCTCCTGCTAATTATGTACTTCCCTAAACAAATGCCATCATGACTTACACAAGACTACTTCTTTCTCTGGTGTTTCTTGCTTGCCCTGGGCTTTGGCCAAGTCAAAACATCATGGCTATCAAGCCCTCTGTCCCCTCCTCTACCAGGATACGCACCCTCAGTGTCCTCTGTTTCTCACTTCCTCTGGGATTAGGCTACTCTATTCTGCTGTGTTGACTTCACTCAGACGATCTGGATTTTTCCAGATGGCAGCAACAGCTCCCTAATTTCTTCCTCCCCTAATCACAGTGTGCAGCCTAATTTTGGTCAGCAGTTCATGCCACCACTACTGGTAAAATCCTGTCCTGACTTCCCACTGCTCTCAAGAAAAGAAAGAAAACAACAACAACAACTTCCAAGCCACATAACAAACTGTCTTAGTCAGGGTTTCTATTCCTGCACAAACATCATGACCGAAAAGCAAGATGGGGAGGAGAGGGTTTATTCAGCTTACACTTCCATACTGCTGTTCATCACCAAAGGAAGTCAGGACTGGAAGTCAAGCAGGTCAGGAAGCAGGAGCTGATGTAGAGGCCATGAAGGGATGTTACTTACTGGCTTGCTTCCTCTGGTTTGCTCAGCTTGCTTTCTTGTAGAACCCAGGACTACCAGCCCAGAGATGGCACCACTCACAAGGGCCTCTCCCAAAAATGCCTTACAGCTGGATCTCATGGAGGCATTTCCTCGAGGGAGGCTCCTTTCTCTGTGATAACTCCAGCTTGTGTCAAGTTGACACACAAAACCAGCCGGTACAACCCCCCAACTGAATCTTATGTCTCATCGACAGAGATTCACTTGTCCGTTCGTTTCTCAGACTTTTCATAATGTGAACAGGATGAACAAAGAGAGTACCACTTACTGTGCCCCATGTCTTGGGATTTCAATGTCTACATAGCTCGTGAACACTAAACACTCATTACAACATGTTCAGACATGAGATGTGATATGAGATGCATTTTTCTCAGAGATGGAATCACATCATGGACAATATCCCCTCTTGTGTGACCAAAACTAACGGAAGGAAGGCTGTGTTGGTGAAGGAAGGTAGCATTAATTTCATCTCAGAAACTAAGGTCGTTAGCATCGTAATCTACCAAGACTAACTAATAAGCACACAAGACACTGAGGGACCACAAATGAAGTCAATAAAGAAAACACACTTGGTTTGTGCTTTGTAGCAGTTAGACAATCATCTGCAAGTCACTTAAGCATTTTTAAGACTTCAATAAATCAGAAATGATATATGCTTAATTATGAGTAACTATTACATTAATGTGATTTTAAAAATAAAACTGCTTTTTATGGCAAATAAATTCATGGCCTCAAATCACTCAGAGATTTTCAGGAAACTCCAGAAGACATCATTTTGTACACAGACCCTCCAGCGAGTGAGCTATTTGACCCTCAGAGTATGTATTTCTCAATCTGGCTCCCCACAGGGTCACAGTGTTCACAAAGCATTTAGATTACATTAAAAAGCTGCAGAATGTGGTATGATTTGATGAAATAAAATAAAACCAAAGTAGCTACAGGCTTTTTCTTAGAAGAAAAAACAAGAAAAGAAAATGTGTGCTCACCTGAAAACACATCGAGTCTTACAGCCCCGGCATCTCTGGAAACAATACAAATATAACATTGATTCACAGGGAAAAAAAAGTGTCTTAAAAATAACATTAATCTCCATAGCGTATGTGAGGTGTAACCTATTGTCAGATATCAATACAGAAATCATAAATCACTTAAGGTAAATTTCTAAGATGGTTCATTGTACATTTATATACAAAGAACTGTCATCACCCATAATTTACAAATATTACAAAAGCTAAAACTTAGTACCTATAAAAGACTGCATATGGAATTTAGTGGTAGTTATAAAGAAAAGGTTCATGTGAACATAAATACAGTATTTATATTTTAAAACTTCCCAGAGAATAATAAAAAGCCATAGGAAGACTTTTCATGACATATTCCAGTTCAAAACCTGAAAAGAAAAGGGAAATTACTATGCCATTTGTACCATATGACCATATTTTTAAAAGGCATATGTTATATACATGTTCAAATGAATGTGTTTCTTTGAAATGGTGGAGATGAGGGCTCAGGCTTCATTCATGCTAGGAAAATGTTTACCCGCCCCTCAAAATGTCAATAAAAGTTTTTCTTATAAAGGTGAACTATGGCCCATGGAGTCTGGCTCACCAAATGTTTTTATAAATAAAGTTTTATTAGAACCCAATCACACTTGTTCACTCAAGTACTGAGTATGGATTTCTTAGCCCTTCACCAGCAGAAATGAATCATTTCAGCAGATGCTGGACAGCCTTTAGAGAAAAATTTATTTATTTTCTGGCCTTCCACAGGAAAATATTCTGATTGCTACTCTATGAGATGAGATTAACAGTGATTTTTTTGTTGTTCTTTTTTTTCCTCCTTATTTTCTCAGCTTTGTAACTTCATAGTTATTTCTTGTATTTCAGGATTTGTAAAAGTAAAAAATTCTAAAGCAAAAGAAGGGCCCCAAATCCTGGATTCCATATCAGGTGTAAGAGCAGCCACGCTGACAATGGGGAACACGTTCTCAGCTGATGGCCAAAGCTATGCACTAAAGGAAAAGAGAGTCTGAGGGACAGGTGGGGCGGCATCAGCTCAGTGCAGATGCAAGAGTCAGAGGCGGAGAATGAGTACTACATCAAATAAACCGAGAGGAGGCAGCCGGCCTGGGGGGGAGTCCTGTTTTTGCTTTACCCTATAGCTAAAAATACCATAACACTTTCATAACATACAAGTTCTGCAAGAATCCCAGCCATCATAACATACACATTCTGCAAGAATCCCAGCCATTTCTCAAGTATTTCCTGTATATAAAGCAAGTGCTGAGTGGGATACTGACTTTATTCTCCTCTAGTCCTCACCACATCCTGTATGCAGTTGTCAATCCTTCCACTATACACTTTTGCCTTTTGCTAAGAACTATGGATACATCAGGTGCTCAGTAAATGCCACTGGACTGAAGCTAAATGTTTGATGGGTTTGTTTCTTTCTTTCTTTCTTTTTCTCTTCTTGTGTGTTAGACGTCTAATAAAAGGCCAGGCACATGAGAATAAATATTCTATCACTAAGCCATACTCCCAGCAGAGACTAAAGGTTCTAAAGAAACAGTTTGTTTACATAGACCATTCCCTGGATGCTTTATGAAGCGTCTCAGCTTCAGCCCAGGAAATGTTCTCTTTGGATCATTATTGTACTAGTCACACCTCCAGCACTGCTTTCTATGCCACCACCCTTCCTTCCTCTTCACTATACGATATTCCTTTAAGATATGTTAGTCCTGGGGGCTGGAGAAATGGCTCTCAGTGGTTAAGATGGTTCAGTGACTGCTCTTCCAGAGGTCCTGAGTTCAATTCCCAGCAACTGCATGGGGGCTCACAACCATCTGTAATGGAATACAATGCTCCCTTCTGGTGTGTCTGAAGACAGCAATAGTGTACTCACATAAACAATAAATAAATAAAAACTTTTTAAAAAAGATATATAAGTTCTAATATATACATTCACAGGAAATCACTAAAGTCTTGACTATAATGCAAAATTATTTATTAGAGTAACAGGGATATTTAGAAAATCCTTCAGGAGACCAACTGAGCATCTTAAATAAAATATTAAATGTACATTTTCTTTTGATGTTTAATATCAGCATCTAATCAAAGGTAAAAAACATAGTGACTGCCAAAGCCAGAAAAAAAGACCATTGTGGGTGGTCCCCCAAGGGCAATGGTGGTATAAAGCAAGGCTGAAGGAACAGCCCAGTCCTATGAAGATGCCTGCCACATGTCGATTCAGGGAAAGTAGGAGACAAGAGAGGGGAGATGAGGAGGGGCAAAGGGTAGAGGAAGAGGGAAGGGGACTGGGAGAGGCAGAGGAAGGGAGAGATGGTGCATGTTCATGTGGGTAGGCGTGAGCATCTATGTGCATGTTCACAAGGGTGACCATATGTAGAGTTTGGAGGAAATCTCATGTGTCATCTTCAACAACACTACTTATCCCTTTCAAGAAAAGAAATCTCACTGGCAATTAGAATAGACCAGCGGGCCAGTGAGCGTGGAAATCCCGCTGTCTCCACTTCTCAGCACTGGAATTACAACTATTGCAGGGGGGTGGGGATGGGGGTGGGGGTGGGGTATGTTGTGACCCCTGGGATCCTTGTGCTCACAAGGCAAGTGCTTTATTGAACAAGCCCCCACCACACCCCCAGCCTGCCTCTTGCTGCTTGAACCTTATCTTCCTTTTCTTTCCAGGCTCGGTGCAAACAAGCGATGGGCTGGAGTTGGGGGTTCACACACACAACCCGGAGAGACGTTTTCTCCATCTTCTCCCTCATGCCTGAGGCCAAGTCAGTCTTCCATTCCCCCGATCACCACCCCCCCCCCAATCCTCTGCCATATAAAGTATTCTCCCAGAACCCTTCCTACTACATTTGGCTTTTAACTACTCTTCTCACTTAAAGGAATATGTAAAACACAGGAGAAGAGAAAGCTGGCAACTCTGGAAAATGTGTTTCTTTCAGAGTCAGAGCTAAGGAAGCTCTGGAAAACAGAGTGTTTAGAAGCCGTCACAATCTAGGGGTCTATGGGGAATCCTTGTAGGAGCATCAGTCACCCTAAACTACACGGGAATCAACCATGGTGATCCTTCATCGCCATCCCTCATAGCTCCAGACTTGAATTCAATGCACTGAACAATTTATTATTTTCTAACTTACAGAAAGAGAATTTAAACAACAACAATAACAACAACAAGTGCTAGCATCCAATTCCCCTCTTGGTGCTTGGAGGAATTCCCAGGTAGTTAGCTAATTACTCCACTCTCTATCTGCTCTCACAAGGCCATCTTACTTCTAAGGGTCGAACCGAGAGGCAAGCTCAAGAATCTGGTATGTTATCAACAAGTGACAGGGAATTTAGCTCCCCCATTAAGAGCCTTCATCCAAAAACTGCAGGGTGTTTCTTGACTTCTCTTGCTGCAGAGAAAGTGTTTTTTGTTTGTTTGTTTGTTTGTTTTAACAGAGAAATAGAAATATACACAAGTCGGTATTCACCTGAGCTGAGACATGGAGGCCTGAGCTAGGTATGGTAGTGTGTTCCCACAATCCCAACACTTGGGAGATGGAGGCAGCAAGAAACCATGCATTTGAAGCCAACCTGGACTACAGAGGAAGCCCGAGGCAGGCTGTGCTGCATAATGAGAACGTGTCTCAAGGGAAACAACCAAACCAAAACAAAACTGAGTCTTTCTCAAGTCTTCCAAAACACACTACTGAATGGATCTTAAATTCATAGAGAGGGAACTTATAAGCTTCATTACCTTCACCAGACTTATTAAATGTGGCACTGGATTCTATGGCCACATGGCTACTGAATAACTTTAGCACAGAGTTTTATATTTTGAGCAGATAAACCAAGTAGCAGACCAGGCCAAGGTGTTCCACGTGGGAGAGGTTTATTAAGCAGGGATGGGGGGTGGTGGCAGTGAAGCGGGTAGAAGGGTAGAGAAGAGGAGAGAGAGAGAAAGTGGGGGGAGAGAAGAAAGAGGAGAAGGAGAAGAGAAGAAGAGGGCAAAGAGAGCAAGGAAGGGGTGGCTTCCTATTTTATACAGAAAATGACGTCACACCAGTGAGGGCAGGAACTGAGCCAAGTGGATTGTGTGATTGAAGGTCATTGTCCTGGCAATGCAGGTCAAGGGTCACATGGTTAGGCCATGGCTTGGAGTATCCTGGTGCTAATACAGAGAAACTGAATAACTTTTAGCAGTTGTGCAAATAACCATGTCATAACTTTTAATAAGCCACCTAGTCTATCTGTACACCATGCCTATGTGAGTAGAGATGGTTTAATGATCCCCACCTCAAAGTGACACTGAAGAGATGCAGGGGTTATGAGATGTCAAGTCATGGTTGTCAACTTGACACACCTGGAAAGAGGGAGCCTTAGTCCAGAAGCTTCTATCACGGGGTCCATGGGCATGGCTTTAGAGGGTATTTCTTGATGACTAGTTAATGTAGGATGGCCCAGTCCACTGGAAGTAGTACATCCCTAAGCAGATGAGCCTCAGCCATATAAAAACAACAGCCAGTAAGCAGCACCTCTCCATGGCCTCTGCTTCACTTCCTACCTCCAACTTCCCACCTATGCTCCCTGCAGTGACAGACTGTGACTTGGATGTGAAAGCCAAATAAAACCCTGTTTCCCCTCAAGTTGCTTTTGACCCGTGCTTTGTCCCAGCAACAGAAAGCCAACTAGACGTATACAAACACATTTAAATAAGCAACAGCTACTGGTAAGTACAGCTGGCTTCAAAGTCAACTTCAGACATAGCGTGCACTGATATATAATTCAAGAAACAGCTAAATGAATATCTGCTTTTACCCAACTGTTAAGTAGAAAAGCAGACATCCATGTTCCTAGAGCTTCAGATGTGACACCACAAATTAAGTAAAGATATGGGATGCTCTCATTTGGTCTTTTTGTACAGTACTTGGGTTGTATAGGAAAGCAAATTATAGTACATTCCAAATGGGAGATAATAGTTCTTAGGTCTCAAACATAGGACAAATGCCTAACTGAGGTGCCTATTAAATTATCTAGGTGCACTCTGGCTGCCAGCCTTCCTCCCTGTTACAAGGTCCTCCTGTCTGGAATGGCCTGGCGCCTACCCTCAACTCAGGGGCTGGGCTGCCCTTCCCCCAGCTTCTCTTTCCTATATAACCCAGCCATTTATGGCTATACCAATCTATTGGTCTCCTGGTCTCTGAGTTGCTCCTGGCCTCTTTGGCTCCTGGCCCCTTTCTCCCCTCTCCTCACATGGCCCCCTTTTAATCTGCCAGCCATGTTCATTCTAAACTCTCCCAGACATCTGTCTCTCTGCTCTATCTTGTATCTATAGTTAAAGCAACAATAACAGCGGCAACAAAACTCCTTCATCCCCTTGGCGAACAGCCATGTCCACCTTTTATTTGTTTTTTTATTCAATAGCATTATAGTTTTATTTCAAATATAAATAGACTATAGTTGTGTCTTGAAATTTCCCCAGTGACCTTTGTTCACAGATAGGTCTTACCTTGCGTTGTCCAGCAACTCAGCCAGCGCACCAAAGAGGAAACTGTGTGTTGTGCTGATGAGGAAATAAAGGGAGAAGAAAAAGGTGAGGCCAGTATGTAATCAGAGTAAGGCTGCAGATACAGTCAAATGTTCTGCCACTCTAAATAGCTCACCAACTAAGAGGAGATGAGGGATTTGATTATGGACAGGGGAGGGAGAACAATACAGAAGGAAAGGGAACGAGGAGGGGTAACCAACACAAAGTATGCTTGAAAAATGCATAGACAATAATGGTATTTACCTAAAATACATATAGTATGTATAAGTGTGTAACACATATATGATAAATTCTATTTTAATCAAATTTAGTTTTAAGACTCTGAGATAGATCCTATATATTGTAAAGCTAAAGGAAGAACACATTTTTCAGTTCATTTTATTTAAGTTTTTTGTTGGTTTTGGTTTGCTTGTGGGCTTTGTTGTTGTTGTTGTTGTTGCTATTGATTGGTTGGTTGGAGTTTGATTGGTTGATTTGGTCTTTTTTTCTGAGACAGGGTTTCTCTGTGTAGCCCTGGCTGTCCTGGAACTCATTGACTCTGTAGACCAGGCTGGCCTCAAACACAGAGTTCTACCTGCCTCTGTCTCCTGTGCTGGGATTAAAAGCATGTGCCACCACTGCCTGGCTTATCATTTGAAGATATATTTGTTTATATTTCTATGTGTATGGGCTTTTTGTTTGTAAGTGTGTGCTCTATGTGAATTCCTGTTTCCTGCAGAGACCAGAAGAAAATATGTGATTCCCTAGAATTGTAGTTACAGATGGCTGTAAGCTACCATGCAAATGCTAGGAACTGAACTGGGGTCCCTTGGAACATCTGTCAGTGCATGCACGCAAGGAGGGAACACACACAGTGCATGCACGCAAGGAAGGAAATTACCATTGAAATGCTTAAAAACTTCAGGCTGGGGGAGAAAGAATGAAAATGAGGGGGGAGGGCATTTCTAGGAAGTTAGAGAGACCTGGGAAGAGAGGGGAGGTTTTAGGGCATCTATGGGGGTGACCCTAGCTGAGACTCCTAGCAATGGTGCATACGGATCTTGAAGTGGCCACTTCCTACAGCCAGGCAAGACTCCCAGAGGAGGGATAAGGACACCAATTCACCCA
Organism: Mus pahari; assembly: GCF_900095145.1. NCBI lineage: Eukaryota > Metazoa > Chordata > Mammalia > Rodentia > Muridae > Mus > Mus pahari. Next base: position 42,748,247 of record NC_034601.1, on the reverse strand, counting down.
CAAAACCTTTAACCCAAAATGTGTCCTGCCTACAAAACATGAAGGGATAAAGACAGAGCAGAAACTGAGAAATGGCCAATTAGTAACCAGCCCAACTTGAGACCCACCCCATAGGCAATCACCAATCCCTGATACTATTAATGATACTCTGTTATGCTTGCAGAGCCTAGCACAGTCATCCTCTGAGAGCTCCACCCAACAGATGATGGAAACAGATGCAGAGAGCCACAGCCAAACATTAGGTGGAGCTCAGGGAATCTTGTGGAAGAGTTGGGGGAAAGATTGAGGGAATCTAAGGGGACAGGAACTCCACAGGAAGACCACCAAAGTCAACTAACCTGGACCCTTGGGGGTTACCAGAGACTGAACCACCAACTAAAGAGCAAACATGGGCTGGACCCATCCTCCCACCACAAGCAGATGGAGCAGATGTGCAACGTGGTCTTCATGAAGGGCCCCCCCAATGACTGGAATGGGACTGTCCCTGAAAGCGTTGCCTGCCTGTGGATTCCATTCCCCTAACTGAGCTGCCTCGTCTGGCCTCACTGGAAGAGGATGTGCCTAGTCCCACAGTGGCCTGATGTGCCAAGATGGAGTGATGCCCAGGGTGCTTCCCCTTTCTTGGAGGAAAGGGGGAAGGAGGGAGGCTGTGTGAAAGAATGACAGGGAGAAGGGAGGGTTGCAATCAGAATGCAAAGTGAATAAATAAATTCATGGGAACTTCAAGCCTTGGGCAGAACCTTAGTTTAAATGCACTTAAAAAAACTAAACATGCCAGGCAATGGTGGTACATGCTTTTAACCCCAGCACTCAGAAGGCAGATGCAGGTGGATCTCTGAGTTTGAGGCCAGCCTGGTCTACAAAGTGAGTTCTAAGACAGCCAGGGCTATACAGAGAAACAGTGTCTCAAAGAAAACAAAATGCATACACATAAGCCAAATTTAACTTCAAATTCAGATGTGAAGAAAAGGACTTCTGAATCAGTTCTTTAGATTTTCTAATTTATTCAAAAATAAGCATTAGCAAAGGGAGAATGAGAGAGTGATGGGGGCAGCTAAAGACAAGAGAAATTTCATGTGTCTTCTCTCATATGTACAGCCTAGTAGGGAGAGGAGGAAGACCAACAGGAAGGAAGGAGGCAGGAAGACTACAAAGTGTAAGGAAGGGGAACATGTAAGCAAAGTACAATGACATATGTGCATAAAATACCTTATTAAACTCAGTATTTGTAAGCTATTTTTAAATTAGCTTTCTTAAGCCACCAATAGATAGCTGTCCTTCAATGGAGGAAACTAGTATAAAAATATAAATAAAAGACATGTTCTACAAAATCATTACTTCAAGCACAAGCCCTCCCAGCGAATTTAAAACTGAAATGCAGGGGCTGGAGATATGGCCCTGTGGTTCAAGGCACTTGCCATTCTTCTAGACTAAAAGATCTGAGTCTGAATTCAGTTCCCAGCATCCAAACCCGATGCTATGATTGCCAGGAATTCTAGTTCCAAGGGGTCTGACATGCTCTTCTGACCTCCATGGACACACATTTGTACACACACGGAAGACACACATGTGCAAATTATAAATATTTATTTTTGTCTATATTATTTTTTAATTAAAATGTAATATATAACCAAACCCACCAGGAATTCACAGTAATTCTAGGCAAGCATTCTTGTTTTCATTTTTTTTTATTGCTTATTTTATTTTATTTTTTTAAGATTTATTTATTATTATATACACTGTAGCTATCTTCAGATGGACCAGATGAGGGTGTCAGATCTCATTACGGATGGTTGTGAGCCACCCTGTGGTTGCTGGGAATGGAACTCAGGACCTTCGGAAGAGCAGTCGGTGCTCTTAACCACTGAGCCATCTCTCCAGCCCTGGTTATTTTATTTATTGACATTTCAAATGATATCCTCCTTCCTTCCCAGATTCCCCTCCCCTCTCCCCCTCCTCTGTGAAGGTGCTCCACCACCCACTCACACACTCCTGCCTCTGAGCTAGGCAAGCATTCTAACACTAAGCTCTATGTCCCTGACTCTTCAAAGTGTAAAACTTCTGATCCTAACTGCCTTTCTGTGCTAGCTCATTCAAAGGATTTTTATAAACATTAGCCGTCCCCGCACACACCCCACCCCCCACCCCCGTGTACGGACTGGGTCTTTCCTTCTCGGAATTCAAGTCATGATCTAGAAAGAAACCATGGGGTACAGGGAAAATACACCAACACATGAAAACACGTTTCCAGAGCTTGGGCAGGGCTATTTTCAGAGCTGTAAGAAGGAAGAGTGACTACAAAGAATGGACTGGGAAGTCACAGAAGACTCTCATGCCTCCTCTGACCCCTGCAGACAGAACTCGATCCTTTGAAAGGACAAGGTGGAAACTCTCCAAACAAGAAGAGATCGCAAGCAGGAATGAGTGTTCGAGACCACACTAAACCTTTGACAGATACAGAGAACAGGCTAAAGTAAAAGCATGTCTGGATCATACACGAATTTCTGCCCCAGAGGAGAAGCGTTTAAGACCAAGTGGGAAAACACTATGATAGTTCTTGATGCATGGCCTTTCTATCCGGTTCACTTTTCAAAAGTTCAGCCTGGAAGCTTCAGAAAACCACGGGCCTAGCAAGAGCTGGGGTGGAAAGCACAGTACTGGTTAAGAGGCCGTGTGACTTGTGCTGAAGTCAATGGCAGGAAGGATGGAAAGAACTGTCGAGTGCCTTAGAGAAAGCATGAGCTTAATTACAGGGTATGATTCTGGGGTGTGGAGACGGAATACTGCATATAGCCATCCCAGAACATGAGAGGTGATGTCAGAGGGATTTGAGTTTGAGACCACTCTGGGTTACACAACAAAACCCTATTTCAATTATCAAGCAAAACGTTTTACTCCTGTTTCTATAGATGAAGGTCGGCCAAGGAGTTGAGAAGACAGCACATCCTTCCAGCTTAAAACCACTCCCCACGGGGGCTGGAGAGATGGCTCAGCAGGTAAGAGCACTGCCTGCTCTTGTGAGGCTATGCCAGTGCCTGGCAAACACAGAAGTGGATGCTCACAGCCAGCTATTGGATGGAACACAGGGTCCCCAATGGAGGAGCTAGAGAAAGTACCCAAGGAACTGAAGGGGGCTGCAACCCTCTAGGTGGAACAACAATATGAACTAACCAGTACCCCCTGAGCTTGTGTCTCTAGCTGCATATGTAGCAGAAGATGGCCTAATCGGTCATCACTGGGAATAGAGGCCCCTTGGTCTTGTAAACTTTATATGTCCCAGCACAAGGGAAGGCCTGGGCCAAGTAGTGGGAGTGGGTGGGTAGGGGAGCAGGGGCGGGGGGTGGGTATAGGGAACTTTCGGGATATCTGAAGACAGCTACAGTGTACTTACATATAATAAATAAATAAATCTTTAAAAAAAAAAAAAAACCACTCTCCACAGCAGGCATGCATCTGCTTAGCACAGCCTACTCCCTCTGTTACCTTAGAATCTTAAGAGTGTCCTACAAAATACGACGACCCTCCCCTGAATTTCTACACACTTCCACTCCTGGTTAAGACTTGCTCCATCCGCCAGGCAGTGGTGGCACATGCCTTTAATCCCAGCACTTGGGAGGCAGAGGCAGAAGAATTTCTGAGTTCGAGGCCAGCCTGGTCTACAGAGTGAGTTCCAGGACAGCCAGGGTTATACAGAGAAACCCTGTCTCGAAAAACCAATAAAAAAAAGAAAGAAAGAAAGAAAATTATTTAAGACTTGCTCCATCTTATCAGTTGGTACTTTCAGTAGATACAAATTATTAGGTAATTCCTAAACACCAACACACCATTTGAATGACAGACACACCACCCACTGTTGTACTGTGCCGAACTCGAAGTGACAAATGACGCCACAAAATTCAGTCACTTGCCTCTGCAACTTGACTGCAGTAGCCATTTCTAACCCATGGTTTTACTTTCTGCGGATCTTCATTACCCTTTGTATCACTCCAAAATTATTAATCGGAAAGTTCCAGAAATAAGCTGTCCATACTTTAAGTGGTGTGCCCATCTAAGCAGGATCATGGCCTTGCCTTGCTCCGCTCGTCATGGTATATGGTTATAAGTGGTCAGTCAGTATTATTATCCTAGTTCATCTCTTACTCTGTCTCCATCATCAACTTTACAGCAGGCCTCCACGCATAGGAAGAGCTGGAGATATACCAACACAGTCAGATTTTTATTTTCACTTGTAGTTCTGCATTAACCCAAATTTTAAATATGCACTTGGGGTATTTTTTTTTTTTTTTTTTTGTCAATTTGTCGTGGTTAAGAACGCACTGTGCTATTTCTTTTCTATTTTAAAATTTTCGGGCCAAGGTGTTCGGGGATATGTACATCAGAGTACCACAGTGCATGCCCGGTACCCAAGAAGGCCAGAACCAGAACATGGTGCTGGGAGTTACAGAGGGTTGTGAGTCTCCCTGCGGGTGTTTCAAATTGAACCCCAGTCCTCCGGAAGAGCAGCTGGTTCTCCCAACTGCCTTGTCTTCCCTCTAGTCTGACACCATAGCAGCTAGTAAGACAGCAAACACATCTGACTCAGCACAAAAGGAAAAGTACGCCATTACTGCCCACAGCTATTGAAATCTACGCCAGCGAATTACTCTATATAGCAACAAATATATATTTACAGTGTCTTCCAGAATGTCGGAGTAAGGATAGAAAGGATGGGGAGTAAGTGTTCTAATCTGCTGGCCAATATTTAAATTTGTTAAATGATAAACATGGGACCATCCTTCCACTCGGCTTTACCTGAAGAATATCAAAATTATTCAGTCTGTCCCCAGATATAGAGTTACTGCTTTCCCACTAAGTCCTCACACGCAGCATAAATACATTCTTAAAGCACTCCTACCAAGTTCATTAAGCTTTTGTTTTCCAACTGAACCTGATGGTGGCACGTGGACAAAAACTACCCCGTTCCAACCCCTCTGGAAACTCACGAATTTGCGTGGATGAAATCCAGATGCAGTTTAGCCCTCTGCAGCAAGGCATATTTGTCCATGGCTTCAGGCACGGCCTGCGGACACCAGAAGACACTGATGCCGGACCGGAAACTGTTGGTCCACGCCCACGCCTACGTCCACGTCCACGTCCACGTCCATGTCCACGTCCACGCCTACGGCCTGGCTCACTTGCAGAGCGGCAGCTCAACAGACGCATTGACCTCCTGGTGCCCTCAGAGCGGAAGCTCACCCTGCTTTGTGGCTCTTCTCGCGGAATTCTCATTTTTGGTGGTGGTGGTGGTGGTGGTGGTGCTGCTGCTGCTGCTGCTGGTATTATTGTTTGTTGATGTTGTTGTTGTTTTGCTTCTGTTGTGGTTGTTTAAGACAGAATCTCTCTTCATTGTCCTGAGTATCCTGGCACTCACTATTCAGACAAGGCTGGCCTTGAACTCACAGAGATCCACTTGCCTTTGTCCCGCACGTGCTGGAATTAAAGGACTGTGCCACTGTGCTGGGCCCTTCTGGGAGATTCTTGAAAGCTGTTAGAAAGTGTCTGGTTTGGCCTCTTTTTCAGAAGTGGGATTTCTATAACCTCAGACTTCCCTCTTCCTGGCAGTTTCCATTACCGTTCATCTGAAAAGTAGGGCATTGTAACTGAATCAGAAGTGAGAGCTCTTACCCTCCCCCTTTCTTTTCTGCCCCTTCCCCCCAAAATCTAGTTGCATGAGCCCCAGAAAGACAGTCATTTCTCCTTACTTGAGTGGTCCACTTGCACTCTTGTGTATCTTGGGTATAATTACGTTTTCTACATTGGGGAGTCGGGGAGAGAAAAAGGCAAGCAAGAGGAAAAGCTGAGGACAGATAGCAGACTTAGACAGGCTGCGATGTGCAGGCATTTCCCTCCACGTTAACGGCTGTCGCCACCTGCAGGGGTCACAAGCGGTTTCTATTTGTTCTCACACCTGCACTGCTGGCCTGTGTCCAAATGCCATCAGTAGACTCAACTGAGCCCTGAATTCTGAGTCACCAAAACCCAAGAGGAAGCAAGTTGTGTCAAGGATGATGGCAGGACATGACTGATAGGCTAGGAGGTGACTGGACCTCTCTGGTGTAGTCAGAGCGATTCAAGGCTAAGGTTGCTTGGCTTGGAGACTAACATGGTTCAGTTCTGCTCAATGAGTATTTTTTTTTGTTTTGTTTTATTTGTTTTTTTTTTGTTTGGTTGGTTTTTTGTTTGTTTGTTTGTTTTTTACAGGGTTTCTCTGTATAGCCCTGGCTGTCCTGGAACTCGAGTATTTCACATACTCTTCTCAAAGTCAGAGAGACAGGTCTCTTGAGCGGAGAGTCTGAAGGAGATGTTTTGTGATTTCAAAGTGTCAAACGGGCAATAAAGCCCTCAGAAAATAGAAGCAAAAATGTGAAGTGTGGAGCAGTCACTGTAGGAAAAGAGGAAGTCTCTTTCAGCTGCTACGTTTATAGGAATCTGGGGAGGAAACAGGAATTTGAATTGCAACCCAAAGGAGCACGTGCTCTGCTTTAATTTGAAGACTGGAAGTGAATGTAAACATTCTGAGTAATTTCTCCTGATTGCATTTTTTCTTTTAACCGTGGCTGCCGTGGTTGGCGCTCTTTCAATAGCCACATTCCCTCTGCTAAACAGCCTAAATTATCTTTCCCAAGTCTTCCTTCAATAGAACTTCACAAATGATATTCTATTTTCATATTTTTATGGGAAAGAAAAGCTCGAAGAGCCTCTTCCAGATTTTATTTTATAATTCCCATTTCCAACTGCTGTCTCAGAGCAACTTACTTGGGGCTGGGGAGGAAGTGGGGGTGTACACCGGAGCCACTAGCCTGTAATTAGTAAAGGCTGTAATATCTACCAGAGGAAAGGATCCAATTATCACAGAAGCAATCCCTCTAATAATCTGAGCAGCGTCTTTCTGCTGTCAGTAGACAGCCCCAATGCGCAGGCAGTGCTGGTTAGTGTGATGATGTGGGGTAGGGGAGTACATGGATCTGTTAGGTTCTGCTAAATAAGAAGCTGAGAGTCACAGTGCACTGTCCCCAAAGCCTCCCTCCTCTGTCAGTCACAGAAAAAGCTAGACATACTCTTCTTCCTGGTACACTCAGGGGAGCCCCTGTTTGGCCTATTTCCCCCAACCCTGCTTCAAGATTCATTTTAACACCATTTCGTGATAGGAATGCAAACATAAAGACAGAGAGAGGAGGTGACAGGAGACTGTCATTTGATCCTCTCATGATTGATCCCGATTTTAAAGAGAATCACCTCAGCCCTCTCTAACTAAACATTTTCTGGTTTGTGACTACAGATGCTACACAAAACGTCACCCTCGTTTAAATGAGTACAGATAAACCAGCATCTCATTACTTTTGAAGAACCATATTTAATCTCAAAATAAAGTTGATAAATTTGAAAACTGAACTTTGAATTGGCATCCAGAAGGACTGCCATATCCTAAGAGCTACAGATGCTATTATTAGTATATTCTAATAAACATGGCAGACGGCTTCGGTAAAGCTGACAGCATTTGAAAGGGCCAATGGCCGCCAACTGAAACAAGCCTACTAGTTCTGGAAACTACACGTAGCATCCTGGCTAAGTTTCTTATATTCTTTCAAGCCTGGGTCTCTTTACTGTGCCTCCATCACTCCCAGTTTCCTGCATGTTGGTCAATGATGAATGTCTTCAAAGTTCTTAGTGACCTTTATAACCAGCCATCACAACTGTAGCACGTGACAGGCACCTCTGCCCAATGTGGGAAAATAAGACGCCTGGAGCTTTCCCAAGCACAGCAAAGGTGTTGGAGATGAAGCCACAGTGGTTGCTATGCACAAGCCAACCTTAGAGTGATTCTCAAAGCTTCTGCTTCTTCCCAAGACAGAGCTGAAAACTTGCCCCCTTGGGCTATCTTGTCACTGGAGGTGCTCGCCTGGGGCAGGCATCATACATGAGACCAGAGTGGAAAAGGCATGAAGTGGTGTCTCAGACAGCTTTCACTCTCCTGATAAAAGCTGGCTTGAAGTCAAGCTTAGCCCCTGGATCTTTGGGAATCTTTGTATCCATGATTGAAAAGTCAGGAGATGCAGCCTGAGGGGGTTCAGTGACCTAGGGAAGGGGAATGCCAGGGTGGGAAGGCAGGAGTGGGTGGGTGGGGGAGCACCCTCATAGAGACAGGGGGAGCAGGGATGGGATAGGAGGTTTTCAGAGGGAAGACTTGGAAAGGGGATGACATTTGAAATGCAAATAAAGAAAATATCCAATAAAAGGAAAAAAAAGAAAAAGAAAAGTCAGGAGATAGACATAAATTTGCCCCAAACACTGGACACTCACTCACTAGCACACATGCATCTCCAGGGTTCTGTTAGGAAACTAAAATTGCTATCAATCCTAAATGTCAGTTTATTAGATTTTTAATTTTAGTGTGTCTGTGTGTGCACATGTGTGCCATGTGTGTGAAAGAAAAGGATGTCAGGTCCCCTGAAGCTGGAGGTACAAGTGGTGGTGAGCCACCCAGCATTTTTCCAGTCCCCGTAGTTGAGTTTTCCTGTACACTTATCCAAGACTACTCCTAAGTGACTTTCAGAAGTACTAGTTTCTTACATAACTGGACGGCAGCAGCGGAGTGTTTATTACCAGAGGGATACTCCGACTTTCCTTTCTACTTGTGCTGAATGTGTGTGACAGACATGAGTAACCATCAACACAAAACAGGTAGCAGAGACAAGATGTGAGGAGCCAGAACTTAACAACTTGAGAGATCAGAGGATCTTGAGCACACAAGACAGATCAGGCTGTCTGGGAAGGGGGATGGGCATTAGGAGAGGGGTGTGTGTAGTGGGGTGAGGCTCCTGTGGAGTGTGGCACTTAGTTTGGAGAAACTACAGGCTCATTATGCAAATCAGACATTTATCTCAGCAGAGTTTGTTCTTTGTAACAATATAAAAATCAAGTCACTTTGTTGGTACTTTCAAAGGAGTTCGATAGAGACAAAGTGTGAGAGTGTAGGCATTAGAAACCATTCTGTTTACTCACGGTAGGAAATACATGGAACAGGAACATCATTGTTCATAACATGTTTAGGAAGCATAGAAGGGTCTAAGGGAAAGGCCCCTGCCAGACAAGGATGTTCAGGCTTGTGACTACAAAGCTACAGAGTGGAAGACATTCTGACAGTTGTCTCCATGAGGATGGCCTCCAGCTTGTGACATGGGAAGGTTGGCCACTGCCTTCCAAGCCCACATCCCATGCTCAATATTCAGGAATTGGTGGAGGGGGTCAGTAAAAGGAAGGGAACATCTGACTTCTCACTTTAGCTCCAGAATTGGTGAACGTCCCATCTTCACATCTTGCCCTTAGCTACAGAGGCATCCGTGGTAGCATGGGCAGGAAATATCCCATCCTGTCCCAGCCTAATGGGCTCACAGGTATTTGAGGACTTGACCCCCAACTGGAGGCATTGGTTTTGTGAGATTATGGATCTGTTAGGAGGTACAGCCTTGCTAGAAAAAGTATGCCAGTGGGCGTACAGGTCCAATGGTTTGTAGCCCTGCCCCTCTTCCTGGTTGCTCACTACTCTATGAATGTATAATTGAAGATGTGATCTCTTAGCGTCCTACTCTCAGTGGCCTGCTGCCATGCCACCCCACTATTATGGTCTTTAGCTTTCTGGAAGCATAGGTCAAAATTAACTCCTATTTCTATAAGATGCCTTTGGTCTTGCTGTTTTATCATCTAAGCATACTTTCTCATTTCCCTGCCTCTCTAACAAGACTGCAAGGAAAAGTGTCCAGACCCTAAGGGTTTGTAAGCATTAGTTTTAGAGTGAAGGTGTTATGGACGATCTGGAAGAAGTCAAGTCTCCAAGTCATGAATCAGGTTAGGAGAGATCAAAGAAGGTTTGAAATTTTGAAATTGGAATAGCTCCTTAAAAAATAAGTTTACACTTTAAAAAAAAAAATAAGTTTACACTTGTGAGTTAAATAGATTAGCAATGAGTATTTTAGACAGAGGAGTCATTTAGGGGGAAAAAAAAGAAACGTGTAAAATCTCTGGACGTTCATTGAGAATTTTATATCTAAGACTATGGTGTGTGCAGCAAGGCAGGACAAAGGGGTATGATATTCGAGGGGTCTTGTGGAAACAGTTATTGTATCCCAGCAGAACTGGAGTACCTGGCTGTAAAGATAAAATTTCAAACAGGACAGGACAGAATAAATAAAGGGAAGAGGGAGGTCACACGAATGTGCATGGACTGACTTAGCTCTTCTCAGGTATAACAGAATCAGGAAAGGAAGCAGGAACCAGCACCCTACTGTGTTTTAGGTGTTCTCTCCTGAGCATATGACCTTATTCACAGCATTGAGCCAATCACACACACACACACACACACACACACACACACACACACACACAAATTATTAGGTTGAGAGATTAGGAAAGAATGAATTCACTTTGGGTATGGTAAAATTTGTCATTAAGCAGGACATCCAAATAGAGTAATATTGTCAATGCAGTTAAAATAAATATATGCCTCTCCTTTCTTTAATGGAAGTAGATTGCAGGTTGTCATTTTTTCCCACTAAATATAGATCTGTTTTATGAGAAATATTAGTGGAGCGGTTGAGCCAGAGTCCCTCTGGAATCAGAAGCTAGAAAGCTGGAGGGTAGTAAGAAGTCAGTTAATAACGGTAGAAAAAGTCCCAAGAAACTTAGTGTTTCGTGCATGCCTTTAATCCCAGCACTGGAGAGGCGGGCATATCTCTGTCAGTTCTAGGCCAGTCAGGGCTTCAAAGTGAGTTCCAGGACAGCCAGGGCTACAAAGAGAAACCCTGTTTCAGGAAAAAAAAAACCAATAATAATAATTGAAAAAATATATATAAGAAAGAAGGAGAAGCAGATAACAAATTTTGAACATATAAGTTAATATTTCAAGTTTTGCCCTCACCCCCCCCCCAAAAAAAATGTGTATCAAGAACATTTTCAACATTAGAGGAAGAGCTCAGTGGTAGAGTATTTGTTTAGCATATGTGGAACACTGAGTGCTGTCCCCCACCCTATACATATACACACAACAGAAAAAGGAAAAGGAAAAGGAAAAGGGAAAGGGAAAGGGAAAGGGAAAGGGAAAGGGAAAGGGAAAGGGAAAAAGAAAAAGAAAAAGAAAAAGAAAAAGAAAAAGAAAAAGAAAAAGAAAAAGAAAAAGAAAAAGAAAAAGAAAGAGAAAAGAGCAATTTGTCCTGAACCTTCATTTAGATACAATGCCTAACTCTGAACTGAAACAGATTATGAGTACACTGTAGTTGTCTTCAGACACACCACCAGAAGAGGGCATCGGATCCCAGTACAGACTGTTGCAAGCCCCCATGTGGTTGCTAAGAACTGAACTCAGGACCTCCAGAATGTCAATGTCATGAGTCTCTACCAATCAGTCACATGCTGGATCTGAAAAGACAATACAGGGATTGGAATGGTTTTCCTTGGAAATAATGGGGGAGAACGTGCAAGTGGTTAAACTCACACCAGTTTTAGCAAACTATTTTAAAAACCAGTGCAAGCAGCCAACTTTGAGCCCCCTGTTAGAATCCAAAGGGACAAAACAAGAGGATTGAACTTCGGAGCACTCTGTAATGAAAATCTTTTTAAAAGTCCAAAGGTGGGAAAAGTCTCACACACGTAAGAGAGACTGGAACCTTGGCCTTTGACCAGCACTTACCACCATGCTGGAGTTGCTGAATCACTGGCAATTCCAAAGGCGAGAAAAGCACTTTTGTTTCCCTGATGTTACAAAAAAAAAAAAAAGTACTGTCTCTTAAAATGTCTTCTAACTCAAATTGCAGAGCTCTGAAATGATCAAATTGTCTTGTATGCTCTCAAATGGGTCTTCTGAGTCTAGGGACCTTTACTTACCTGTAATTGGACTGTCTTCCCATCTCATGCCACAACAAGACCTGGAGGCTGTCTGGAGATATATCTTTCATAGAATTAAATTGCTTACTATCTGAAATTTTTTTTTTACTATTTTCATATCTCTCCAGTATCACAGTGCTAGACCTCTACTCTTTGAGACGAGATCAAAGTACGTTGCCATAAAAGAATTATAGGGCATGCACTATATTTATATAGAAACAAAGCGGACAACACTTCGAGAATAGTTTCTGTTGACCTTATTATGTAGTTGAGCTATAATTACCTTTGGTCCACCATAACTACCACATGGTAATAATGAAAAAAAAAATACAACATGCAGAAATAAAAGGAGCCTGTCTGTGATGTCAGAGGTCCTCTGCCTCCAGCTTTCTTCCCCGGGGTTTTGATTTGGAGGATAAAATATCTTCAACAAGCCCTAAGAACTTCCATTTTACAGCAGAGAGAAATTTGAGGGTGTGGCAGGGGAGAATTGCCACGTGGACTATAATGTAGCCACACTTAGTTTCAAGGTTCCAAGTTAGAATATGAACCTTATTCTGCCTTCTTTGCTCAGAGACACTGGCAGACCAGCCCCAGCTTCTATGGGATCTGAAGTCCTGTCCAGAAGGCTTGTTCAGAGACCATATCTTAATAGTATGGTTAATAGAGGAATGTCTTCCTAAGCCTCTGAATGAAAATCATGAAAGGCTATTGGGAAACAGAGTCAAGAAAAAGAGAGAGAGAGAGAGAGAGAGAGAGAGAGAGAGAGAGAGAGAGAGAGAGAGAGAGAGAACTAACAGAATAGAACAGGATGTGAGATGGAAGGGATTGTATACAAGACTCCATAATGTTCTTAGCCTTCCGAATTCCACATTTTCCCCAAACCATACAGTTTTTTTAAGGCTTATTTTTATTTATGTGTGAACATGTGCTAGTGGGTGCCCACAGCGGTCAGAAGATGTTGGGCCACCTCTCGATCTGGAGCTGCAGGCAGTTGTGAGCAATCCAAAGAGTTCTGGAGACTGAAATCTAGTTTTCTGCAGGAGCAGCAAGCACTCTTAACCACAGAACCAACATTCCAGAGCACAGATCATCTAGTTCCGGTGAAAAGCGGAAAGGTTGAGAGCAGGGAAATGAGGTGCCTGTTGAAAGTCTGCTTCCTCAGGTGCATCCTTATAGAGCCTAGATTAGTCTCTCTTTTCCTGAGGGGGTGCGTACCTCTTTAAAACCCTGATTGACTTTCCCATTCCTATAATTACCTCTATGCTCTAATAGAACTAAATGGGGAAGTTGACACCTTGCCTCTCTTCAGAGCACCACTGCTTCCCAAAGCTCCTCACTCCATTGCCTATGGACCCACCATTGCCACTGCCATGCTAAAGTGTGTGGATGCCACCATGCTTAGAGTCACATTTCCTTTCTTGTTTATTATTTAATTTTTAATGTTTGCATTGCAAAGACATACATGTGTCGCTTGCATGTAGAGGCCTGAAGGTGACATCCAGTGTCTTTCTTGACTGCTTTTTATTTATTGAGCCAGGATCTCTGACTGAATCTGGATTGTGACTACTCTAGCTGGCCAGCTTGTTCCAGGGATCCTTCATTTCTGTCTACCGGGCGCTGGGATGACAGATGACCTCCCCTAGCTGCTGAGCTTTCTGTGTGGGTTCTGAGGACCCAACCATCTTCACGTTTGCACTGCAAGCACTTTACTGAGCTATCTCCCCAGGCCCCATTTGTTTTTGGTAATACCTAATCTACACAGATAAAACTCTTCTTAAATACCACTGGTTATGAATATTAATTCTTTCTAAGTCATCATCCTGCCCCAGTGACTGGTATGCTGTGATCCACCAATAGTCCGCCAAGGCACTGAACTCACTAGACTTGTCTGTATTTATTAACTTTTAACCATTTAGTTCAAAACTTTCCTCAAGAAAGCTAGATAACCAGGACATGTCAGCCACCTGCAATGTTAACACTTAAGAGGCCAAGCCAAGAAGGTTGCTGTGAGTTTGAAGCTAGCCTAGGGAGGGGAGAGGGAAGGAGGCAGGGAGGGAGAGACCAGGGGTGGTGGTGGGGTACATAACCAAATAACATGTGGTTGATCATATACCAGCCTATCTTCTGTCTCTCGTTTTGTCTTTGTACATCAACCCAATGCGACTCCATCACATTCCTGATTGTGTGGCTGTATCTAACTAGATCATGTAATAGCAATGGCTTTATGTCATTGTGATGTCGCTTATTCTTTCTGGGGTTATTGTTTCTTTTTCTCATTCTCCTTTACAAAACAAACATTCCACCCGTGTCTCTACTGAAAACGTTATTATTCATGGTGTCATAATTCTTACCTAAAGTAATCAGAGGACTGATGCTCTGGTGGAATCTCTGATAGCAGAAGAAGGCGCCAATCTTACATAAAGGATACTGAGGCACAAAAAGGACCTGGAGACATTGGTTAAGAGTCCTAAATGTCCCCTGCAGGTATTCTCTGTTTGGGGTTTTTCATACTTTCAAGAGCCATCCATGTAATATGCACTAAATCTGATTGTCTGGCTCCAAATGATACGTTTTTGATGGGCTTGAAAAGTCTGTTAAAACTGAAAACAAAGAAAAATGACTATAATAATTCACTTATTCCTTATTTCAAGGTCAGGAATGAACAAAATATTCTCGTTTTGAGGACCATTCACACACATGCACAAACATTCTCACACTTTCTCTTTCTCCTCTCTCTCTGTTTCGTGTGTGCACGTGCACGCGCGCACACACACACACACACACACACACACACACACACACACTTGTTGTTTCTGAGTAACCTCCTATAGGTAAAGGCAGCCCAGTCTAGCATCCCCAGCTCATTAGTGCCCACTCGTACCCCTCCTTGCTTCAGAAAGAATATCCATCCTGACCCCCTGGCCAACCTCAATAGGAACACAAGCTAAAGCTGTACGCTAACTTTGACCTGTTGAAAATGGACAGACAGAGAGAAATACTTCAACCACCTTGGAATCCTAAGAAAGAAACTGAATTAGAACAACTCTGAGGGAAGATGGCAGGACAGTGTTTCTTGTCTTTCTTAAAGCTCTGTTCTAGCCACAAAGGAACAGTAGCCTCCCCAAGCAAAACCATTGCATCACTGGCAGACCTCACTGTAGCTCTGCCCTCAGACATTTCAGCAGACCTCCCAAACCCTCAGTTCTTATGTGACAATGACATTTGGGAAAAAACACAGCTCCCCACATTTGAAGGGTCTTCTCTTTGCTACTGTTCCCAAGAGAAAGTTTCAACCTTGGTCTTGTCTTCTTGAAGGAAAGAATTCATCCAAAGACAAACAATTAAAACAGAGTTGAGCCCGGTGAAGCCCAGAGTCAGCTGACCTAAAGGGGCTTTGCACTGTCAAACCCTACAGCCTTTGTAAATGTGTATGAGGTGAGTGGGAAGAAAGGTACCCTTTCCTCCTCTCCCAAACCTTGGTAGACTGATCTCCCTTTTAGAGTATTTCTTCCTATGATCCTCCTGGAAAAGGTCAGAGGTGGTCACAACCACAGTACAAACGTATTCCAAGTCGCTGGGTTCCTTTGAGGACACAGACCCTTGTTCGTTTGCATGTGTGGTCCTTTGAAAAGCCCCTGGTGGCCTTTACCTTCTACATAAAGGGAAGAACCCACGTGCGGCTGAGATGTTTAACTACTACTGGCTGTTTTCACTGTCCGGAGACAAAGCTATCAATATACACCTACGGGTTCCTCGATCCCTTGCATAGAATGCTTTGGTTGCAAAGTTTCAAAGTGTCTCTTCAAATTTTAGATATCAAGTAGGGCATTGAGGCACAAATTCATTTGATCCCAGGACTCAGGAGGCCACGGCAGGAGGCCTATGAAAGTTTGAGACCAGCCTGATCTACACAGCAAGATTCAGGTTAACCGGAGATCCATAGTGAGACCTATCTCAAAATGAAAAGAAAAAAAAAAAAACAAAAAATATAGATTGAATGTTAAATCATAAGTAAACCCCCAAATCTCAGAATGTAGCTGTATTTGATGAGGGAACTTCTAACAAAGTAGTTATTTTATAATGAGATTGTTAGAATGGGCTCTGATTCAATCTGACTAGTTTCCTTTAAGAAAAGGTGGTTCAGACACTGAGTGACATCAGAAACCATGACATGAAGAGGCAGCAGGAGAAAGGCCAATAAGACCTCAGAGGAGACAAAGTCTGCCAACCCCATGATCTCAGACTTGCATCTCCTTGAACTGAAAGGAATTTGTTTCTGGGCTTTTAAGCCACACAATCTGTGGCATTTCACTAGGACGGTCCTTGAAAATTAATACTGCTACTCAACAGCCATCAGTAGGAATCAATAGGAAGTAATTTCTGACCTTTCTCACCCTGACCCTCATTGAAATAATGTCTTTCGACATAGCCCAGGCTAGCTTCTAACTAGTGGTCCTCCTACCTCAACTTCACAAGTGCAGGAATTACAGGCATGGGTCACCAAGCCAGGCTTCTGCTATCCCTTTAACTTCCTGTCTCTTCCTGTCACTTGAGAATTCTCAGTCTGCTTCTCTCACCTAAGTCACGCTGTTACTGTTGAAGGCTCAACCACAGGTTGAAGAAGGAAAATGGCCATCATAAAATGACAGCGTAGCCCACAGCCCTCCTTTCAAATCTATTCCTTCCTTATCAAGTTTATCTTGTGAGATTACCAGCACCGTGGGAGCAAATTGCCTCCCCACAGAACTAATTCTAATCCCCAAGGGGATACCTACAGAGAAAATCCAGTCCCATTCAGTTATATCCGGAATCTCCAGCAATGTTTTCTTTGCTTTTGGCTTAGTGAAGTGTGGATGACTTAGCAAATGACAGACTTTGATTTGATAGAGAGCCAAATGGACAGCAATCCTTGATGGTTCTGTGCTCTGTGAACTTTATAGCACATTGCTGGTGCTCAATAAATGTCACATTTGTCAACTATCAATTATTCAGTGTGTAATGAGAAAAATGCCTTAGCAGGCATTTCCTTCAAAACTTAACTGGGAAGCTGTGGAATTCCAGCATTGCATCACAGAACAGATGGTCGCTTTGACTTAAACTTTAAGACTGTATACATTAGTATTAATGACATGTCTTCAAATTACTCTAATTTGTTTATAGTGGCAATTGGCAGAAGTCACAATGTTATTAAACATCAGTAACAGGGAAGTCACCCTGTATCCTGATTTTTTATGCTGTTTTCATTGTTTTAAGACAATGTCATGGGTTAGCAAGCTGGCGTAGTGAGTACTTGCAACATGAGCCTGGGTTTATCCCCAGAACCCAGAGTAGAAGAAAACCAACTTCAGAATTTGTACTCTGTTACCAAAAAATTCCACACAGCCCCACATACAAATCATATTCTATAATAATAATAGTAATAATTGAAAAAGCTAGTAGACTGTCCTCATATTTGCTGGATAGTTCTGACTAGCCTCAAATCCATGATTCTTTTGTCTCAGCCTTCTAAGAGCTGGAATTGTACACATAACCAACCATGCTCAGCTAACAAGAATTTTATTGTTGTTATTGTTTTAAGTGCGTGTGTGTGTGTGTGTGTGTGTGTGTGTAAGACAAAAAAAAAATTAACTCCACCAGTGGACTAATTACAAGTATTGTTATGAATACCCCAGTGTATGCCCTGCTAATGTGTAGGGTGCACTTGGTTTTTGATCCAATATGTTTATAGTAGACTTTGCTTCCCTGTAATCCTCTCCCAGGCTTTTATCTGTCTTCACAGAAAACTCAATGCAGCCGGGAGTGGTGGCACACGCCTTTAATCCCAGCACTTGGGAGGCAGAGACAGGCGGATTTCTAAGT
This sequence comes from Mus pahari, assembly GCF_900095145.1. Lineage (NCBI taxonomy): Eukaryota > Metazoa > Chordata > Mammalia > Rodentia > Muridae > Mus > Mus pahari. Next base: position 42,730,469 of record NC_034601.1, on the reverse strand, counting down.
TCGAGGCCAGCCTGGTCTACAGAGTGAGTTCCAGGACAGCCAGGACTACACAGAGAAACCCTGTCTCAGAAAAACAAAAAAAAAAGAAGAAGAAGAAGAAAGAAAAAAAAAGAAAAAGAAAACTCAATGCACTACTGTTCCCTCAACTATCCATGAAAGGGTTTTCTTCCCCATGGGAACAGTTTTATTGCCCTTTTGGAATTCTAGTATTTGAAACAAATATATGTGAAATATGTTGGTTATATACCTAGAATATATCTAAAATAGATTTTGAAAATTACCTAAAGCATAGGAAATGCCCATAAAATAATTGTTGAAGGAATGAGTTACATGATCATAATGTTCCCCACTTTCTCTACTTTCATACTCAATTTGGGGGATACAAATTAGCACACAAAATAAGGTGATGGCAGTGCATGCCTTTAATCCCAGCACTGGAGAGACAGAGGCAACTGGATCTCTGTGAACTTGAGGCCAGCCTGGTCTTCAGAGTGAGTTCCAGGATAGCCTGGCCTAGAGAAATCCTGTCCTGCACTCCTAGCCTCGGCCTTACAATGTGACCCTTGACCTGCGTTGCCAGGCCAACGACCCTCAATTCCACAATCCACTTGGCTCACTTCCCACCCTCATTGGTTTTAAATCTGCATCAAGAATACCAAAAATGAATCCAAGGGCAAAATTACATGTCCCCAAGATTGTGGCTGATTTCTTCCCATTCCCACTTTTGGCGTAGGGTGAGTGTGCCCCACTATGGTAAGAACATCAATCAAATTCTGATGGACACAGTGCTGAGAAGTTGGTGTTCTTTAATGGAGGGAGAGGGAAGAAGAGGAACAGCATCTGCCATTTGTCACAATTCACATTGTGAGTAAAATGGAAAAAAAAAATCCACCTTCCATGACTAACGGATATTCCATATGATAATTCAATAGTCATTTCTGTATTACACAGGTGGGCCTCAATCTGACTGTGCATCTCTGTGAAGAGCTGCTCTGTGGGTTAGAAGGCTAGACAGAAGCCCTTATTCATTTGTTGCTATGTCATTCTCTGCCCAAATATCAGGCTGTAACTCCCACTGTGATGCCCTCTGTGGTAGGATCCTCAGAATACAAACTGTGGTAAACCTATACTTGCTGTCAAATTGGTTTTCAAATGCCCCTTTGAAAGGTGCTGTGAGGAAGTGCTGGTCTCCTACAGCTTCTCTGAATACCTTGATTAACTTCACAAAAATGAGTACCATCCGCAGTTCCATTCCCAGAACTACAATTCAAAGTTCAGTACAACATTCAGCAATATTCCCATCTTCTCCTGGAGCACAGGTTGGCCCTCCCCATCCTCGGTTGCTGAGACAGTTGAATCAGGACAGGCTGTACTATGCCCTTCAACACTCAATGCCAGAACCTTATAAAGGAGTACTGTGTTCTCCAGTGCTTTGCAGAGTCTTCTGACATTGGTGGCTTTGCAGCATACAAAGTCTCCGGCGGCACTGATACCTTTGCAGTTTATGAAGTCCGATGTCATCGGTGGCTTTGCAGTTTAAGAAGTCGGATGGCATTGGTGGCATGACACAGCACAAACACCAACTTCGTGTTTCTTCCCTGTAAAAGAAACTTTTCTGGTTTTCTTCTTTAAAAAAAGATCACTGTGATGATATTGAATGTGATCCACCCTCTTCACTTGCCACATTTTCATGTCATTGGTATGCAAGAGACTGTGGTAGCTAACAGGGGTCTGTCCTATCATATAAAAGCAGCAATTTCCAAGTAGGAGACTTCAGTAATAAACAACCCAGGGATGGGCTTCATTAATCCATGCTACTTGATCTCATTTTTTTTTCCCAAGATAGTTACTTCAATTTCATTTCAAAGAGCATTTCTATTTCTTTAGAATTAAAGTTGCCAGTTTTCATGGATTCTAGCATCTTTCATTCATAGATCACAAGAGGAGACAAGAACCCAAGCCTCAACACAAAAACAAAACTGCTACATGATACTTATTTTGTGTAAGTGGCCAGATACAGCTACAAGCTGACAGGCCTGTCCAGGAAAATCCTGACTGGATGTAAGGCAGTTTAATTAAAGTTGAATCAATTGATTCCATTAACTTCAGTAATGCTTAGTAAGGACTGTTATATGACAGGTGCCTGCTGTACACTGAAAACATGGGGTGGGGGAGGGGAGGATGCAGCAATGGCCTTGAGAAGGTTTGTCGTTTACTTGGGAATATCACAATGCAGAGAAGCCTGGCCTGAGGACAACAGGGAAGCACATGTTAGGGAGGTACCCTGTCACACTTGAAGCTCAAAGAAAAGCTTTACTCACAGGAAAGACTATATTCTGACCAATAAAGGATAGTGTATTATATCTATTCCACTTCTAAGAAACTGAGTTTGTTGCTGTATTGGCTAATTTTGTGTCAACTTGACACAGGCCGGAGTTATCACAGAGAAAGGAGCTTCAGTTGGGGAAATGCCTCCATGAGATCCAGCTGTAAGGCATTTTCTCAATTAGTGATCAAGGGGGGAGGTCTCCTTGTGGGTGGTGCCATCTCTGGGCTGGTAGTCTTGGGTTCTATAAGAGAGCAGGCTGAGCAAGCCAGGGGAAGCAAGCCAGTAAAGAACATCCCTCCATGGTTTCTGCATGAGCTCCTGCTTCTTGACCTGCTTGAGTTCCAGTCCTGACTTCTTTCAGTGATGAACAGCAATGTGGAAAAGTAAGCCAAATAAACCCTTTCCTCCCCAACTTGCTTCTTGGTCATGATGTTTTGTCCAGGAATAGAAACCCTGACTAAGACAGTTGCTCAGGCCACATTTGCAATTGGGACTGAAAACATCTGATTTGACATATTTCTCAGATCCCACCTATATGTATGAGCATCATCTGGACTGCTCTGTAAAGGTTGGTCTGAATTCTGAACACTGCTGGGACAAGCTGGGAATGTCTGTGAACCTGCCTTCACTCCTCTGTAGCAGGACGATATAGTAATTTTTTTTCTGTTTGTTTGTTTGTTTGTTTGTTTTCAAGACACCTGGGAGGTGTGGGGTGGATGGACACCTGAAAGGTGTGTAGATCTGTGTGGTTCACAGCCTGAGGGACGAGATTCCCAAAGACCATGAGAAAACAGAAATTTACATTACAATTCATAACTGTAGCAAAATTACAATTATGAAGTAGAAACAAAATTAATTTTGTGGTTGGAGATCACTTCAACAGAAGGAAAGGTATTTAAAGGTGGGAGCCTTAGGAAGGTTGAGAACAGCTGGTATGGATGGACACCTGGGAAGTGTGGTGTGGGTGACACCTGGGAAGTGTGGTGTGGATGAACACCTGGGAGATGTGGTGTGAATGGCACCTGGGATGGGTTTCCATGGTTACCATGTTTCTTTTCAGATAGCGTTCTTCCAAGCCTTTCATCTACAAGTTTATAGAGACACAGTCCCAGCCAGATATTTCTAACACCCTACACAGTTCAGATGGTCAATAGAAAGATGTTTTCACCACTTTTATATCTTTATACATATTCCAGATTGGAAGTCTTGGTGAGACTGGGCAACAGATGTACAATTTGCCAATGACAACAAATTGTATCAGATGATGAATTCACTCAGCTAACTGCTCATCACACCCAGAAGTAAACAATTGTTGGAGACACGAGGATGGAGTGTTAGTTTGCTTTGCATTCTGTGGTTGGAAACATTACTGTGCAGCTAAACACTTTGCTCTTAATTAACTTTATTTTGAGATGCATGGATTTGTACATACTTGTAAGAACTAACCTAGAGAGGTCCCATGTGCCCTTTATCAAGCTTTTCCCAATAGGAGCATCTTGCGAAAGTAGAATAAAGCCTTCTAACACAGAGGGGGATGTTAACATGGATATAACTGCTATGTCACAGATATCCCTGGTTCTGCATGGGCTCATTGTTTGTGGTGTGTAGTAAGTTCCTGTTGTAGTAAATCTCCAACCCTAATAAGCCTGTGCAAAAAATACACAACTCAGTTGCATGCCTAGATCGTGCAGATAAACGACTGCATTACTCTATTCCCCAGCTATGAGCTCCCTTGTTACTTGTGGCTTCTCTGTCCACGTGGTTCTGTTCTATCTTCCTTCCACCTCCTCTTCCTCTGTCTCCTCCTTCTCCTCGTCTCCTCCCCTCCTTCCTCTTTTTCCCCCCTCTCAAAAACTTTCAGCCCCACATTTCTGTTCCACTGCCCAATCACAGGCTCTAGCCTTTATTTGGCTAGTTAAAATGGGGGAAAGATTCACATGAAATCACCTGAGTACAGTGATCCACTTATCATCAGGGCAACCTCTCCTGAGGAAGCAGAATTAATATCAAAATACAAACAGTTGCCAGGGCAACCCACGACAAGTTCAATTTAATTTGAACACTTTTTTTTTTTTTTTTTTTACGTTATATCCTCATCACTGTTCAGATACAGCGGAGATCTACCCACACATTTCCCATCTGTAATTCATGTTGGCCTTCTTTTCCTTCCTCATTGCTAATCTCTGGCAACAACTAATTTGTTCTGAATATCCACGATTTTGTTTTTTTCAAAAAGATTAAACAAATGAACCATAAAGAATGTAACCATTTCGCTGATATTCACCCAGATCGCTATATTCATCCAAACTGCTATATCTACTGATACCAGAACTCCATAATTCATGTGTCCCACAACTTAACATTTGGTACTGAATAGCATAAATAAAACTATTTATTAGACACGAGTGTTGAATCTCTTAGATATATGTCCAGTACTGGATTTGTGGGTTGAATGCTAATTGTGTGCTGTGACTTTTTAAAGGACACTGCCAAACTATTTTTCTGACCCAATTGTACATTTTAAAAATGTTTCCACTAAGAGTGGATGTGACCTTGGGGATGAGGGGTGTAGTGGCAGTGATGGTGGTAGTTCTCCTCCTCTTCTTCCTCCTTCCCCTCCTTCTTTTTGACATATTATATAAGTTTGTGGATAATTAAATCAGTAAGTAAATAAATGGTTCATGTACGTACAGCCTGTGAAGTCAGTTCAGAAAGTCCAAAGGGTAAAGGGGCAGGAGGTATATAAAACCATGACGTCAAGCAAGTGCCTCTCTCTGACTCCTTTCAGGCATTCAGGTATACAGTAAATACTTTATATGCCTGGGAAAAAATATCTCATGTACCCTAAAGCTTTGTCTGGGATAAGTTAAAGTAAATACATCTTTTTTTTTCCCTAAAACAGGATCATGGCCTATAAATTGCTTCAAGCAGCTGTGTGCTCCGCCTTGCTAATAGGTAAGAGATTGGTGTGTTTCTTGTTTTGTCATCTTTTACAACTATCAGGGTGGTAACTCCTTTTGACTTCTGAAGGATATGAATAAATAGGTCTCATCTGTAGATCTCAAAATCCTTGAGGGAGCCAAGGAAACCTGTCACGATATGTTTTTGAAGCCGGTACTGTAGTGGGTGTGTGATTGTTTTATTCCTAATTAGACAGTAACATATTAACATTCCGGTTTAATTGTTTCTTCCAAAGGAGCATTCTGGTGTCCTTGAACAAAAGAAAGATTAAAATGTCTTTTCAGAACTGTAACACTCACATAGTAGTATAAGGAGACCTCAAAGTACCTTGGAAGCATGAATTCATTAACCTTCCCCAAGCTCTATGTTTTTTGGTTTTTGGTTTTTTTCAAGACAGGGTTTCTCTGTGTAGTCCTAGCTGTCCTGGAACTCACTTTGTTGACAAGGCTGGCTTCGACCTCAGAAATCCACCTGCCTCTGCCTCCCAAGTGCTGGGATTAAAGGTGTGCACCACCACACCTGGCGAGCTCTATGTTTTAAAGACAGATCAAGGAAGAGACCAGAATCCAGGCAATTACTGCCAAACTAACTCAGGAAACTTGTAATATAACAGAACTGAACTGAGCAATCATTTGCTTTCCTTGTAACCAAACCTAAAATACTTAAGTTAACTTAATAGTTAAGCCTATATGAGTTATAAATTTTTCTAATAAAGTTCCATAATCTAGAATAAGTATTTTTGCTTTCATAAGGTCTCTATGTATGCAGTTCTTCCCATTGATAGGAGCAACTCTTTATGTGTGCCGTTGTGTATACTTAGACATTAATTCAGAAGCTCTGAGACACAAATATGCCTACCTGCAGGACAATTGATTTGGCTGACCTTGCTTTAATAAAAATAAAATGAAGCTGTGTAGCTAAAGCGCAAGAAAAAACAAACTGAGAACTGGAAAGAAAGACAAGAGAATCATTTGCTGTCCTGGGTTGGCCCTTCAGACCTCAGGGAAGGAGCCTGTTCTATTTGCAAGTTGTAGAAGCCGAAGTCTTTAGAATCAGGCTCATTCTTTGAGCTAATGAGGAGTTTAACCAATGTCTTCTAAATTAGACAGCTCTAGAGCAGGAATCAACTTCCTTTGCTTCCCCCTCGCTTCCTTTTTCCTGTAAGAACAGAATTTTCTCACCTGTATAACCCCAGGGCCCTTGTTATCATAAAATAAACAATTTAAACATTTATTTTTATTATTTACAAAGTTTTCTCCACAACAGATTACTCTCTGTGCACCACACGACTCTCGCCTGCAACTTGACTTTGGTGGATAGGGAAAGATCCTCATTACCCATTTTCAAAAATGATTGCTAGCTTCACTTGAGTCATTAAACTTGAGAGCAGAGTTCCCAAAGCAGCTCACTGATTCTGTTTTCAAAATAGACACTCCCTGGATAGGGAATTAGAAGTGTGAGTGCCATAGTTTGATTTCAAAAATAATTATACCTCCTTTGAACATTTAGGTCAAGAACGGCCTTTCCCTAAATTAAAGTCAGCAAATATTAATTCTGCCAGCTAAGTTCCTTTTATGTGTCGGGGACATTCTGTATTCTTGCAATTCAAGTCTCCTGATCAATCTGAAAATCGGTTCCATGCCCCCCCCCCGTGCAGCCCCCTGTTTTATCAAAAGAAAACTGGGAACTTTGAGAAGTGACATGAGGTGGTGGCTGTTGAAGAGGTTCACATTGTGTGTGGAGTCCAGCTGACAGCAAACCCCTTCTTCCTGCTGCATAATCTGTTCATTGCTGCACTGAAGTTAGCTGACATGGACATCAGAACACAGACAAAACCTTGTCCTAGAGAACTAGACCCACTAAGGTGGTCATTGGTTCCTCACCAAAAGAACAGAAGCCAGCAAGCTGGGTACCCATATTTGACAAGGTAGCAGGGCCCAGCCGGCAGCTTTTCCAGGCTGTTCTATCGCTGCTCAGAGTAGTGTGGAAATTCAACATGTGTCTATCTCAAAAGGGCATTAAAAAAAAAAAAAATCAAACCTACATAGTAAATATTGGATCTACAACCAAAACACCTTGAACACACTGGGTCTTATCTGATCTGCGAAGCCAAGCAGTGCCAGGCCTGGTTAGTGCTTGGATGGGAAACCTTATTAGGTACTGTAGGCAGGGGGATGGGGAGGGGGAGAGTGAATATGGAGACTGGGGCTCAGGCTCAGGTAGTGCAGTGTTTGCTGAGTATGCAACAATATCAACCTGATATTGTAGTGCACGCCTGTAATCCCAGCACTTAAGAGATAGAGAGATAGGAGGATCAGAAGCAGCTCAAGGTCTTCATTGGTTACAGAGAGAGCTGGTTGCCAGCCCGGGCTGCAAGTAACCCTGTGGAAAATAAATAAATATTTAATGCCTTTCCCTAGTAAGTAGCCGGTCTTTGAACATTACTGAGGACCAAGGGGAGTAAGGAGTGATAGTGTGTATCTGCCATCCCAGCACTGATGGGGCTGGGGAAGGAGGAGGATCGTGAGTAAGGGGAGCTAACCTGGGCTACACGGTGAGCCCTTGTCTGAAACGGAGCAACTGCAACAGAATTTGGTTGTTTCTCATTTGCTTTGTAAAGGGTAGTTTTCACAGCTAGCCTGCTAACATACAAAGCAGATTCCTTTCCCTCGGCATTTATTCGTTTCAGTTTTGATTTAGCAGCTGGAACTGAGCCACGTGTAAAACAACGTTGGAGGCCCATGTCCGTTGCTGTTGACCTGTGATCATGGCTCTCCATAAAGCACAAGGACAGCCGACGCTAGCTGGAGACAGGAAGAAAAATCGACCACCTTTGGCCCTTTCGTCTCTGCTCATTCCGACCTTTAGTTCCCACTCCCCAGTTAGTAAGCGGAGACACTCAGTCTTGAAGGACTTTTCACTTTCAATTTTAATTTTTTTCACAAGGATTTTTAAGCTCACACTTCTTCAGAAGCGCCTCTGTGCCTTCAGTCCCCCTCTGCCAGCCTTCTTCTCAGCCATAGGATTGACTCTTTGCAGCCATTCCTTGAAAGACTCTAATCCTTTGGAGGCTTGGTATTTCATGATACAACTTTTATTTTATGAGATTTTGTTATTATAATTTCACCCTGGCGCACACCTTTAATCCCAGCACTCGGAAGGCAGAGGAAGGCGGATTTCTGAGTTCAAGGCCAGCCTGGTCTACAAAGTGAGTTCCAGGACAGCCTGGGCTATACAGAGAAACCCTGTCTCGAAAAACAAAAACAAAAACAAACAAACAAAAAAAAGAATGAGTGAGACAGTGGTGTCTTTTATAGCTTAAGGTGACCTAGAATTGTCTCGGACTTTCAGGAGATCTGTCTGCCTCAGCCTCCCAAATGCTGAAAGTTACAGGTGTGGGCCTGTTCTGGAATAGGATTGACTGATACTCTTAAGGACACGCATAGTGACGATAAATAATAATGACAGGAAATAATCTGATTGGAGAGAAAGGTGGTATTGCTAAAGAACAGACTCACTGAGTAGTGGATGGACTAGACAAACTGTTTACCTGTCCCTGTGGCACTATGTGCTGTGGCCCTGGGGATATATATATCATAAACACAGCCAGGAAGTCACATTGTCTGGCCACTGTCATACCATATGAAACTCTGCCTTCCATGGGGTCTCAACTTTCCGGTCCATGCGATTCAAAAGTAGAAAAGTCTCTGGTGCTCCCAAGACATATCCAAGGAACTGCGCAGTATGTCCGCCTGCATCTGTGTGTCACTCTGTATGCGCTGAAAGCTGGAGCAGACTTCAGTTAAACTCATGTGATGCCACTTTGCGAGATTTTCCCACAGATGCTGTAATATCGCCACTCTGTAAATGGAGACAGGGGCTCGCTCAGCTGTGAATTTGAAGCCATCAGCAGTTCTCGGGTCAATAAAACTGGTTTTGCAGCTAAAGGTTCAGACTTGAAGAATCCTGTTAAATATTTCAGTACACCGGGATTGAAAGGCCAGGTGAAATTAAAGAATTTAGCCAACCTGTTTGTTTTCTAGCCCTCTTCCTCCCTTGGCATCCCTTCAGTAGCCCCCAACCCTGTTCCTTTGCCCCATGGCCTCTCACCTTCTGTGACTGTCTTTTGTTTTCCTCCTAATGTTTTCTTCAGTTTTTCTCTCTTCCCTTTGACTCTTTTTACTATTTCTTTCTGTTTTTTAATTCTTTCTTCCCTTTGAGATTAAGGTCTCCTGTAGCTAAAGTTGGCTCCACCTCCACTCATTTCCCAAGTTCTGGGATTACAGATACACACCAAGACTCTCCTGTTAGTTTTTTTTAGAGACAAACTTTCACTACTTAACCCAGACTGGCCTCCAATTTTTAGTCTTCTAGTGTCAGCCTCCACAGGCCCAGGACTATAGGTACATGTCACGATATCAAGATAGTTTCTTCCCTTTTCTCTTTCTAATGTTCTTTCTCTTCTTCACTTTTTCACTCATTACGCAAATCACTCTTCTCTCATATTCATTCATCTGCTCTCCCTCCCCCTCTCCTTCCCTCCTCCCTCCTCTCCCTCTCCTGCCTCCTGCTTCATTTTCACCTGACTTATTTCTTATACTAAATACCAAGTTGTCCATCCCTCAATCACGAGTCTTTGAATCAATGACCAAAGTCAAGTGTAAAAAGAGAATAAAATAAGTGATTTCCTTATTCTTTAAGAAAAGGACTTAAAGGGCTGGAGAAATGGCTTAGCTGTTAGCAGCACTGACTGCTGTTCTAGAGGTCCTGAGTTCAATTCCCAGCAACCACATGGTGGCTCACAACAACCATGTAATGGGATCTGATACCCTCTTGTGGTGTGTCTGAAGACAGCTACAGTGTACTCAGATAAATAAAATAATTAAGTCTTTTAAAAAATAGAAAAAGAAAAAACAAGAAAAAGACTTAAAAGTAGCACATTGCTTATGACTGGGATACCAACACTAGGGAGCTGAGGTGGGAACAGAGCAGTGAGTTAGAGATCATCTTGGGATATAAAGCTAAATTGTCTCTCAAGAGGGAGGAGAGAGGGGGGCTGGGAATAGAAACTTAACAGAGAATACCTTATCTTTTCCCCTTACATCTATAGGATTCAATTTTTTTTGGCATTATCGGTACGTTTGTATATCATTTTCACACCATCCTCTTTTATACTTGCTTCTCAGGAGCCCTTTCTCCTTTATTCCAGTACATTCTAGAAAGCATGCACTTCTGTCTCCCTTAACCACAAAAGGGAGGCATTCAGGAAGTGGCTCTGTAAAGTAGGCAGTCACCAGCAGGGACAGAAAAGCATGGGTCTTTTGTGCCTGGTGAGCTTTCCAGCCTGACATCTCTGCCTTTAGCTTTTCTTTGGAGAGTATTTGAGAACATCTGTTAGTACATAAACAGGACTTATTAAGTGTGACGAATAGGGAGTGAGGAAAGGATAAGCTATAAAGAGTTAAAAAGAGAGAAATGTTTTTGTGGCTTATAAAGATTATAAGGAAGGCATTAACCTGGCTGATATTAACTGCATTAAGAGAACAAAAATCACAAAATACCCTTTGGAAAGCAAACAAACAATAAAACTCAGGGTTGAATTTCCAGACCCCAGCCACATTAAATAGACCCACACACTCAAAACCCTGCTCTTGCTTTCAGTAACTTTCAAGGTTGATCAAGTGAAATGGAAAAGGGGGGAGAAATCTCTGAAGCAGAGAGGGCAATCTCGTGCTCCACTACGTTACTTAGACTTTATTTCCAGCCTGGCCACCAGCTTCCGTTGTGACCTTGAGTCATCTCATCCCCCAGGGTCAATTTTCCCGTATGTAATGCCAGATAATAAATAACACTTGCTGCCTCTGTCTCCTGGGTGATGCTATTATCACCACCGATTAATATTTATTGGCTGCCTCTTGGACCTGTTCTGCTGAGGTGGGTCCTTTGCCCTGGGAAGGAAGAGAGGGTCGTATCAGTAAAACATTTTCCATGAAGAAAAGGGGAGCAGGGTTTCAAAGATAGAGTTATTAAAGCTTAAAATAGCAGTGGCATATATTTTAAATCATGCTTCCCTACTGGGGCTTCTGTAATAGCTCCTTTGTTCTCAGAGGTTGTACAATGCATCAGGATAATTGTGCTGTAGAATATGAGTTTTACTTCTGGATGATCCTAAGGAACATTGTGTCAAGCAACTGCTACATTTTCTCTTTCTACCTGGAATAACCTAAGTACCAATATCTAGCAATATTATTATTTCCTGGTAATATTTGGTCCACTTTGTATAGCAATTCACCTTGTTTGGGAAATATCTTTTCAAACAGAGTTATCAGGCCCAGGGCTGACTTACTACCTTTTCTTCAGGATGGATAAATGGGAAATCAGAGGAGTCCCCATGAGCACCTCTTAGAGAAACCAGTGCTGGTTGGTCCATACTATGAAAGAGGGAGGGCTTTTCTGAGCATCTTCACATCAGTGTGACTTCCCATCTCCACGGTCATTATCACTCATCTGAGAGTTAGAAGAGTCTCAACCTTGTGCCTTTCGATCTGCTTTCTCCTTTTTCCATCTGCCTCTCCACTGACACAGTAGAGCTGTGAATGGGAAGATAAACGTGGCATGTTTATTCAGCGCTGTTCAGCCTTACAAGAGAATAGACCCTTCACAGCGTGGTGGACCCTGCATTCAGTTTGCTAAGTGACATTAAGCATGTATACAGGATGAGTCCACTTACTCGAGGTACCCGGAATGCATCTTCAACAAGATAGGAAGGAGAACAGTAGTTACCAGAAACCGAGAGAGGGTGGGTTGGGAGTCATTGCTACAGCGCTCTGTATGGGATAAGGACATGATTCTGGAAATGGACAGAGATGGTGTTTACAAAATACACAAATGAATTTGATGCCACTGAATCGTAACCTCAAAAAATAATTAAAATGCTTGTTGATAATAGCACGGACCTTTGATCCCAGTGCACAGGAAGCAGAGGCAGGCAGATCTCTGTGCATTTAAGGCTAGCCTGGTCTAGGTACTGAATTCCAGGCCAGCCAGGGATTCATAGTGAGATCATTTCTCTAATATATATATATATATTATCATTGCTATACTTCAAAATAAAAACAACTAGAAGTAAGTTTGGCCCTTTATGTTCTTGTTCAGAAATTATCATAAAGCATTTACAAATTAAAATCCAAATCCCTTAGCACTGCATTCAACATACCTTGGGCTCCAGGTCCAACTCAACCTTCAACACTATCTAAGCACATCTACAGCTCAGCCATTCCTTTCTATCACAGTGGCAAAGGGGGGGAGTCCCTGAGCCTGGTCTTAGCTGGATAGACTCTTCCTTGGCTGCCAGTTCCTTGCAACTTGAAGTCCATGTTTTGTCTTGCACTCTTATCCAAGCTATGGAGATCTCTATGTCAACTGACAGAGCCAGATTCTCTGCAAGATCTCCACAGCGGTATGCAAGTTATTTACACCCTTAAAACTGTTTAGCATGTGGAGTGCTTTGATTCACAATACAGGGGAGGGTGAGATAGAAGGACTGATGGACTGATGAGGGTTTGAGGCCACCTGTGTACACAGTCAGTACCAGGTTAGCCCTGGTTACACAGTAAGACCTTGTCTAAAAGTAAAAGAAATAAAACAAAATATCCCTAAAAAGTAGTTACACATGCTATATAGATGGTCTGGTCTCAATGTGTTCTCTTCAAGTTACCCATTAACTCTGACTGTGAATTCCCACACGGCACAGGTGGCTTATTGCCTGTCACTGACCAAAGTTATAGGTCAGGGCTATCAGAAGATATCTTACCGAGCAGTGACAATTATCAGAACAGGGACTAAAGAATGGGACATGAGGGTCTTGGGGCACAAAATTTACATAGCTCTGAGAATGTGTTCTTTGGGTGTTGTGTTCTTAAGGCCCTTTCTTTCTTTACTATATGCCCACCCTTGTGAGCAACATTTTTCCTGGACCTACTACTGAAAGTGCCTACTTCAGAACTTATCTACTGTGATGTAGTTAATTGCCTCAAACCATAGCAGCTTAAAACAACTTATTATTCCCATTTCAGGGTCAGGAGTTTGTGAGTGCCTTTTGGGCCTTGGTTCTGGCTCGGTTTGTTGTTGTTGTTGTTGTTTTTAAATAATGACATAGTAAAAAGTTATGTGGGCATACAGTCATCTTAAGGCCTGGCTAGAGCAAAGGCATCAGGCTGTGAGGTGGTAGTATACACAATGCTCCTGTGTTTTCAGATCATAGCATCTACCTTCTCTTAGAGCAAGTAACACAGTGAAGAAGCTCTACACTAGCCACAAATGAAGAATGTGCTATCACTTTTGCAGTGCCCTAAGCTACACAGAACAGCCCTACGAACGGAAAGAGGCAAATATCCAAGAGTATGGACATGAGGAAGAAGAGGGCTTTGGGAGCTGTTAGAGAGGCTTTGCAAACATCCCAGTTCCACTGCATGAAATTGGATTAGCGATATCAAGACAGTATGACCCTCGCACCTGTCATGACAGTATTCTGAAATTAAATATTAACAGTTATGACTCTTCCTTCTACTTATTTCTAGTCGTTTTCAGATGTAGGATTTGTAGATTCCCATTAAAATTCATTTCCACACATCATTCTAATTTACACTAAAAACCCCAGCCTCTTCTGATCTAGTCTTTTCTTCATAAACCACTGAAACAACTGTTTGTGCCCTATGCCCCATCCTCAAGTACAATGTAAGTGGATCAAGTGCTGCCTCATTCTGGTGCATATCATTAATCTTTGACCCCCCAACTAACCAGCAAGTCTTATGGGAGAGTGCTGTATCTCACCATAACCTGGCTTCGTGCAAAGTGTTAGTCATATGCCCTGTTAATTTCTAAGGTAGCATTCCTTAGCATTGCACATTCTAAGAAATGCCTATCAAACATTAGGCACAGATTATATTGTTACTGCAAAGGTAGGGTGGAGTTCCACTTTTTCCCCCTCATTCATTACATTGTGTTGCATTTCTGAGCAGGGTTGTTATACTCAAACAAAATACTATCAACATGGAGATTTCAAGATGAGGAGACTCTCACAGAATGCCACTCTCAGATGAAGGACTCCATGCAAATAATGACTTCTAAGGGAGGAGAATCAGCCTTTGCCAGGGAGGAGCCCCAGATAGTTAAGCAATCCCTTGTCAGCTTTAAGCACACACATTTATGAGGAACACTAAGTGGACTGAGAATATTAAGTATGCATGCACATGTACATATGTAACAATAATAATTTAAAAGAAAGAGGTCATAAGTTTGAGAGGAAGTCATGGCATAGGAGAAGTTAGATGGGCGAGAAGTAGAGGTGAAAATGAAAATAATGTGAACACTACACAGAAAAAAATCTCAAAAAACAAAGTAAGCAATAATTTAAAAAATATATTCTATTTTTCTGAATATTTTCCACTTTTATCTGGTTTGGTTTTATATCATTTGAACCTTACTCTTAAGCTTAATTCAGGCTGTGGAAATGTTTAGAGTATATTCATTTTTCCTCCTGTGCAGTGCATTCTAACAAAGTCTAGTTTTGTTGCTGTTGTTAATATGTATGAGTAATTTGTTGGCAAATGTGTCTGTGTACCATGTGCATGCCTGATGCCCATGGAGACTAGAAGAGTTCATAAGAGGGTACAACATCGCCTGGAATGAGAGTTACAGATAGTTGTGTGGGTACTGGGAATCGAACCCAGGTCCTTTGGAAGAACAGCCAATGTTCCTAACCACTCTCTAGTCCCTTGGGAATTTTTTTGCCTGTGTTTTGTCCTTTATTTTTTTGAGACAGGGTCTCATGTAACCCCTGTTGGCTTCTAAGTCTCTTTGTAGCAGGATACAAATATTGACTGGCTGGTTTAAGCCAGTATCTATTCATTTTTACAACACTGATAGCAACTTATTATGTGTTGTTACTAGAGCCCTTTACCTATGAGAAAACTACAGCTTAGAATTAACTAATAATTGTTGCAGAATTTCAGAATAGCTTGGATTTTAATCCAGACTATGAGGCTCCCACATATGTAACCCAACTCTGCCATACTTTTCTAACTACTTATAGGTTATGGTAGTGACGCTACACAGGTTTCAAACGGCTCGTCATATCTCCCAGGGCTTAGTTGACCCACCATAGAAACCTGGTTGCCCAAACACCAGAGCTGTGCCTGATTTAGAGGAAGCATAGGTACAAAATGCATGTCCTAAGATTCTGTGCCCTTGTTCTAATTCCAGAAGTACTGGGAGCACCATTTTTGATGGAGGACCCAGCAAACCAGTTTCTACGCCTGAAAAGACATGTGGTACACTTGCCAGATTTCTGGGACCCAGATCACCACCACCCAGATGGAACAGGAACATCACTGGCTGATGAGGTACTGGCATTTGATACAAGAAGTCATTTATTGTAATCTTGTAAACGGGCCTTGTGTCCCTCAGCATTCTGATGACACCAGCCTTGCTTCGTCGTTCCCTTTTAAGCTTCTCTGAGCTGTTACTTCTCTCCCTTCCCCCCCCCCCCTTTTTTTTAAATTTATTATATGTAAGTACACTGTCTTCAGACACTCCAGAAGAGGGAGTCAGATCTCATTACCTCATTATGGATGGTTGTGAGCCACCATGTGGTTGCTGGGAATTGAACTCAGGACCTTCGGAAGAACAGTCAGTGCTCTTAACCGCTGAGCCATCTCTCCAGCCCTTCTCTCCCTTCCCATGAAGTGACTTTTATCTAGTAAATGCCACATCTTGCTGTAATATTAAGCTCAAATGTCCTTTCCTTTTCGATATCTTCTTCTTCATTTCAAGGGAACATGTGTGTTTTCTTCTCCCTTCCTTTTGCATGCTGTTTATATTTGAGCAGTTCTCAAAACATCACATGGGGTTTATTAGTTACATATACTCAACCTCACTAAATTATAAAGGCCAGGACTGTGTCTTATGAATCAAGGTAATTATTCCTTGGATCTACACCATTACTGCATCACAGTCAAGGTTTAATACGTTATTTTTTTAAAAGATTTATTAATTTATTTTATGTATATGAGTACACTGTAGCTGTACAGATGGTTGTGAGCCTTCATGTGGTTGTTGGGAATTGAATTTTAGAACCTCTGCTCACTCTGGTCAACCCTGCATGCTCTGGCCCAAAGATTTATTTATTATTGTACATAAGTACACTGTAGTTGTCTTCAGATGCACCAGAAAAGGGCGTCAGATCTCATTATGGGTGGTTGCGAGCCACCATGTGTTTGCTGGGATTTGAACTCAAGACCTTCAGAAGAGCAGTCAGTGCTCTTACCTGCTGAGCCATCTCACCAGCCTGGCTTAATACATTAGTTTATTGAGTGTTTGGGAAAGTGGATAAGTGGATAAGTGGAGAGTGGCCCTACTTTAGTCTACTATTCCTCTGTGAGCATCATTGTGCCTCTGAAGCCCTTTCATGTGTTACCTTTTGTGTATTTTCTTATTCATTTGTTCCAGCTCCAAGAGAAGTAAAATCAGCATGCGTGTTGTTTTTCCTGTTTACTTTTCTGATAGAAGAAAACAACGGGCGTCTGAACCTGGTGAAATTGCTAACTTACCTGAGGATGCCCGTTACCTATGATTGACCTCTGACAATTTAACAGCTTGAAAATATGTCTATGACAAACTATTAAGTTTTCCTTCATTCTTCCCATCCTTCCTTCTCTCCTCCCTTCCTCCCTTCCTCCCCAACACCCTCTATTTCTCTATCTCTGTCTCAGGGTGTCACCATCATCAAGCATGAGTACATTATAAAACCATAAAAAAAAAAAATAATGGAATGTCCCTGTTTTTGCATGGCCCCAATCCTAGCCTCCTCTGCATGGCTGGGTCTGAACTGGTCCTCCAGGACCACTTTGCTTTTGTTCAGCAGCTGCTGATGAAAACCACTAGCTAGATAATGCGTAGCTTTGTGCTCCCTTTCTCCAGCAGACATCATTTACAATTACTGCTCTGCGACATTGTTTGTTTTGGCAAATGAAATAAGTATATCGGCTTGATAACACGGTGCCTTCTTTGTGGGATGTTAAAAGTTTCAAGTGTACTCCTGCTTGTTACCATAGACCAATTCAGTAATCAACTGATAGGTTCTGTAATGTCACAAGGCGGCCATGTTAATTCAGCGTCCCCTGAAAATTCTGTAACACATCTGAGCACTAGACTACACAGATTAGTACAAGTGTTAGGTAAAGAGAATGGCCAGTACAGTCTTGTCCCACCTGCTCAGACATCCTGACTTGTGTTTCCTTTGCAGGCTTGGGAAGCATGGACATCTTTGAGAGCAAGTGCACACCACAATTTTGACACATTGGCCTTTGATATATCTACTGCCCAGTAAATGGACTTGAGTGTTGCGAAGGAAAGAACAAATATGATAGGAGTTAGCACAGTAGTGTGGTAGGCTTGGAGAAACAGGAAGATCGAATATAGCCTTTGCTACATTATGTATTATGTCCAGCTCATGGAGACTTTGAAAGGAGCAATGGTGAAAACCCTCGAAGACACCTGAATGAAACTGGAAATTCTCCATAAACGCCCATTCTTGAGAATGAACATAAAGACTAAAGTAAAAGTATTTACCCAAAGAGGGGCTTTTCTGAGAAATGGGATACAAAATTCAATGAACATAATGTCTAATGTCATTAAAACATTCTGTTCCTAGCTCTCGGGTTTCTTGCCTCTTCTTTGAGAGAGTCAGCTCATTCTTCTGACTTAACTCAAAGCAGAGTTATTCAAACAGAGCTGACACCCAGCCCTTTGCCCCAACACTTGTTACTTCCTAAAACCATTCTATTTTTATCTTACTGTTTTTAGATTAGCATACAAGATAACAGTTTCAACCAGGGCATCTCCATACATATGTGTCCCTATCTATACTCAGTTCTCATTGGTCCATCCCTTGCACTCCCTCTTGCTCTCTAGCTTATTCCCTTTCATCCCCGTAAATCTCCCTTTCTGGTTTCCTATTACAAATTCCCCATTATCCTTTCTGTTTCAAGATTTCTTCCTACACTCTCATGATCCTCCTTCTTGCTTTGTGAAACACACACACACACACACACACACACACACACACACACACATACCCACACACACCCAATTTAAATCTGGTTTCTACAAATAAGAGAAAACAGCCAGTTCTTTGTCTAGCATGGTTTATCTCATTTAACACAATGATTTTTATTTTTATCCATTTGCCTGCAAATGTCATGGTTTCATTTTTTTTTTTTTACAGATATTTGAAATTCCATTGTGTATATCTACACTACATTCTCTTTACCCAATCCTCTGTCCATGCATTTGAAACATTTTCCATCAAGGGCATCCTGCTGAGGGCAGTAGCAAATACGATATTGACTGACATTAGTGGTTAGGAACCTACTAGAAGCCACTCATGTATAGAAGTCTTGGAAAATGTGAAAATTTTGTACTTTGTTCCCAAAATGTATTTATGTTTGTTTTAGTAGGAAATAACAGTTTGACATGCTTTCTGGGTACATTATTAATCTTTCTCAATGGTGCAGAAAATTTGACTCGAGAGAAAAGTGGACTGCTTTTTTTTCCTTTCTGACCTTGCATGTGTCTCTGGAATGCCTCCCCAGTTAAGGAGAATGCTATAACCAATTGCCAAGATTGCTTTTCCAAATCATTGATAAGTAGGACAGTTGTCTCTAGAAGTTGATTTTCTCCATATTCTTAGTTCAGTTGTTTCCTGGGACAATTTTGTTTTTTGGCCTTTCCAGGTCATTTAATCCTCTTAAAATTATAGTTGTTCTTCTGGTCTTACAGCCATTCTATGCAGTTGCCAGAATGATAAGTAACTCAGAACAGCCAGATGCTGAGAAGCTACATTTAAGACTTTCCCTAGGTGTAGAGGACACAAGCAGCTGCTCCTATGCCCTACAGCCTGCCCGTGGTCTGAGTGCACAAATCCTCCAGGAGAACTTGAGGTTGATTTGTGAGTTACAATGGTAACTACTGTACCTTTTCAATCCACACAACAGAGTAGAGCTCCAGGTCTAGCTACATGGTAGAATATTTTCTAATCATGAGCAAGGCACAGCTGTGGGTTTGATTTCCCCAACACCACAAAGAAAAATAAATAGAAAAAGGAAAACAGACAGGCAAAGCAAAGGACACGGATGTCTGTTTCTACTGTTGTTAACAAATTTGGAATTTCCTATGAGCCTGTTTTTCACTGTTTTAAGAATTCTGTGCTTCAAGGAGTTAATAAAAACTTACAAAACACTAGGGTATTAAAGTTCTCTTGAAAAACAAAGCCAGTGGAGTGTGAGTCGAGTTTTTTTGCTTATTCTTGTTTCATTTTAAGGTATTGGCTTCTGCAATTATGGAGGCTAGGAAGGCCAAAAGCGCAGGGTAATGTGGGAGAAGAGCGGAGTCGGGGAAGCAATGCAAAGTTCAGGGCTGTGTGCTAGCAGAAGTCCCTTTAGACCAGAGAAGATCAGCTCTTTCTACTCGAAGCCTCTGATTGGATGAGGGTGGTCTGGCTTATAAAGGGGAGTCTGCATCAGTTAAATTTCAATTATTTCCAAGTAAATTTCACACCAAGATCCTCTCGCTACAAAAAAAAAAAAATATCCAGAAAAAAGGATCCTCCCTCATATCAGGCACTGTCACTCAGTCAAGATAAGACATAAAATTAATTATTACAACCTATTATTTAGATGACCTGCGTACAGCATGTTCACGTACACAGCTGCGGTAGTGGAGGAAGAAAGAAGGCCCCTGAGTTCCCCCATTCCGTTCAGTGAAAACTGGGTGACTTGCAGATCATCAAGGAGGTGACACTGTGAGTTAGCTACCAAAGGACTTACATAACACCAAGAAGCAACTCTGCAGTTAAAGACAGCTATCAAGCAGGCACACCAAGATTTCTTACCCAAATATAATTTTGTGAGACCTTTTTTTTTTCTGTTTGGAAACTTAGGGGGCAACGGAAATCAAATAAGGAAAACAACAAAAGCAACCTAGGCCTAAGAAAAACAATTTTTTTTTTCCCCTAGCAATCTAATAGACAATGGCATCAGAGCAAAGTAGGAAGGAAGTGAGGCATATTCGAATGTTTAGGCAGGTTGTGAGAACTCCCAGGCAGGGTATCAGCAGTGTATATAACACAAAAGTTACACTGCATGGCACATCTTAGAACTTGGTACTCAGGCCGCTGAGCTCTTTAAGGAGTCATTATTTGGCAGGCTCGATTTTATGGATGGCTCTCACAATGACATGTGAGATGACATAGGTAACATTTTTGAGCCTTCGGTTTGTTTTCTGACAACAATTTTTAAACTCTAGGTACAAGTCCGTTTGAGGCCCAGCGGAGGGGACTGGGGACTAAGAACCTGTTTGTCACTTACTTGCTGATTGTGGACTCTGTGGTGGAGATGGTGATGTATTTATTATATTGTGTTGCTCAGACTGTAAATATCGCAGCTACTGAGTCCTTCTGAAATAGAAGGTGTCTGCTCTAAGGTTTTCAGGGAGTCATCTTTGCTTGGTCTCTTCATAAGATTAATTAAAGTAGCCCATTGTTTCAATAGAAGTGACTGGGTGTGACAGTTCTCACTAAATTCAAAGTCCCCAGAGCCTTTATTCCAAATTTGAGGCTCACCAACTCTTTTTTTTTTAATTATTTTTTATTAGTTATTTTCTTTACTTACATTTCTTTTTTAAAAAAAAAAAAGATATATTTATTTGTATATGAGTCCAATGTAGCTGTCTTCAGACATACATGAAAGGGTATCAGATCCCATTAGAGCTGGTTGTGAGCCACCATGTGGATGGTGGGGATTGAACTCAGAACCTCTGGAAGAGCAGTCAGTGCTCTTAACCACTGAGCCATCTCTCCAGCCCTACTTACATTTCAAATGTTATCCTCTTTCCTAGTTTCCCCTCCAAAATCCCCTATCCCCTCCCCCTGTCTCCCTGCTCACCAAACCATCCACTCCTGCTTCCTGGCCCTGATATTCCGCTACACCGGGGCATAGAACCTTCACAGGACCAAGGGCATGTCCTCCCCCTGATGACCAACTAGGCCATCCTCTGCTGCATATGCAGCTAGAGCCATGAGTCCCACCATGTGTATTCTTTGATTGGTGCTTTAGTCCCAGGGACCTCTGGGGGTACTGGTTAGCTCTTATTATACACCCTGTGTTCTGCCTATGCATTTCCACCTTTTTTATAGGGTGAGTAGATAAACAAGCCAAAGTTCAGCCTGACCCTTAATGGTGTTCTGGACTTTCCGCCCTCTAGAATTCCTGTAAGGCTGAGTCACACTCTCTCTGGTTGGACATTCCAATGCTAAGCAAGTCCAAGAGAACAATTCCACGTCTTCATTTAATGATACAAAAAGTGTGGTTCTCAAGTTAGTTATTATATAACATGCTCAAAACTTGTTTCCTTTAAGGTCCTTTCACTGATAAAACTGAAGAAATAACATGATGGTATAGATTTTGTTATAGACTGTACCAACCAGTATGTATGATCTATCTTATTAAACAAAAAATAAGGCTTAGATAGTCAATCGATGGCTGTGATGGGTAAGGATCTGAGTCCCCAGCCACCTGCAGAATGATCTGGGCTCCTTTGAATATTTTTATTTGGCACTTTGATATATATGAACAATATGTCTTGATAATGTCTACACTCAAATTCCCCCCGATTATCCCTACACCCTCCAATATGTACCCTCTCATCTTCATGTCTTATTGTCATTTTTAATGTCCCACTGAATTCAGTTAGTGCTGCCTTTTTGAACATGGGCAATGTACCAGTGTCCACATCCCAGAAGAAAAATCCCTTTCTAATTGCCAGGAGCTCCTCAACTAGAAGTGGATCTTCTGAGCGCTCCCTTCTTCCATGCAGGTTCTTGTGTCCAACAGTGAAAAATTAACCCACGAGTGCACAGTTTGAAATAGGAATAGAAACAAGAGGAATAGGGCTGGAGAGATGGCTCAGTGGTTAAGAGCACTGACTGCTCTTCCGAAGGTCCTGAGTTCAATTCCCAGCAACCACATGGTGGCTCACAGACATCTGCAATGGAATCTGATGCCCTCTTCTGGTGTGTCTGAAGACAGTGACAGGACAGTGTACTCACATACATAAAATAAATAAATAAATCTTTAAAAAAAAATAAAAAAAGAAGAGTAATAGAGGATGGTAGTTAATGCAGAAACTCAAAGCTCCACTCCCTTCCCTCCCCTCCCCTCCCCTCCCTTCCCCTCCCCTCCCCTT
>NC_034601.1:42679232-42707837 GCF_900095145.1 Mus pahari | reverse complement strand
TTACCCCCTTCCCTCCCCTCCCCTTCCCTTTCTTTTCTCTTTTTTCTTTATTTCTCTCATATATTACATCTCTACCACAGTTTCCCCTTTCTCCTCTCCTACCAGTCCCCCCCCCAACACCCCTGCTCTCCCTGTTCCATTCTTCCTCTGTTTTCCTCCAGAAAAGATCAGGTTTCCTAGGGATATCAACCAAACTTGTCATATCAAGTTACAACTAGACTAGCACATACCCACATATCAAGACTACACTAGGCAACACAGTAGGGCTTTACACAGAGGAAAGGGGTCTTAAAAACAGGCAGAAGAAAAAACTGGGCATGGTGGCACATGCCTTTAATCCCAGCACTTGGGAGGCAGAGGCAGGGGGATTTCTAAGTCCGAGGCCAGCCTGGTCTACAAAGTGAGTTCCAGGACAGCAGCCAGAGAAACCTTGTCTTGAAAAACCAAAAACCAAAACAAACCAAAACAAACCAAAAACAAAAAACAAACAAACAAACAAAAAAACAGGCAAAAGAATTAGAGACACATACTGCTGTTAGGAGTCCCACAGAACACCAACCATGACATATGCAGAGGACCTAGGTCAGACCCACGCAGGCTTCCTGATTGTTGGTTCAGTCTCTGTGAGCCCTCATTAGTTGATTCTGCAGGCTTTCTGTAGAGTCCCTGACCCCACTGGCTCCTATAATCCTTTCTCCCCCTCTTCTGCAGGATTCCCTGAGCTCTGCCTAATGTTTGGCTGTGGGTCTCTACATCTGCTCCCATCAGTTATTAGAGATAAAGACTCTCTAATAATGATTGTGTTAGGATTGGATCTATACAGCTTACTTCTTTTATCTATTAATACTGATAAAGCTTTTCTGGTCTCTACTCTCCTGCCACTTTGATAACTAGTAACTAAGAATGTCTAGGCATGAAGCATGGCTTCACCACCCCCATCTGAACATTGTCCTATGTGGACGGTCACCTCTCTGTGCCTCAGGTTACTCCAAATAATATACTTATTACTGGAAAGAAATGGCATGCCATAAATAAGACAGTGAGGACAGTATCTAGCTTTATCTGAGCATTCAGCTATTGCTAGCTTTCCACAACTCTCATGGAAGTCTGTGTTCTTTTCACTCATTTATAGTGTAGAATTCTGTGACCTGTTGCTCAGTACACCCTGCTAGCTGATTGATTGATTGATTGTTTTTTTGTTTGTTTGTTTGTTTTTGAGAAATGGTTTCTCTGTATAGCCCTGGCTGTCTTGGAACTCACTCTTTAAACCATGCTGGCCTTGAACCCAAAGATCTATCTGCCTCTGCCTTCCAAGTACTGAGACTAAATGTATGCACCACCACACCTGGCTCTGGTTGTTTTTCTACTGCTGAATCTACTCCTATGAGATGGTCTTCCTCCTATATATGATTTTTTTTTTTACTCGTTTACTCATTTAGCAAACAGCGTTGCCATCTTTGTCCAGTAGAAACATGGTGAAGATCTAAAGAGACTGAGCCACCACCTCCCTTCCCGCAGAGAAGACAGAACTGTGCACTTGTTTACACAAGTGGAAATCACAGAAACTCTAGTTATTAATCTTTGTTCGGAGAAACAGTTTCTTAGCCAGATGACTGAGGAGGCTTCACTGAGGAAGAAGCTGTGGGTTAGAGTTTTAAAGGATGAGTAAGAGTCGTATGTACAGTTGCTGTAAGATAGTTGTTCTCTATTCTTGTATATTTATATATTTTATACATTTATACTGTTATAATTTTATTCTTATTATGTGTTTACATACATAAAAATACTACTGCTATAGTGTACATGAGTATATCATGAGTATATTTTATACACTGAGGATATAATGTTTCTCAAGTTAGGATTCAATTCAAATCAGTACTTGTAACTCCAGCAACATCCAGAAGAGTGTCTGATGAGGCGATGATGCTGATATAGCACAGGAGTAGCATTTACAAGAGTCTATTATTACCCTTCTGTTACTAACAGGATGAGTAAATAAGATAATTTTCCACCAAGCTGTCCAGTGAGTCCATAAAAATCATGAATGGGAACTCAAATGCATTGTCTTACTCCTGGTCTTTAGTTTTATCTACACAGCAGATCTGATATTAAGAGGCATACATCCTTCTGTGACAATTTATTACAATTTAAATAGAATAACAAGAATGAGAACTACTGTCCATGCAGGACTAATTAAATATGAGACATTTTATTTTCAAGTGTTGATTTTACTAATTCCATTTATTTCCCTTGGATTGATCTAAACATTTCAGCTAATTGAAGCAGCAAGATTGTGTGTGTGTGTGTGTGTGTGTGTGTGTGTGTGTTGTGATCATTAACTTCCATGAACAAAATCTAGATGATCTGAACGGATGTAAACCAAGTTGGTAGTTGTCAATGAATAAAAGACATGTCTTCATAGGTCTATGAAGGGGAAAAGACAGGATTAAAAGTGAACTTAAGCAGATCTCTAACTTAGTATCCTTATAAGGCTCTAAGCTATATGTTAATCATGAAATAAAAAAAAAGATATTTTTAATTAAAAACAGGTACCAAGTTAGGGAAGTTGTAGACTTGCTTGATTTTCTAAATTTTCTACTTTCATTTCTAATTTTATGAGCATATGAACCTGGTGGGCATATGTATGTGAACCCAGGTGCCTGCAGAGGCCAAAAACATTGTATCCCAGCTGCCTGATACGGCTGCTGAGAATCGAACATGTGATTCTCATGACTGCTGGTCAGTGTTCTGTTACTGTGAAGAGACACCGTGACCACTGCAACTCTTAAAACATTTAACTGGGGCTTGCTTAATATTTCAGAGGTTTAATCCATTTTCAGCTTGGCAGAAAGCGTGGTGGCATGCAGGCATACAGGGAGGGCAGGAACTTACACAGAACAGGAACCTGGAGGCAGGAGCTGATACAGAGGTCAAGCTGCTCAATGGTCTGTTCTACATGGCTTGCTCAGCCTGCTTTCTTATAGAACCCACGCAAGAATGGCACCACCCACAATGGGCTGCTCCCTCCCTCCCAAATCACAAATTCAGAAAATGCCCTGTAAGCATGTTTACAGCCCAATCTTATGAACACATTTTCTTAATGTCTCAGATGACTTTAGCTTGTGTCAGGTTGACATAAAACTAGTCAGTATGGTACTTAAGACTGTCTCTTGAGTAATCACAATGGCTGCACTTTAGGGAACTTGAAGTGAGGTAGAGATACAACTGTCACAACACAAGCATGGAATGGCTGGCAGTATGAGGAGTATCTAGTTGCACGCTGAGGGCTTCATGATGAATAAACAATCTTACAGAGGCAAAAAGATTAAACAAAACAAAGCCTGCCTATATCAAATGCTGACGTGGATGCAGAGCAACAATGCTAATTTGCCGCTGGTGAAGCTCCAAAATGGCGCATCTACTTTGAAGGACACTTTACAAGATTTTGATGAAGCTTAAGCATGGTCTTATAAAATCTATCAACTACCCTCCTATGCCTTTATCCAACTATGTTGAAAACTTAGATCAACATAAAAACATGAATATGAGTGTTTATAGAAGCACCTCATTGTCCTGAACTGGACGCAATCAAGATATCCTTCAATGAATAAAACAAACAAACAAACAAAAAAGGTACACCCACCCAGTGGGATATTATTCAGCCAGTAAAAAAAAAAAAAAAAAAAAAAAAAAAAAAAAAAAAAAAAAAAAAAAAAACTATTGATGTTGAGAGATATTAAAGACAGACGATTGTTAGTTTTTGTTATTTTTGTTGTTGTAGTGGTATTATATGTATGTGATTAAATCACAAATATATTTGTGTAATATAAATGAAGAAAGGAAACAGAGAGATTGACTTGTGTTTCTAATGTCATAGAATCAGTAAAATGAAAAGCATACGTCAGACATTAGTGGCAAATGCCTTTAATGCCAGCGCACAGGACATAGAGGCAGGTGGATCTTAGTGAGTTCGCACATTGCCTGGTCTACAGAGCAAGTTCCAGGACAGCAAAGGCTACACAAAGAAGCCTTGGCTCAAAATTCAGCTAATTACTTAATTAATTAAAATGAATAAAATAAAAAGGAGAGTAGATTAGTGCTTGAGTCTCTGAAAAATCATTATTTGTGAGTTTTCTTGTTTCTTTCTCTTCCCTGTGTGCATGTGCTTACGTATATTTGTATACAGAGACCACAGATTGACTACAGGTGCCAAGAGCAATCTACAGATTCAATGCAATCCCCATCAAAATTCCAACCCAATTCTTCACAGAGTTAGAAAGGGCGATTTGCAAATTCAACTAGAATAATAAAAAACCTAGGATAGCAAAAACCATTCTCAACAATAAAAGAACCTCTGGTGGAATCACCATGCCTGACCTTAAGCTGTACTACAGAGCAATTGTGATAAAAACTATGGACTGGTGAGATGACTCAGTGGGTAAGAGCACCCGACTGTTCTCCCGAAGGTCCCGAGTTCAAATCCCAGCAACCACATGGTGGCTCATAACCATCCATAACAAGATCTGACGCCCTCTTCTGGATTGTCTGAAGACAGCTACAGTGCACTTACATATAATAAATAAATAAATCTTTAAAAAAAAACTGCATGGTACTGGTACAGTGACAGACATGTAGATCAATGGAATAGAATGGAAGATCCAGAAATGAATCCACACACCTATGGTCACTTGATTTTTGACAAGGGAGCTAAAACCATAAAGACAGCATTTTCAACAAATGGTGCTGGCACAACTGGCGGCTATCATGTAGAAGAATGAGAATTGATCCATTGTTTGTTTGTTTTTTTTTTTTTGGTTTTTTGAGACAGGGTTTCTCTGTATAGCCCTGGCTGTCCTACTGCTTGTGGACGTTGTACATCGTGGTGCGGAGCCTAGTGCGCACCACGATGTACAACGTCCACAAGCAGACAATATGAACTAACCAGTACCCCCTGACCTTGTGCCTCTAGCTGCATATGTAGCAGAAGATGGCCTAATCAGCCATCACTGGGAAGAGAGGCCCCTTGGTCTTGCAAACTTTATATGACCCAGCACAGGGGAAGGCCAGGGCCAAGAAGTAGGAGTGGGTGGGTAGGGGAGCAGGGTTGGGGGGGTATAGGGAACTTTCGGGATAGCATTTGAAATGTACATAAAGAAAATAATAATGATAAAAAAATGAAGAAAAAAAAGAAACAGCCAAACTAAGGGTTAGAATCGACCAACTAGAAACAAAGAGAACAATATAAATAATCAACAAAACGAAGAGCTGGTTCTTTGAGGAAAATAAACAAGATTGATCTGTGTGATTTCAATACACATTTTATGTGATATATATAGCCATATCTATGTTACATAAATAAGTCCAAATACATAATACAAAATTATTTGTTTATCAATTTACCCTATAAAGTTTTTAAATTCAAAAACAAAACAGAACTATCAAGCCTTGAAAAGCCATCATGCTAAGTTAGAGAAGCCAGTAGCAGAATGGTCTGTATGTTATATGAATCTAAGTATATGACACTTTAGGAAGGCACAATTCTAGAGGGTATAAAAAAACCAGATGTGTGATCTCAGAGGCTTGGTGTCTGAGAGGGAAGAAGTGGGCTATGGGGATGTGGTAAAGGGAGGAAGCTATTCCTTATGAATAGTTTCTGATGTACTGGTGGCTGAAGAGGTTATACACCTACAGAACTGTACAACACAGACACCGAGGCTTACTGTAATCTATAGGGCAACATTGGCTTATTAACTTTAATAGACAGATTGTACGAGTACAAAATATTTATAAGGGATATTATGTTGCGTAGATGTAAACTATCTGCTAAGTTTCTGTACATCTAACATTTCCAATATTCAATATCTAACTGAAAAAAAAAGAGACTGAAAAAGACAGTATACAACAGAAGAGCCTTATATGTTCATGGGCTGGCAGAATTAATATTGTGAAATGGCTAACTTACTGAAAGTAATCTTGGGTTCAAAGCAACTACCATCAACATTCCAATGATATTCTTCATAGAACTATTTTTAAAAATCTAAAATTTGGGATAGAACACAAAAGATAATATATAGCCAAAGTAGTCCTAAGCAAGGAAAGAAAAAGCCTTCTGGAAGCATCATAACGTCTGACTTTGAATAATACCACAAAGCCAAAGTGGCAAAGACAAGATGGTGCTGGCATAAAAACAGGAATGTAAGTCAATGGAGGGAAGTAGAAACTCAAAATAAACCTATACACACAGCTGTGGCCACTTAATTTTCTATAAAACCACCAAAAACATTCACTAGAAAACAGACAGCCTATTCAACAAGTGATGCTGGCAAGCTTGACAAACATCTGAAAAAAAAGAATGAAATTAGATCCATATTTTTCACCCTGCAGAGCAATCAATATAATGTGGATCGAATACCTCAATTTAAAGGTAAAATACTGAAGCTGCTAAAGGAAAACATAAGAAGTTACTTTAAGATAGAGACGTGAACAAGAACTCTGCACAGGAAACAGGCCCAGGAATGAATGCATGGGACTGCATCAAATGTATAACTTGAACAGCAGAGGAAACTCTCAGAGTGAACAGACAGCACACAGAATGGGAGCGAACCTTTGCCGGCTGTACTCAGAGCGTTAGACTCTAGACTATAAAAGGACTGCAGAAATGAAAGTAAAGAGCATTGCCAATCAATAAATGGGCTAATGAAATGGACAGTTCCCCAAAGAAGAAACAAAAATGGCCAGTAAGTATTTGTGTTAGCTACTTGTCTAGCTGCTGCAGTACAATAACCGACAGGGATGCCGGGAGGATGTTTCCGTGAGTAAGAGCACTTGCTGCACAAGCCTAAGTTCTGAGTTTGAATCAACACTAAAGTCAGGCATAGCTGCACATGCTTGTGAGGACATCACTGTGGAAGGCAGAAGGGTCCATAGGATTTTACCCACTGCCATCCTGGATCCCTGTTCAGTAAATAACCACATAAATACACAAGCATCCTCATAAACCTCACGTACACACACACACACACACACACACACACACACACACACACATACCACTCACAGAGACACATACCAAAAGGAGAAAAAAAAAGAAAAAGAAAACAACAATAATAACAGAAGCCCTCAAGAAAAGCAACTTAATGACTAATGGGTATATTTTTAATAACACTTCCAGAGGGCAGCATCCATATTGGCATAGAAGATATGCAGAAGAAAAAAAAACAGGCCGGGGTCACTTAGTGTCCAGAGTTAGGAGGTTGAGAGTGATAAATGCCTATGTTTAACTTGTGTTTTTATTCATTCCAGACCTTCAGACCATAGAATGATGTTACCCATAGTTAAGATAGGACTACCCACCTCAACCAAATATAGATCATTGCCATGCTCAGAGATTTCTTTTCCTGGTGATTTGAAATGTCATGAACTTGAGAATCAAAATTAACTATTACAGTATCTAAAACAGTGTCCAAACCTGTAGCCATCAGAGAAATGCAGATTAAAACCACTTTGAAATATTATTTCACCCCAGTTAGAATAGATACCATCAAAACATTGATAACAAGTAATGCTTTGGCAAGGATGTGGGGGTACTGGAAAAGAACCTTTATTCATTGTTGTTGGAAATATGAAATAGTCTAGCCATTAAGGGAATCAGAGTGGTGGCATCTCAAAATATTAAAAATATCCTCTGAGAGGCTCTACCGGCAGCTGACTGAGACAGATGCAGACACCCACAGCCAAGCATTGGACTGAGGTGGGGTTCCCCTATGAAAGAGTCAGGGGAAAGATTGAAGGAACTGAAGGGAATAGCAACTCCATAGGAAGACCAACAGTGTCAATTAATTTGGATCCCTGGGAGCTCCCAGAGACTAAGCCACCAACCAAAGAGCATATATGTAGCAGAGGACTGCCTTGCCTGGCCTCAGTGGGAGAGGATGTGCCCAATCTTGTAAAGGCTTGATGCCCTAGTGAGGATGTCACCTCTCCGAGAGGAATGAGAAGGGGAGTGGAGGAAGATCTATGTGAGAGGGGGCCAGGAACGGGGAGAACATTTGGGATATAAATAAATAAAATGATTAATAAAAGCATAGCTATCATATAACTGAGATATACCACTCCTAGGCATATATGCAAAGGACTATATCTTACCACAGGATACTTGAACATCCATGGTTATTATTGTTGGTCTACTCACAATAGAGAAGGGATGGGTAGCTTTCCATCAACAGATGAATGGGTGGTAAAAATGTAATACACGCACAGGCAATGGGATTGGATTAAGCTAGAAACAAAAGGTGAAATTTGCGTGAAAATAGATGACTCTGGAAAGCACTGGGGAGGTGAACTGAACTCAAAAACCAAGTATCTGATTTTTCTCTCATATAGGAATTGTAAGTTCTAAAGTTTATATGTCTGTGTTTAACTCGCTGTGAGTATAACGGAGTAGAGACTGTGAAACTAGAAAAGAGACCAAAAGAGGTGTCACAAAAAGTGAATGAAAGGACACATGGGTCATGAATGTGAGAAGGAAGCTGTTGTGGGTGGAAGATTACAAAGAGGTGGGGCATGGTAGAGAGAGGACGAGAGGCAACGTGGATAATTGTTCGGAAAATGCCATAATCAAACAATATCTTGTATGCTAATTAATAGTAAATATTTTTAAATGATGCCTGATTTTTTTTTAATTTAAGAATTTTTAAAAGCACTGTGCTGAATATCTGTAAAGCTAAAGTGCTTTTCAGAAAACACTGAAAATAAAATGAGTATGCTCTGAGTGTCCCCAAGAAGACCAAATTGTTGTCTGCCATTCAGGAATACTTAACCATGAGTCCTCCATTCATTCTCAAAATGACCCCAGGGGAAAGAGGATAGACATCTTTTTAACAATTTTGAGACATGGTGCCACTCTGGAATGTTAGAAATGGCCTAGAACTTACTCTGTAGCCCAGGTTGATCTAGAATTCACTATATAGCCAATGCTGTGCCTGGAACTCATTAAGTAGTTTGGTCAACCTTGACCTTGAGATGGTCCTTCTGCCCTCACCTCCTGAGCGCTAGGATTTCAAGTGTGTATCATCACCTCCATCTAGCCTTCATGACTATATTTGAAAACAGGATGATGTACTTCACCTTTACAAAGCTTCACAAATTCCTAATAAAGACAATTTTGTTTTATTCAAAAATTTAGAGGAGGAAAAATGGAAAGGAGAGAATATACCATTTTTTTTCAAGACCAAACAATTCTACATCAGCAGAAGCTATGATCAAATCTTGCTTATATAACCAAAGTTGTGGCAATAAGTCTTTATCCCCAGCTTTCATGAAGACTCCACCCCTACAGCTTCTCGATAGATGGGCAGGGAGGAGTTATCATGGGCCCTGTCCTCTCCTCAGTATCCCATTCCCACCAGCATGCACTAGTTTGGTTCTTAGCGAAAGATGGAATTTCATTTTTATCTGGGTATGCCAAGAAACTGACTCTCCAGGAAAGAAAAAGAAATTTTCCTAGATTTTATATACTGAATGAAATAAATATTCCTGTGATGACTAACTTCAAGCTATCCATATTATGCTTCTGAAATCCAAGTTTGGACAAGAAATGAATAGTGGACCCTGATTTGAACTGGTCCACAACCCACAACTGGTTCTGGTCATCTACTTTGATGGTATCAAGTTCAAGGCTCTATCTGGTTTTCCTAAAGCTCACCCAACACCCCCCCCCCCAAAGAGTCAATATCTTCAGTTACCAAGATTATATATGCTGCTACTTTGACCTTCATGATTTAGCTAAGTTGGACACATTTCGGTCCCAAGACACTTAACTTTATTAGTCACCCAACTTAAAAATATTTTTAAAAGATTTGTCTATCTTATTTTATTTATTTTACATATATTTATATTTACAGTATTTATAGTTTTACTCGTGTGTGTGTGTGTGTGTGTGTGTGTGTGTGTGTGTATTTTGCATGCATGTGTAAATGTGCATCATGTAGTGGTACTCCTACAGGCCAGAAGAGGATATCAGAGTCCTTGGAACTGGAGCTGTGGGTGGTTATGAGCTACTATGTGGATGCTGAGTCCACTCCTGAGATGACTCCAGATGCCTAGAGACTCTGGTAACCAGAAAAGCGAGTAAGTGGTGGGGAAATAGAAGAGAGAGAGAAACAGAACGATGTAGGCACAACGAAGAGAGACAGAACTGGAGACTTGAGGGTAGTGAGGAACAGCCTGGTGTGAGTAGCTGGTGATGCCACTTAGGACCATGGTGGGCTTGTGCTGCCATGGAGCAGGGGACATGTCTAAGTCCGTGACCCTGCAGGAGTAGGTGTTTGTTACCACCAAAGGCCAGGCTGATGTCCCTGGCCTAGGTTACCACCAGAGGACATGTTAGTGTCTGACAGCTATGCAGAACTGGCCCAGCTCCTCATCTAGGCATCCAGGGAGATTTGGCCCTGGCCATGAGAGCAAAAGAGCTGACTCTGCTGCTAGGCAGCTGCAGTAATGGAGAACGTGGTCTCTGCACATAGTGGGAGTTGCAGGTAAGCTGGCACCCGAGGATAGGAGCTTGAGGGAGCTGGCCCTACCACTCATCTCCCATGCAGTGGTGTGGGTGAGGAAGAGATGCCCTCCTCCTCGACTGCTCCTCACCACCTGCAGCATGCAGAAGACCAAGCCCTGGGGACAGGATGCTGTTCCTGTCCCTCGCCAGCTGCAGCACTCAGGAGAGTGAGACCTACACCTCCCCTGGGCAGCACAGTACAGCTGACTCTGATGCTGGGGACTCCAGGGAGGTTGCAAGGGTGGAGGGCAGGTACAAGGGGAGGGGAAATGAGTCGTCCTGAGAGAATGTCTCACTGAGCCACTAATATCCCGAACAGTCCCCAGTGAATTGCCTAGATGTTCTAGAAGAGCCAGGGAAAATGAAAGCAGAAAACTTATGGTTCCAAAGTCCATTTTCCATTTTAAAGTCCATTATCCTATGAGAAAGAAATTTACTGTAAAGACAAATCACAGAAACAAGTCTCCTTAGATATTGTTGTCCTTTCATATGAAGAGAATTCATATCATTGTCTCATCCACATGAAGAGAATTCTGTTCTCTGTCAACCTTCCCAGAGTTCACCCCTGTTGGGCCTCTTCAAAACAGAGAACCACACATAAAAATGTCACAAGGAGACCTACTAGTTTGTAAAATTAAGATATGCTAATAGATATAAACAACATGTAGGTTCGAGAATAAGTGGTTAAATGAAAATTAAACTCAATTTTTACCTAAGGTTGAAAAACTCATGGTTCAGAGACTTAAAGCATATAAAAGCCATAATTAAAACTCCTTTTTAAATAAAAGTAATGATTAAGTGTTTTTTTTAAGATTTACTTTTTTATGCATATGAGTACACTGTAGCTGTCTTCAGACACACCAGAAGAGGGTATCGGATCCCATTACAGATGGTTGTGAGCCATCTGTGAGCCACGTGGTTGGTAGGATTTGAACTCAGGACCTCTGGAAGAGCAGTCAGGGCTCTCAACCTCTGAGCCATCTCTCCAGTCCATGGTAAAGTATTTTTAATCTTCTGATGAAGTGTTTTTTGATGTGATCACACATCAAGGTCCAAAAGGATACACCTGGAAGAGCATGATTTGAGGATTTTTTTTTAATATGCAGCTTCACATTAATTACATGATGAAGGGCCAGTTAGATGGCTTAGAGGCTGCAAGTGCTTGGTTGCAAGTCTAATGGCCTGAGTTTGATCCCAGGAACACACTGTGGAAAGGCAGAATAGACTCCCAGAAGTTGTCCTTTGACCTCCGCACATGAGCCCACATGACAATATTAATCTTTCTTTTTTAATTTTTATAAGAATTACATGATGTGGTAAAATTAAATTTTATATTCTCACCAGCGAGGCAAGTCATGTTCCTAAGCCATTATTAAGGCCCACAGCTCTTACTTTGTATCTTCCCAGAGATCCCAAAGTTGTCTCCATATCCCTTCTCAGCTCCCTCTAGTTCTAACCTTTGCAGGGCTTGGTGCTTATTGTCTCTTTGCTCCCATGAATCTATTGTGCTGTGAGATAACTTCAAGACAAGAGGCTGTGTGCATATGCTTTTTGCATGGTTTGACGGGGTGTTCTAGAATTCAGTTTCTCAAATAAGGGCAAGCAGAATAGCTCGAGCTGACGTCGGATGTACTTCTTCATCCTGCTGTTTCTCAGCATGGTAGTACCAAAGATCAAAGAAGTGGACAGATTATACGTAGAGGTCATCCATTTCCTTGCATATCACAGTGCGGTAGGAGACCTACATGATCAGCATGCAGGAAATGTGGGACTTCAAGTCTCCTCTTAGACCTGCTAAATCAGACTGTGTTTTACCGATATCTCTGGGTTGTTTGCTCATTTGCAATCCGCCACTTCAAACCAAGTGACATCCCCACCTGCACTGGATGCTGTCATCACAGGTGCTCACTATTTCGTAAGGCAGCTCTATCTAACTCGTCTTTTAAGTACCCAACTCACTACTATTTTTAATATCTGTATACATGTATGATATATGTGTATACACATGCATGTGTATTCATGTGTGACTGCAGGCATACACATGCTATGATATGCACGTGAAAGTCAGCGACAACCTTGGGTATAAGTCCTTGCCATCTACTGGTTTGAGACAGGATCTCTTGTTCAGTTCAGTGCTGTGAACAAGGGCCTAGATGCCCTGTGAATGACTGGCCATTCTCCACTTTCCTCCTTCCATCTTTCTATAGAAGCATTAGGACTGGATACTGTCTATCTAATATTGTCCAACTTTACACTGGGTTGGGGTTTCATCTCTTTGATAGATAAAATACTGGCCAAAAGCAATTTAAGGAAGAAAGGGTTTATGTTGGCTTACAGTTCCAACCTGAAGCTGATTTGGCAATCAAGAAACAGAGAGATTATATTTCATTAGCACTCAAGAAGGAGAGAAAGAGAGAAAGAGACAGACAGACAGACTGACAAAGACAAACAAGTAGACAGATGGCAGGACCAACAGAGACAGACAGGAAGGAAGGAAGGAAGGAAGGAAGGAAGGAAGGAAGGAAGGAAGGAAGGAAGGAAGGGAGGGAGGGAGGAAGGGAGGGAGGGAGGAAGATATATATAGAGAGAATAGCTAGGCCTGACTCATATCCAGTGATGCACTTGCCCTGGGAGGTTTTTCTCTTTCTAGTAAATGATTGTGCTCCAACATGAACCTATGGAACGTGTGGTGGTTTGAGTAGGAATGCTCCCATAGGCATATATATATATATTTTTTTTCTTTTTTCAAAGACAGAGTTTCTCTGTATAGCTCTGGCTGTCCTGGAACTCACTTTGTAGACCAGGCTGGCCTCGAACTCAGAAATCTGCCTGCCTCTGCCTCCTGAGTGATGGGATTAAAGGTGTGCGCCACCACGCCCCCAGCAGGCTCTTATTTGAAAGCTTGGTCAACCGGGGGTGGGGCTTCCTGAGAAGGGTTAGGAGATGTGGCCTTGTTGGTGTGGGTGTTACCTTATTGAAGGAGGTGTGTCCCAGTCTCTCTCTCTCTCTCTCTCTTCCTGCTGCCTGAGGGTCTGGTTATAGAACTCTGAGCCACCATGTCAGCCTATGTTCTGACAAGTTCCCTGTCATGAAAAAAAGGGACTAAACCTCTGACACAGTAAGCAAGGCCCAATTAAATGCTTTCCTTTATATAAGAGTTGCCATAGTAGCAGTGTCTCTTCCTGGCAATAGAACACTGAAAGTATTCTAACACAGGAAGAATTGCTCATTTAAACCATCAGTTATAGATTGTGAAGCATCAAACTCGGGTCTTTAGGCTGGACCCGCTTCCAGCTTCCCAAATCACTCTTTGCTTGAGATGGGGTCTCATGTAGCTCAAGCTACCTTAAAACTTGATATGTACCCAAGGATGTCATTAAACTCCCGATCCTTCTGCATTACCACACAAGCTCCAGGGTTATCAGTAAGCACCACCACACCTGGCTTCCAAACTACCAATTAAGATTCATTTGAAAGAGTTGCTTTAATGCTTTCTCTTGCTCAAATGAATCAGTCAATGTCCAAATTCATTAGTGCGCAGATTGCAACCAAATGAGATCTGAATTCTTCCATCCTTGTTTTGTCGTCTCCCCTACATGGCAGCTCTAGTCCAACAAAATCGATCTAGCTGAGTTGCATAATAATCTTTCCGGAAGGCTTTCCCTTATTTTTCTGCTGACCCCAGCCTTCCGTGGTCCACCAGTCCTTACGATGATTTTCCTTTCCTGAATTAATCAGTTTTATTTCGGTTTAACTACGATAAGGCAGACAGATGAAAAGATTACTGCTGGAAAGCTAGGTTGTAGAGCATGATTCTCCAAAGGCAACGGGGTATGTGAGAATGCACTGAAGCAGACAAGATGTGGAGGAAGGGGGAACCTGTAGGCAACAGCCTTTGATGAGGTTGCTATGGGAAAGGAGCCCATAAGACTAAGTAGACTCGGAATTGTCTAATTTGAGTAACTTCAGTCAATTCTATCGGGTGTGAGGGATGTACTATGGTGTCTGGTACCTGGTTCAAAAATGATGTGTTCCAGAGCAGGTGAGTAGCAGTTTGGAGTATAGAAACCCAACGAAGGAGTTCTCTTTGGGACCAGCAAGACATCAGATGTCAAGGGTCAGAAAGCAGAAAATAAAGGACCCGACCAAGATACTCCCTAAAAACTTAGGGGTGCTTTTGTTTTGGTCTATTGTGAGAGTATTTGTCCTGTGCTTGCCTCAGGTTTGACAATTCTTTCTGTTTACTTATGTGATTTTATGTATATGAATATTTTGTCTGTGTTCATGTATGCGTACCACATGCATGCCTGGAGCCCAAGAGCGGGCCATTCAGATCTCATGAAACTGCAGTCAGGAAGGGCTGTGAGCAACCATGTCAGTGCTCGGACTCAAACCCATGTCTTCTGCAAGAGCAGCAAATGCTCTACGTGACCGAGCCGTCCCTTCGGGTGATTCAGTCGTCTCCAACGGGGCTTTAGCTCGTGCTCTCCAGAACAGTGCATAGAGGTAAAATGGGTTCATGGATTGATGGGAGAAGCTGATGTGAACACAAGAAAGTTCTCATCAATCCTCTTTCCCAGCCTTCTCTTTCAGACAAAAGTACTCTCTAGAGATTACATCTAGATTTTAATTCATCAACCAAAATGTTCTGTGATAACAAAACTAGTGGGCCCAGCTGATAAGTCAAATAGTTCTGAGTTCAGAAAATTGTGTCTCCTTGGGGACTCCAACTACTTTAATAAGTTCTTTTTACTCTGGAAGAAAATCCAAGTCACATGATCTACCTAGTATGTGACCTTGCCAAAATCATGGCAAGTACTCATTGCCTTGCTGTGGAACATGATATGTGTGAGTACATTCATTGGAATGCACATGTGTGCACGTTTACAGGTACACACATGCTGACACACATACATGTTTTTACATCACTAGGTACACATATACACATAAAAGTGCTCACATCCTTAGGTATACACACACAGATATATGTGTCTGTGTATGTGTGTGGGTGTGCTCGAATCTATAGGTACACACACATGGATGTACACACACATGGATGTGCACTCACATTTATAGGTACACACCGATGCTGTCACATCCACCTGCTCACACACACACACACACACACACACATAAGTGCACACATAGAGACACACATGTGTATATGCTCACATCCATAAATACACACACTTTATGCACATAGGCTCATGCACACTCTGAAATGTTTGTGATCGAATATTCTGCCTATAAGAGGAACATCTATATCAACTCCAGAAGAAGGGGTGAAAAGGATGCACCACCAGGAGGAAGGCAGTGTGGCATGCACAGTTCCAGGCACGCCATGACTATCCCACTCTTGAGTGTACAGCAGCAGGGATTGCCTTATAGCTGCACAAGGTTTGGACCATCAACATCCTGCCACAGCGTGGAGGTGCTCATGGAACATCCACACCCACACACACCTCTCCCTCGAGATATATGTACAGTTAATGGATGCTGGGGGGGGGGAGAAGACATTTTCTTGAGTGATGTAGCCACTAGTAAAGCATCCATGTTCCTGTAAACAGCCCTAATGAAACTCACTGGGTCACCTACACAAAACCAAAACAAAACACGGAAGCAGAAGGAGGGATAGCTGGGAATGGAGAGAGGAAGCGGTGAGACAGGAGTGTGGGACTGTGAATATGATTGGAATATACTATGTATATGAAAATGACATAATGAAACCCGTTATTGTGTATAATTAATATATGCTAATAAAAACATTTTCCAAAGAGATTAGCCTCATGGTTGAAGAACCAAAAAGCGGTCGATGGAAGACTTTGTGTTTTTATGGCCATACACCATTCAGAGGGTTCGTTTACCCGGTGTGCTCTTGTCAGACCCAGTAGATCTCAAATCAATCCTCATGTTCTTTCAGATAATTTGTGTTTAAAATACTGCACCAGGGGCTAAAGAGGTAGGTGAGTGGTTAAGAGCACTGAGTGCTCTTCCAGAGAACCTGAATTCAATTATGGTGGCTCACAACCCTCTGTAACTCTAGTCCCAAAGGTTTTGGTTCCTTTTTCTGGCCTCTATGGGTACTAGACACACAGGTGGTACACATACATACATGCAGACCAAACAGTCATATGCATTAAAACAAAAACAAAATACTGCAACTTTTTAAATTTTTTGTTTGGACTTTTGAGGCAGGATCTCTCTAGATAGCCCTGGATGTTCCAGAACTCACTGTGTAGACTAGATTGGCCTTGCATTCATAGAAATCTGCCTGCCTCTGCCACTAGGAGTTGGAATTTCAAAGAGTTACCACCACACATGGCCTTAAACATATCTCCCACCAAAGAATAGTGAAATGCTTCATAGACATTACATTATTCATTCTTCAAAATAGCTATGAAAAGGATAAATAATAATACAGCAGTGCTTGTCTGTATGTGCACCACACACAAGCAGGTTCCTGAAGAGGCCAGAAGAGGGCGCCAAACATCCTGGAACTAGAGTTACAGGCAATTATAAATCACTGAATCTAGTTGCTGGGAATGAAGCCAGGATACATTTCAAGAAGAGGAAGCATCCTTATCAGTCAAGCCATCTCTCCAGCCCTTCAAGCTACTTTTCAGCAGCAGGAAGAGCCTGAAGCTTTGAGGAAGAAATTAGCTTATGAAAGACTACACGAGAAGTAACAAGTTGATGAGCTGGCACCAGAACTTCTCACCATGACCCTATTGCTAAAGACATCATACATATTAATCACAGGACATGGAGAAATCAAGTTGCTACTGGCTAGGAAGTCCCTCCCTGGCTAGCTCTCATGGTACTAGAAGATGCAATGCAGGCTCCTAGGAGAAACTAGTCACCAACAGCCCTACCAAGCTGTGAACCCTGTGAAATGCAAAAATGACCAGAATAGCAAGATAGAACCAAGAATGCAATAGTGGCTTGAATGTTATGGGGGTAACCAAGCACCTTCTGATGGGATTTATAGCCTACTCCACAGGCGCCGGACTGAATGCTTGTCTGGTACTGTAAAACATAGACAAATACAAATGATTATGGAGCTCATAGATGCCCACAGGTGAACATTTTACTGTTATTCTGCTAATTGGATATAGTATCAAAGTGCCTTCTAAATTTGTGTCTTTCTGCCCACAGATTAGGGCAGCTCCTAGACCTCATTGCAGAAGTTTCTTTATGCGATGGAGAGTAGTTAATGCAGAAATGTAAGAACCGGTCAAAGTGTAGAAGATAAATGTCAGGGAAGGACTCAGCCACAAAAGATACATCTACACAACATCTCCTCCCTAAAGCTCAAGGGCTCAAAAGATTGTAAGAGAGAGAGAGATTTGGGAAGCCTGGAGCAAGACAGTGTCTTCCAGACATGAAAGGATTACTTTACTCATAAGCTCCTAGCCACTGTTGTTCCCTGCAGAAGACCTGCGCAAGGCCGAGTCAGTCAGCTTTCTACCATGAAGTGGGAAGGGATTGCTGGCCTCATCCTTAACTGAAGTGCTATAAATAATTGACAAAATCTGAGGGAAAGAGAATCATTTTTTTTTCTTTAAGAATACGCTCCTCCTAGTAGGTTGACCATACTCCAATGGATGGACTCAAACCCAGGAATTTATCGATAGCACAAGCTGGGGGCAATGGGTTAATAAAACAACATGAAAGGACATCAAGTTGGAATGTAGTGAGGTGGTGTGGGTATGGGAGGAGTTGAGAAGACAAGGTGGAATTATATACAGTCAAAAATATACTGCATGAAATTCTCAAATAATACTTTTTTAAGTTGGTAGACTAGTCTCTGGACGTACTGCAATAGAAATCGTCTTTCTATTGCTCTTACAAGAACCTTCAGTAGAACAAACACATAGATAAATTTAAGCATGTTTGTGTCAATAACATCAATAAAATAAGAGCGGGCTGGTGAGATGGCTCAGTGGGTAAGAGCACCCGACTGCTCCTCCAAAGGTCCGGAGTTCAAATCCCAGCAACCACATGGTGGCTCGCAACCATCCGTAACAAGATCTGATGCCCTCTTCTGGAATGTCTGAAGATAGCTACAGTGTACTTACATATAATAAATAAATAAATCTTTAAAATAAATAAATAAATAAATAAATAAAATAAGAGCAATTAATAAAAAGAATGCTGGAGCTCCTTTAGAAGAAGGAGGAGAAGAAGAAAAGAAGAAGAAAAAGATTACTCCCATACTCAAGCCAATTTGTTCATAAGCATCCTAGACTCCAATATTTGTGACCAGATATAAACATATATACACACACACATATATACACATATACGGAAGGACTATGGGTATAAGCCATGAGACAAGAGAGGGAAAGGAATTTCTGAAGAAGAGAAAGAAGAAAATAAATCACAGATGGCATGAACGCAGCTAGGAGAGCACAGGTTGGAACAGCAGAAGGGGTCTGGGGCAGATGGTGGAGGATCATGATGGCAGGGTGGGACATGGGCAGAGCAAAAGCAGTAATGCGTGCACATGCCAGAATAAAGCAGTACTTTCTACTTGAATTTATAAGTTCTTTTAAAGCAATGAATTTTAGATACAAAGCAAAATGAACAAACAAACAGAAATCCAGCCATTACTTTCTTGCTACTTTTAATTGATGCTTGAAAGACAGGTGCGGGGTGATGAGCTCCAAGGAGCGGATGACCAACACCACCTGAATGCTTATGCTGTTTCTCTGGCACCTTCGAATACTTCCTGGCATATGTAA
This sequence comes from Mus pahari, assembly GCF_900095145.1. Taxonomy (NCBI): domain Eukaryota; kingdom Metazoa; phylum Chordata; class Mammalia; order Rodentia; family Muridae; genus Mus; species Mus pahari. The sequence continues at coordinate 42,688,538 of NC_034601.1, read as the reverse complement.
CCTTTATCTAGCAGCAATGAGCTAGCAAGCAGCCAGCTGAAAAGGGCACAACAATTTACATTTCAAAGGGAAAGAAAATACGCACTGAAAATAATCACCTTCTCATTTCCAAGTTTTTATTATGATTCACATTTACATCAGGACTGGAAGAAAAGCAGTTTGTATCAAAGAGGAAGCATAGTTAGATTAGATAGATAGATAGATAGATAGATAGATAGATAGATAGATAGATAGATAGATAGATGGGTGGGTGGGNNNNGGGCAGACGGGCGGGCAGGCGGATGGACGGATAGATAGATAGATAGATAGATAGATAGATAGATAGATAGATAGATAGATAGATAGATTTATTCCAAGCAGAGCAGAGATAAAAATTAATCAAAAATTACACTATTTTCAGATGTGGTGGGGCATGAATCTGAGTCTAAGGGATGTTCACTTGGAGATCCATTCATCTTTCACAACAGGCAATGATCTGGAGACCCAACACTCCAAAGAGTCTCTTTGCACATGACACTATAGGTCCCTCCAGGGATGATATGGGCAACGTGCTCTCTTGGGTTAGAATAACGAGACAGGAAATGGGGAATTGGCATATTCTGCAAGGACAGGACAGGCACTAAGAGCAGCATCAGGCTACATGGTTGGAGGCACAGTCTACCATCCTCTATGGTCACGATGTGTCATTATGTGAAGGCATTGACTTTCTGTGTTTTGGCTGGCCTGTGCCATGCAAACTGCAAGATTTTCACACAGTTGTATGACAAAGAAACCTGGCTTGCCATTTAAACTTACATAGTTCATTTTTTTATATAATCTTATTTCCAATAAATACATTTTGTTTTCCTTCTAATAAAAGAGTACACAAAATTCGGTACTGGAGAAGTGAGCTTTCATTTTTTGTTTGTTTGTTTGTTTGTTTTGTTTTGTGGTGGTTTTTGAGACAAGACTCTTGTAGCTTAGGCTGACCTAGAATTCACTACTTGGGCTGGAGAGATGGCTCAGTGGTTAAGAGCACCGACTGCTCTTCTGAAGGTCCTGAGTTCAAATCCCAGCAACCACATGGTGGCTCACAACCACCCGTAATGACATCTGACGCCCTCTCCTGGTGTGTCTGAAGACAGCTACAGTGTACTTAACATATATAAATAAATAATAAAACTTAAAAAAAAAAAGATTCATTAAAAAAAAAAAGAATTCACTACTTAACTAATGATACTCTTGAACTTGTGATCTTCTTGCCTCCACCTTTCTAGTACGGGGATTGCAAACAAGCACCACCATGCCTGATGAGACGGTGCTCGGGATGGAAGTGAAGGCTTTCTGTGCACTGGGCAAACACTCTCCAAACTGTGCTACATCTCCAGCTTTCACAAACTAAATGCACTAAGAAAAATTTAAAATACTTAAGATGTGATTGGGTTGGAGACATGGCTCAGTAGTTAAGAGTATATATTGTACCAAACTCAGATGCTATTGTGGATGCCTGGAAGTGCTTGCTGATGGGAGCCTGATATGGCTATCCCCCGAGAGGCTCTACCAGAGCCTGACAAGTACAGAGGCAGATGCTCACAGCCCACTATTGAACTGAGTGTGGGGTCCCTGATAGAGGAGTTGGAGAAGGGACTGAAGGAGCTGGGGGGCAGGGTTGCAGCCCCATGGAGGGAGCAATGATGTCAACAGGCCAGACCCCTGGGGCTCCCAGGGACTGGACCACCAACCAAAGAGTACACATGGAGGGACTGCATATGTGGCATATGTGGCAGAGAATGGCCTTGTTGGACATCAGTGGGAGGAGAGGTCCTTGGGCCAGTGGGTGTTTAATGCCCCAGTGTAGGGGAATGCCGGCGGGGGGTGGGTGGGAGGGAGAGGTGGAAATGGAGGGGGGAGCACCCTCATAGAGGTAGGGAGAGGGGAGAAGGGATAGGCAGTTCCCAAAGGGGAGACCTGGAAAGGGGGAAACATTTGAAATGTAAATAAAGAAAATATCCAAGGAAAAAGGGGAAAGAAGAGTGCATGTTGCTTTGACAAAGGGCGAGAGTCCCCACAACCCATGTCCCTGTATCAGATGACTCTCTCTTTACTGAACAAGTTCTAAGCTCCAGAAGAAGCCTGAGAAACCGCACAAATTGGGAGCAAAGCAAACAAAAGGGGTGAGCGATGCTGGAGTTCTTATTAGAAAAAAGGAGAGAGAAAGAAAAGGAAGAAGGAATTTGCAAATAGACCAGCTGGAAGATGGGTGTGCGCTATCATAGATGATCAACGAAGGAACAGGGAATGATTTTCAGAGTAGGAATAGTATTTTGAAAGGTAAAGATGATAAAATAACCAGTCTGGGGAATGGCAAGCAGTGCCTGGCAAGGAGTCATGGAGCACACACCAAGAGTGGTCTGCACCATGGTCACCCGGACACATTGCGAGAGGTTTTACTAAGCATAAACATCCTAAAGGAGAGATGACTGATTGGCATCATTTACTTATTCATTCAATGAACCGAACAAATACTACTGGGTGTAAAGCATTTGGGGGGTTGTTGTTATCAAGAGTTTTGAACGTGACTGTAGCTGAGACTCTAGAAGTGAGGGATATGGAGCCTGAAGTGGCCACCTCCAATACACAGGCAGGACTCCCAGTGGAGGAATAAGGACACTAACTCACCCACAAAACCTTTGACCCGAAATGTGTCCTGCATACAAGGTATGCATGTACAAAACTAGAGCAGAGGAGGAAGGAATGGCCAACCAATGAGTGTCCCAACTTGAGATCCATCCCATGGGCAAGAACCAATTCCTGGCACTATGAATAATACTCTGTTATGCTCACAGAGCCTAGCATAACTGTCCTCTCAGAGGCTCTGCCAAGTCAATGGAAACAAACGCAGAGACACACAGCCAAACATTAGATGGAATTTGGAGAGTCTTGTAGAAGAGCTAGGGGAAGGATTGAGAGACCCGAAGGTGATAGAGACTCTACAAGAAGACCATCAGGGGAAACTAATGTGGACCACTGGGGGGCTCCCCAAGACTGAACCACCAAGCAAAGAGCAAGCATAGGCTGGACCTAGGATCGCACCCCTGCCCCCAGATATGGAGAAGATGTGAAACTTGGTGTTCATGTAGGTCCCCAACAACTAGAGTAGGGGGCTATTCCTAAATCTGTTGCTTGCTTGTGGATTCCATTCACCTATCTGGGCTGCCCCATCTGACCTTAGTGGGAGAGGATGCACCTAGTCCTGCAGTGACTTGATGTGCCAGGATGGGGCGATACCCATGACCCACCCCCTTCTCTGAGGAGAAGGTAATGGGAGAGGGGTGTGTGAGTGGGGTCCAGGAGGAGAAGGGGGTGCAATCCTGGTGTAAAATGAATGAATAAATAAGTAAATGGAAAAAATAGTTAAACAGCAGAAGATGTGCTTTTGATTAAGCCTTGGATTTCTTTGGCTATTGTTATATAAGGATATTTTACAGGCTGCTCCCAGATCTGTCACTTTCTCTCAATTTGTGGTTTTGGTTAGAGGAATTATATACCTGTAAATATATATTTAATTCCAATGTTTCCCAAAATAGGGATGCATTAATTCTTATTCCATACATAGACCTCTCGTCTGTGCCATCTGTGAAATCGGCATGGCAATTTGTTAACTAAATACTGACTCCTGGAACATTTTTTAGCACTAACAAATTTACTCATCAACTTTCCTGACCCTCACCAATGCCAATGCTCATTCAATTGCTACTCCTGTAAGAAAAGGGGAAAGGTATGAAAAGATTTTATTATGTTTTCCTATCATTGATTGAGCTCCCATGAAGAGGAATCTAATGAGCCTCGGGTCTTGACAAAGCCAGCTTGTCCGGCTGGATTTAAACAAGCGGAAGGATGAGGGAAGAACACACAGAGATGAAGCTGAGTCATCCTAGTGCGATGCTACTTAAGCGCTTTCTGTTTTTCCAGCTCAGTTCCTCTACTCCAGGTCCACACATTCTTTGACCCCGGTGAGAGTCTGAAATCCAGGGTCCCCACCACAGTTCACTGTTACACCAAGTCTTTCCTTCCCTCTTCTCGGAGCATAAGGGGCATGGCCCTTTACTGTGAGTTTCTTGTAAACATCCACAACTGCCTCTCTAGATATCTGTACTGGCTGGTTTTGTGTTTTAACTTGACACAGAGGAAGGAGCCTCCCTTGAGGAAATGCCTCCATGAGATCCAGCAGCTGTAAGTCATTTTCTTAATTAGGGATCAGGGGTGGGAGGGGCCACTGTGGGTAGTGCCATCCCGGGGGCTGGTAGTCCTGGCCTCGATAAGAAAGCAAGCTGAGCAAGCCAGGGGAAGAAATCCAGTAAGCAGCACCACTCCATGGCCTCTGCATCAGCTCCTGCCTCCAAGTTTCTGCCCTGTGTGAGTTCCTGCCCTGACTTCCTTTGGTGATGAAAGGAAAGGTAAGCTGAATAAACCCTTCCCTCCTTCCTGGTTATGATGGTTTGTGCAGGAACACAAACCCTGAAAGACAATAGCCTAGGTACTGATTAACCTAGTTCTAGTACTTAGCTTGCTTCCTGACTGTAACTATGCTAGAGTTAGACACACATGCACATCACACACACACACACACACACACACACACACACACACACACAAGAGGAGGGAGGGACAGGAGGAAGGAAGGAGGGAGAGAAAGAGAAAGAAAGAAAAAGAGACTCTTGCTTTAATTTGTGACCTAAAATCTCTCCCATGAACCACTGATACCTTAAAAAAAAGATAAGAAAAGAAAAGAAAAAGTTCAACAAACTTTCCTAGCTCTATCCTTACAGACCAGCTTTCGCCAACACCTCTTCCCCTCTGACAAGTGTCTGGCAGGCACCCTTCCTCTCCCCCCACTCTTGCTCAATGACCTTAGTTTCTCTTCCTCTAAGATCAAAGAAAATAAGATCAAAGTTGGAGTGATGGCTCAGTGGGTGAAAAATGCTTGTCACACAAACCTGACAGTTCAGTCCCCAGAACCCAACCATCGTAGTCAGCGTCTATTACTGTGAAGGGACAGCATGACCACAGCAGCAACTCTTATTAAAAGAAAGTCTTTAATTGGGGCTTGCTTATCATTTCAGAGGTTTAGTCCATTTTCAGCATGGAAGGTAACGTGGCAGCGTGCGCATGTGGTGCTGGGGAGGTATCTGAAAGTTCTACATCCAGATCTGCAGACATCAGGAAGAAAGAGAGAAAGCCACTGAGCCTGGGTGGGGCTTCCAAAACCCAAAAGCCCTCCTCCAGTGACAGGCCACACCTCCGAATCCTTCTCTCTAATGACCAAGCATTCAATGTACATGAGCTGATGGGGGACATTCCTTTCAAAGCACCACAGCAAAAGGAGATAACCAACTCCACAAGTTGTCCCCTGACTTCCACAGGTATGCTCTGACACAAGCAAGCCCCCCCCCCCGCACTCACACATCATACACTCAGATACACATGACCTATAATAATGAATGAAAATAATTTTAAAGATAGAACCGTGCCGCAGACGGACTTTTCCGGGGTGCCTGATCTGAGGGGGAACGGGTCTCTGGTTGCAGGTGAGCGAGGATTCAGCGAATGTGGGGCGACAAACAGACACAGACACAAGAGAGTCTGGTATCTGAATGCGAATTGTCAAATTGAGCATCAGACTATTTATACAGAAGAGAATAGGGAAGTTACACAGAACAGAAGAATGCAAACCTGGAAGGGCTGGCAGGAACCAACTGGGATAACATTCAATGTTAACAGCTGGGATGAAAAACAGCTCCACCTAAAGTCAGCTCAAAGTCAGTAGCTGGGGGCAAGGACTTCCTATAGTCCACCTTCCCCTTAGCCATTGTAATGCTTGTGTTTGGGTGTAACTCAGCTACCTATGGTTCTAAGTATCTACCCTGGTTCCTCTTTAGACACAAACTTCCTACTTCCTAGAGAATGGTAAATTCCTATGTAGTGCAGTGACTAGCTGCCTAGACCCAGGATCAGCTCAAGGACTGACTGCCTAGGATCTAACATGGCTATGTATTAAGGGAAAGCACATGGATCTGTTTTCCCACTAAAGCAAGGACATTGGAGCATTCGTTATACAAAATGCCACCATTCNAGGAGACTGAGTTTCCTTGAACTTTTTGCCTTGGGACAGCGCCCAGGTTTTTGGGGCCTGTTGGCGCTCGTCACTACTGGAAAGAATGTAGCAGAACCACTAACAAGGTAACCATACATTCCTAATAACATCTGCTAGCCTATTTGTGCTCACACCTCTGCTTGATCATAATTCAAAGTATAAGATACCTGTATTCCTGACTAGGGATTCTTCTCTGTTGCTGCATCCTTTTTTTATTCTGCCAGCCATCATGTGAGACAGTGCTCAATACTAATTTCAAAGAAATAAAAATCAAAACCACAATGGGATACCATCTCACCGTAATTAGAATTGCTACAACCAAAAATAAATAAAACTTGGATGAAGATGTAGGGAAACAATGTTTTTAATATGATCACCAGCTCAGGCTAAGCTTAGGCTTCCTATACAGCCAAGGATGGCCTTGAATTTCTCCCCCCACCTTTTAAGTGCTGGTATTGGAGGTATGAGCTACCATACTTTGTCTATGCTGTGCTAGGGAGAAAACCCATGGCCTTATGCATGCTAAGTAACACTGTACCTATGTAGAATCCAAAATAAATTCAAGACCACCTAGTCCCTTCCCTTCTGAAGGGACTTTCAAAAACATAGCGAACAAAATGACAAAGTCTACAGTTGCCAAAACAAAATGAGCTGTTCTCAAAAAGATAACCATAACAAGATTAGCAGTTCACAGAGAAATTGCCCTACCACACTGAATTCTAAGGGAGACCACAAACTACCCTGACCTTGAGAGAATTCCCTGTAACGTTAATAGCTGTGACGTTAGTAGCTGACTCCTAAGTTCGAAATGTACTACTGCTTTGCTGACCAAATCATAATAACCCACCATGAGGGCAGGCAGAGTGAGTCACTATGCAAACCAACCAATGCCTGAAAAGGTTATTTGCTACACCAATTAGAATAAGCCAGCTAGCCCTGTTGCCTAAATCTGCCCCTTACAAGGTATAAAAAGTGTGTTCTTCGTTTGTTCTGGGTATCTCCTCTGACCTGCATACAGAGAGGGGGGTCCCCAACATGTTGGATCAATAAAAAAAAAAAAAACCTCTTGCCATTTGCAGTGATGGCGATCTCTGTGGTCTTTGTGAGTGAGGGTCTTTTGATGGACTCTAACACCTACTGCGCTGCATGCCTAGCCGAGAAAAAAGAATGATTATACACGATTGACGGAAAAATAGATTAGGACAGTTATTAAAGAAAATAAGTATAAAGTTTCTCAAGAAGTTAAAAATAAAAGAATAATGAGACTTAACTAGTAGTAGTTATATGTTCAAAAGAAATAAAGTCATTATACCACCTGCAAGCTAAGGTGGTAACATATACCTGTTATCCCGATTCTTGGAAGGCTGCGGCAAGAGGATCATGAACTTGCAGTTAGTTGGACTACATATAGAGTTCAGGCCCAGCCTATATACACAAAGCAGAAGTGGGAGGGGGAGAGAGAAGGAGGAAAGAAAGAAGAGAGGCATGCTTGCTGAAGCTCTATTCTTGATAACCATGGTACAGAATCATCAAGATGTCCATCAGTGCATAAACTGACTTTTTAAAATGTGGTATACGTGTTCCCTGAAACATTATTCATCTGTTAAAAATAAAATACTGTCTTTTGTAGCAACATGGATAAAACTGGAAGAAATGGGCTGGAGAGGTGGCTCAGTAGTTAAGAGCACTGACTGACTCAGGTCCTGAGTTCAATTCCCGGCAACCACGTGGTGGCTCACAACCATCCATAATGAGATCGGACACCCTTTCCTGGTGTGTCTGAAGACAGCTACAGTGTACTTACATATAATAAATAAATTAATAAATAAATCTTTAATAAAAAGAAAAACTGGAAGACACTATGTTAAGTGTTATGTTAACAGACCAAGTACAGAAAGACAAAGACTGTGTGTGCTTCCTCGTGTGCAGAAGCAAAGATCAAGTTGATTACATAAAACTGGAGAGTGATCAGTAAAGAGTAGGAAATAGTATGCTAGAGGCTGGGTGAAGGGCACCAGAAGACAGTTATGTAAGAAGAAGAAGACTGACCGGGCGTGGTGGCTCACGCCTTTAATCCCAGCACTCGGGAGGCAGAGGCAGGCGGATTTCTGAGTTCGAGGCCAGCCTGGTCTACAAAGTGATTTCCAGGACAGCCAGGGCTATTCAGAGAAACCCTGTCTTGAAAAACCAAAAAAACAAACAAACAAAAAAAACAAGAAGAAGACTGTTCACTTGTTTTCGTGTGTTGTTTTGACCCAGGGTGTTACTATATGCCCAAGTTCACTTCAGATTCATTATGTAGTTCAGATTGCCTTTGAGCAGGTAAACTCCCTATCTCAGCCTCACAGTGTAGGGGTTACAGGCATGTGCCAGTATACCTGTAAGAATTAACTCCTAATGTCCTGCATCACAGTATGGTTTCTATATCTCATATTTAATTAATATATACTTTATAAATTGGTTGAGAGAAATTCAAGGTTTTTCAATACACCAAAATAACAAAAACGTAAATTGATGGTAACAGTAATTAACTTAATCTGATCCTTACACATTATGTATGTGTATTATCTCACTGCAGCCTATAAGCACATACAATTGTTATATGTCAATATAAAATAAGCTGGCAGGAAGAGTTACATGCATGATACATGAGAAGTGCTTAGTCCACATTCTCCTTAGTACACCAGCATTGTGTTGCTGATACAATGCTGTGCATACAGCACAGTAAGAGTGATTTCTTTGTAATGCAGGGCACTGATCTCACAGTTTTGTATATGCTAAGTAAATGCTATAATGAGATACACCCCAGACAGATAGACAGACAGACAGATAGATAGAGATACAGAGAAATAATTTTCTCTTAACTTAATAATACATTATTGTAATCATTTTACTTGTTTGAACTTTATTCTTTACCTAATTTATACATTAAGCTTTATTTCCCATGCATAGTGATTCATGCCTTTAGTCCCAATACTCAGGGGGCAAAGTCAGGGGGATCTCTGTGAGTTCAAAGACAGCTCTGCTCTACAGAGCTAGTTCCAGGACAACCAGAGCTACATAGTTAGACCTGTTGAAAGAAAGAAAGAAAGAAAGAAAGAAAGAAAGAAAGAAAGAAAGAAAGAAAGAAAGAAAGAAAGAAAGAAAGAAAGAAAGGAAGGAAGGAAGGAAGG
>NC_034601.1:42663438-42679092 GCF_900095145.1 Mus pahari | reverse complement strand
AGGAAGGAAGGAAGGAAGAAAGAAAGAAAGAAAGAAAGAAAGAAAGAAAGAAAGAAAGAAAGAAAGAAAGAAAGAAAGAAAGAAAGGGAGAGGGAGGAAGATAGAAGAGAGGGAGGGGGAAGGGAAGGGAAAGGAAGGGAAGAGGAGGGGAGGGGAGGGGAGGGGAGGGAAAAGAAGAAGGGAAGGAAGAAGGGAAGAAGGAAGGGAAGAAGGAAGGAAGCTTTACTATAGGAAAAAGAGTGTTGCAGGGTTGCATGGCTAACACAATTGCAGGCACTCATTGTAGTCTTACAACATTTAGGAAGAGCTACTGTGTCAGATCTTCACCCAAGTCTACTCAGCCTTTACCCCATATATTCTTTGTGACCTGGAGGCAGCTAGTCAAGACATGTTCTAGCTTGAGTGTACTTACCATTGGACAGCTGTGCTCTGATTATGGTTTGTCCTGCCTCCACAAACCCATTTCAACCCTCAGTGTTATCTCTGGATCTCCATCACGGAGCTCGTCAAGTTCTCCCGTGGAAAGGCGATAAAGCAGCCCTGAGCGATGCACACTTTCCTGCAGAGATCAGTAACTTAATAAACAAGAGCATTAGCTGCAAGAAAAATCTATTTTACAGGTGAAAATCAAGAGGGAAAGAAATTTCTGTTAAGAAAGAGGGAACCAGAGACCAACGACTAGCAAGATAAATGATTAGACAGCAATGGGTGAGGTGTGAGCTCTTCCCTGACACACAGTCAGATGAACATAGTGCTTATATAGGAAGACCTGGGTAACTACAAAAGGATCCTTCCAGGACATAAAAGGCTTGTGCTGGAGAGATGGCTGGGTGGGTAAGAGTACTGACTGCTCTTCCAGGGGTCCTGAGTTCAATTCCCAGCAACCACATAGTGGCTCACAACCATCTGTAATGGGGTCTGATACCCTCTTCTGGTGTGTCTGAAGACAGCAACAGTGTACTCGTATACATAAAATAAGTAAATCTTAGAAAGAAAGAGAAAGAGAGAGAAAATGAGAGAGAGAGAGAGAGAGAAAGCTTGCAATTCTTTTTTTTAAAAGATATTTTCTTTATTTACATTTCAAATGTTATCCCCTTTCCTAGTTTCCCCTCTGAAAATCCCCTATCCCTTTCCCTCCTCCCCCTGCTCCCCAACCTACTCACTCCCATTCCTGGTCCTGGTATTCCCCTATACTGGGGCATAGAACCTTCACAGGACCAAGGGCCTCTCCTTCCATTGATGACCAACTAGGCCATCCTCTGCTACATATATAGCTAGAGCCACAAGTCCCACCATGTTTTTTCTTTGATTGGTTCCAAGGAGCTCTGGGGGTACTGGTTAATTCATATTGATGTTTCTCCTATGGGGCTTCAGCCCCCTTCAGCCCCCTGGGTGCTTGCTCTGGCTCCTTCATTGGGGACCTTGTGCTCTGTCCAATGGATGATTGTGAGCATCCACTTCTGTATTTGCCAGGCACTAGCAGAGCCCCTCAGGAGACAGCTATATCAGGCTCTTATCAGCAGGCTCTTGTTGGCATCTGCCTAGTGTCTGGGTTTGGTGGTTGTTTATGGGATGGATCCCAAGTGGGGCAGTCTCTGGATGGTCATTCCTTCCTTCTTAGAATGGGGAACAAAATACCCATGGAAGGAGTTACAGAGACAAAATTCAGAGAAAGCTTGCAATTCTTAAACATTTGCTAAGTTCCAGATCCTTATGTAAGCTTTAAGTGCACACTTACTTTTATTTGTTTACTTATTTGTGGCACGGGGGCTTCTGTCTGGGGCCTCACACATGGCAGGTATGTGCTCAAAGACTTAATAACATTCTTAATGTCCATTCATTTGCTATATGTTAGTTAGTTGGCTTTTGTCTGATTGTGTAGACAGGGTCTTGACATGTAACCCAGGCCGTCTTTCAACTTATGATTCCCTTGCCTCGGCCTCCTTAGTGCTGGGATTGCAAGTGTATATACCACAACACCCAACCTAAGTCACTCCCTCGTAACGTATCACATCATGTAACTATCATTATTATCTCTGAAAAACAAAGCAATACGCTCATGACCACATCACTAGGAAGGGAGGAGGTCATGACTTAAACCCAGACAGCTGATTTGAAGCACATTCTTGGTTATTTTTAAATCATTAAAAAAAAAAAAAAAAACTTTATTGGTATATATTGCAGGCAATGGAAGCTATTTTTAAAACACAAAATTCAATGGTTTTTTTTTTTTTAGTTTTTTGTGGTTTTTTTTATTTTTAAGTTTATTTTTCAGTATTTTTGAAGTTATGTGATCATCACTATCATGAAATTTAGAACATTTTCATCACTCAGAAGAAACCCCATATCCACTTCTTTCACACTCCATTCCTCTAGCTGCCCAACCCTAAGAACCACTAACCTACCTCTGAACTTATTTAGCTCTTTGGGGCCTTTTGGGTGGATGCAATTGTACAACACATGGTCCTTTGCTGCTCACGGGCCACGAGTCGGTAATCCATTTCTTTCATGACATTCTAGTGCATGAGTACACACATGTTATGTATCCATTTACTAGCTGTAGAGAACACCTGTGTTGCTTCAACTTTAGATTCTTCTGAACTGGCTGGAGAGATGTCTCAGCTATTAAAGGGTAAGCCCACAAGCAAAAATAGATTCTTATGAGTGCTCAAGTGTGAGTTTTTGTGAGAACATATGTTCTCATCCCTTTTGGGTTTGTACTGAGGAGTGGAATTGCTATGTCATCAGGTAACTCAGTGTTTAACATATTGAGCAATGGATACTTTTAATCACTGCATCTTCTGGTACCTGACAAAGGATATTTCTTGGAAGCTATGATGATATAATCATTGCCAAGGAAAAATACTCAGGCTATTAACAGGTGCCTCTTGAATTCTAGAATCTCTGTGGCTTCATTACTCTGGCTTAATGTATTCTTCTTACAATATAAAATGGAACATGAATAATTGTAAGCTTAGGTTAAAAAAAAAATCATTGAATATATACCATGTGCCAAGCGTCCTTATGAGATACACTAGGGATTCAGAAAAAAAAAATAGTGTTTCCACCTTGTCTTCTTTCAACAAATACTTAAACATCTAGCAAGAGGCACTCACCAGGGCTGGGTAGGAAGAATTCAAGCAGGGGTTGAAAAGTCTTGAAATAGGACTTGAAGAAAATCCAAAGAAGAGCTGCCTGGAAAAGCGAAGAGACAATCAAAGCAAAATGCACAGTGCTCTGAGACACCATGGTGGGAATCTGGACTTCAAGGTCAGAAGATGCTTTCTAAGGAGGCTGAGTTACAGAGTGGTGAGGGAGAAAGATGTCGGCTCACTTTTCCATCTGACTGGCTTTCTTTTTCCCTGCTTTGTCTGTATGAGCTTCAGAACGACTTGAAATGGCTGGTGGGAAGGCCCAGGCAGCATCAATTTCTCCCTGCAGAGCATTGCAGCCTCATAGTGTCTCCTGGGCTGTATTCATAGAAACTAGAAGTCAAGTCTACCAGCCACAGACCTGTGGAAAGAACTGCCATTGTGTGCAGCGCCACGATCCTGGAGTTTCATGCAGATGTGGAAAGAGGCAGGAAATGAATCAGAAGACATAAAGGTCAAGCGCATTACCCTTGCCATGTGCTATTCGTGGAGACAGACACTTGGACTCTCAACAATGGTTATGGGTGCTGGTGGTATGACTCACCCTACACATCTAGAGGTCTTTGCAGGTCTCTCATTGTGGGGAAAGACAAACAGAAGACTGATTGAAGGACTTCTGGATTCCTACATCTCCTCTTTCAGCTATTCTAACGTCTTTTGCTCAGTGCTGGTGATTCCAGAGCATTGCATCTCACAGGAATTCAACTCTCCCTTTGTTTTCTTTTTCTTTCTTTCTTTCTTTTTTTTTTTTTTTAAGATTTATTTATTTATTATATGTAAGTACACTGTAGCTGTCTTCAGACACTCCAGAAGAGGGAGTCAGATCTCATTAAGGATGGTTGTGAGCCATCATGTGGTTGCTGGGATCTGAACTCTGCACCTTTGGAAGAGCAGTTGGGTGCTCTTACCTGCTGAGCCATCTCACCAGCCCTCTTTTTCTTTTTTTAATTCTGTTGAATAACTTGGAATTAATTAGTTTTCCAACCAAATTTCAACACATATGTCTTTACCATTGCTAGGTGTGACTGTGACTTCAAAAAAAATTTGTATTTATTCCGAAGCAGTGATATAGTTGAGTTGAAATTTTTGTCTCTAAGTTTGTATTGTAATTGTATGATACCAAAGTTTTAGTAACTAATGTTGCTTTGGAGTAAACATCATTTCCATTCTGATCAAATAAGGAAGGGGAGAAGAGAAAGGGAAGGGAGCGAGTCAGGGAAGTTTCCTTTTCTGAGAAACAACACTTGAATGAAGATGTGGACATAAGAAATAGAGATGAGGGGTTGGGGATTTAGCTCAGTGGTAGAGTGCTTGCCTAGCAAGTGCAAGGCCCAGGGTTCGGTCCTCAGCTCTGAAAGAAAAAAAAAAAAAAAAAAAAAGAAGAAGAAGACAAAATAACAAGAAGAAATAGAGGTGAAATGCTGAAGGAAAGTGGGCAACAGCTGTGCCAGGACCCCAACCTAGGAAGGAGCCTTGCCTATGAGGATTCTGAAGAAGAGAGTAGAGAGAAGAAAATCCTGGGAAGCAGATGGAGAGTGGCTGGACAATGCAAAACCTTATAGCATAGATTCATAAAGTTGCTTTTAAAATGTTAATTAGGAGAGATGAGAATTAAAAATGGAGACAACTCAGACACTTGTATGCCAAACATCAATAGTGCATTGTTCATGTGACCTGAAAGAAGGGAACAATCAAATGTCCATCTACAAATGGTTGAATCAACAAATGCCATATATTCAAACAATTAAATACACTCGGTATTCAAAATAATGATTTTATGACACATACTACAGCAAAAATGAACCTTGGAAACATGCTAAGCAAAGATACCCCAATAAAAAGTTTAAATATTCTATGAGTCTATTGACACAAAATAGGCACAAGAGACAAATTCATAGGCAGGAAATATAATAGATTAGAGGTTACAGGAGCTGTGGAGGAAAAGTAATTGAAAATAGTTACAGAGCTTTATGGAAAGGCAATGAAAGGTTTTAGAACAAGCGCTGATGACTGTACAACACGCATGTAGTTAATGCCACTGAGTGAATTAAAAGGTAAATTCTCTATATATTTTGCCACAATATTACAACTTTATAGGGTTAATAAAAAGCCACATGAATTTAAGAGAAGACTACAGAGCATGGCATGGTTTAACTTGGGTTTTGGAAAGACTACTTTAGTCATGGTATCAATTAAAGGAGGTTAGCAGGAACCTAAGCTGTCCAGGAGGACACAAATAAAACCACTAGAAAAATGAACATAAGGAGTCAGATCAGAGCAATGGAAAACTTGGATCTGGGACTGGTGTAAGGAGGAGGGAGGTCGCACAGTGTCATGTAGACAGGGAACACTAGAACAGATTCAGATCTGGACAGGACAGACTTTGAGTCGTGTTTTGCCTAGAGAATGAAGTGGACTTTTGCCATGAAAGGCTAGAGCTCGAGGAAAGGTATGGAATATAGAAGCATAAAGCAAAGACTCAAGCTTCTTTTTGACAAAACTGTGATGTGGTTGAAGCCACCAGACTTGCTTATCTATACAAGTTAGGGAGAAAATACAAGAGTGAAGATGATCAAGGGACAAATGTTTGGCATCAGTGATAATTATTATGAACCTAACATTTGGAATTTTATGGAGATATATATATATATAAAAGACAAAAGAGACAAATGCAGCCCAGAACTGCCAATGCATGTGACTTGAAGGAACTAGACTAGAGCCAGCCTGGCAAGAATTGGTTTGTCCCACAGTACGGTTATGCCAGGCAGGAGGTGGAAAGGCTATACTGATAGGTTGGATACTTGAAAGGCTCAATAAGCATAAATCTGAAGATGGTGAGTGTTGTAACAACAGTCTAACATGACTGTACAGCATCACCTTGGGGCATTCTAAACCATCTCTGCAAGCTCACAGAAGGCTGGCGTGTGACCCTCACTCATGAAGCAGCCTGGATGCTCAAAAAGACACCAGCACCCCTGAGGAATCTCTAGTGTCAGAGCCAGCCACCATGCCCAACTCGGGCTAACAGCTCTCCACTCTGCAGAGCACTTCTGCTCTTCCCTGTAGGTGGGGCCACCTGGCCACTGAAAGGAGCCATTAAAGACCCAGAGCCAGCCATGATTCCCCCACGCAGAGTTGGCTAATAGAAATGGAGATTGTTCAAAAGGGAGCACCTCCTGGGATGCAGAGCTCTGTGGATCCCTTTCAGGCACAGGATGGAGTATCATCACCATCCATTCCTCCTGCTGAGTCAGGTTCAGATTACACTCCAGGTCACTATGGGAACCTGGCAGAAATGAGTGTCTGGCTCTTTGTATCAGACTTAGCTTCTTTAGCTCACATCTATCCTTCCTTGATGGCTCTTGTGGAAGAAAAAAAAAATGCATCAGGAAGGAAGGAAGGGAGGGAGGGAGGGAGGGAGGGAGGGAGGGAGGAAGGGAAGGGAAGGAAGATGGCGAGCAGGCAGTTTCCTGTTGAAGGCACTGAAGGCACTGATGCACTTCTGGAGGCAATCTAACAGTACAGTAACCTGTCCCTTAGAACTGATATCTTCATGCTATACCAAGGAAGTAGATATACTTTAAATGTGGTTTATATGTGGCTGTTCCTTATGACATGATCTAAAATAAAAACAAAATGGGGGAAAAAAAATAATGTCCAACAGTTAGAGAATAGCCGCATGAATTCTGCTGTAGTCACACACAATGATGTCACTTACTCATCAAAAGTGTTTAATGCTTGATATTGTGATGTTAAGAAGTAAAGCCCACAGAAGAAACAATCTAGAGGGTGTGGTTACGGCATTTGTCCATACAGAGCACTGAACAGAGACTTAAAATAAATAGTTTTCTTTTTGGTGTGCAGGGTGGTAGGTGATCATCTTAGTTTTCTAGCTGTGTGTACAAAACTTCTGCCAGGACTATATCCTTATTTTGTCTGTAAATAAATAAATAAATGTGTAATGAGAAAGAATAGGAAGCAAACCAAAAGCAGAAGGGTAAATTGTAAATTATGATCAAATCGCTTACTGATACATTCATTCGGGGTTATGTTACATTCTGTTCTGCCTACCCACACAGTCCTTGCCTTTCCCCTCCTCCAAATCACCACCATCATCCCTCACTTGTGGACATTAAGTACGTGGAAGCGTCTTTTATATTTGCCATAAGGCAAGCCGGTTGGGACGGATGAGAAACGAACCATCTTTCCTCGTGAGTGTCAAACTGTTCTGAGCAAGGCCCCTGTCCTACCCAGCCTGCTATGACCAAGTGCGAGGCCAACTGGGGGCAGCTAAGGCTGACAGCTGGTGCCCTGGGCTATGACAGCCTTGCTGAGTGGCCAGGCAACTTAAAAAGGCAACAGGAAACAGATGGCCAGCCTGGTCTCCTCTTTGGCTAGTCTACGAGGACCATCTGGAGAAAAGGAAATTGTTCCGCCGCCTGGGGAGGAAGGTGCTGTGGTAAAGTCCAGTCCTCACATTTTGCAGTGTGTAATGCCCAGGGAGAAAGTGAGGGAGATCTGGAATTAATGGCAAACAAAGGCTAGCCTCACAGCTCAAGGAACCATTGCTGGAGGGCACAGTATTCTGGAGCCAGGACCCCACAGAATTCCAAAACCTTTGTGACTTATGGTCCTGTAAATGCTGCCCAGAGACCCTTTCAGTCAGGGCTTCAAACTAGAGTTCCCATCTTCTACTCTGCTTGTAGGTCAACTTCTCCAGCGCTGTTCCATGTCTCTGAGTTGACCCGACCATCACTCAATTCTGCTGGGATGGCCTCTCTGCTTGTGCCACGTTTTTGCATAACTTTAATTTTGTAGCTAAAATGCTGGCTTGTCCAAATGGAGGTAATAAGCCCCAGTTCTTTCAGTGTGGCACGGAGTCTTGGTCCTGAGAGTTAAAACGGTCATTAAGGCTGTTCCCATGTGAAGGCGAATGGAAAATGACAGGGAAATCGAAATGAGAAACGGCAGCCCCTTCTGAATGCTCTCTGCATTCTGTTTTGTCCCTGCAGCCCAGTGACTTTTGAATCTATAGGCAGTTATGGTTACTAGAGGAAGGAGAGACATTTTCTTCAGTGGTGTAGCTATGGTAATATTCCTATGCTCCTGAAATAACAGCTGAATCCATGCTCCAGTAAGCAATTCTAATGAAATTCATGGCGTCATCAAGGAAAGACAGGAGAGAAGAAGAGAGATTTAGAACGAGGAAGGGGATCGGTGTGGGAAGCAGGGAGAATAACAAAGGGTAAAGGGAGATGAATATGATCGGGATTCATTACATACATGTATGAGTATGTTATAATGAAGTCTATCATTACCTAATAATATATAATTAATATATGCTGTTAACATAGACAATGGGCTGCCATTATTACTCAGTGGTAGAAGGCTTGTCTAGCATGTGTGAGGTCCAGCACTGAAAAAAATAAAAAATAAAAAATAAATAAAGAGTGTAAGCGGGCTGGAGAGGTGGTTTAGTGGTTAAGAGAAATGAATGCTCTTCCAGAAGTCCTGAGTTCGATTCCCAGCAACCACATGATGGTTCACAACGATCTGTAATGGATGCCCTCTTCTGGTGTGTCTGAAAAAACAGCTACAGTGTACTCATATACATAAAATAAATAAATCTTTTTTTAAAAAAATGAATGCAAGCCATGTATCAAGGATGGTAAGATAGAGGCTCTAGACACTGATGACCACAGGGTATTGCATTGTCCTGGAATTCCTACTCCGTCGCTGTCTTTAATGTAAGAGAAACTCAAATTTGCATCTTCTATAAGATACTGATAGTTTTTTCCCCGTGCCCCGTCACACATCGAATCCTATGGAGACTTGGAAGGTATGTTGTGGCTAAAGAACGATGCAAAGTCCATAAAGCCAGGCTGGAATTGTTACATTGTATAGTAAAAATAAATAAGCAAATAAATACACACAGGGATTCATTGCACATACTGAGGATTGATTATTGAGGAATTTGAATGTCTTTGCCCAAAAGGACATACTACTTTGTTGAAAACATACGAAGAGGTGAGTTTTAAAAGGGACATGGGGCTAGAGAAATGGCTCAGCCATTCAGAACACTTGTTCCTCTTCCAGAGGACCTGAGTTCAATTCCTAGTACTTATTTTAGAGGGCTTACAAGTGCCCATAACTGATTTCAGAGGGATCCAATGCCTCTGGCCTCTAAAAGCATCTATGCGCGCGCGCGCGCGCGCGCGTGCACACACACACACACACACACACACACACACACACACACACACACTTTAAAAACTTAAAGCTAAATCTTAGAAACAGGAGGGGAAGGGAAGGAAACAGGGCTGGGGAGATGGTTCAGAAGTTGAAAGCACTTGCTGCTCCTCCAGAGGATCGGGGCTCAGTTCCTAGCACCCGTAACTGCTCACACCCGTAACTACAGCTCGCTCCTTACGATCATCTGGACTCACAAGCATGCATACACATGACTTCCCTTCACACACACACACAAGTACACGTAAGTAAAACTAATAAAAATAACCCCTGCTTTGAAAAGACAGAAATGGGAAATGATGGAGAAGACTGTTAGTAGGGTTTAGGTCAACCTTGGGGGATGGTTAGAAGACAGAGCCCGTAAGGCGCATGAGTTGTTCAGGGGATGGTTTTGAAGTACACTGAATATATTTGACCTCCTAATGGGTAAGGAAGATGGAGCTAATGTCTCCAGCTGGAGTAAATGATAACAGTACTAGCTAAAGCAGAGTGTATTTGAGAAATGGGTCAGAAGGCAGATTCTACTACAGCTGTGGCATTAGCTATCCTATGACCCTAGGTTAGCCCCTTAACTTGTATAAGTCTCTCCTGTTACAGGGTTGAGTTTGGAAGATGAACTCAGAACCTCACTTTCCTTTTTAAATTCATCTCACCTACACATAAAGCAGTCCAATTCAGAAGTGGCATCTTGAGGAGCATGGGCTACTGATTCATCTCTGCATGCCAGAGTCCAAGCCTTCCACGAGACATCTGAAGATTCATTCC
Source organism: Mus pahari (assembly GCF_900095145.1). Taxonomy (NCBI): domain Eukaryota; kingdom Metazoa; phylum Chordata; class Mammalia; order Rodentia; family Muridae; genus Mus; species Mus pahari. The sequence goes on along the minus strand of NC_034601.1, from coordinate 42,668,926 downwards.
ACATACTTGGAGTGGGGTCACCCTAAGTGAAATAGTGAATCTGTATAATCCAAGGGGGAATGCACGGAACAGATGAAGCTCAGGCTATTGTCTCTAGATTGAAGTTTGCAAGGAAGAATGAGACCTTCAGTCAGAGTAGTGGGACCAAACACATATCACATAAATAGATGTCAGCTAGACTGATAAGCTGTCATCATATGCATCATTTGTTGTTGTTGTTGTTTTATTCTACAATAAATGACTTTTATTTAAAAAAGAAAGAAAGAAAGAAAAGAAAAGAAAGTAACTGTGAACATATAAACAAGGCCACAGGGTAAGACACACATTTCCCAATGCACCTATGGGCCAATGAATTCTAATATTTCCAAGTAAATCCTTAATAAAAACTCTACTGAGTTGAGAAGTTTTGCTGAAAATATTCTAGACAAAACTCCAAAAACAAAAGCAAAACTTCTTTATATCAGAGATCAAACTTTCCACCCCATTTGGACACATGTGAGGAATCCCAAGGGAATTCTAGTAATCGGTGACACAGTTCCTGGGCTCAGCTATTTGGAGTGCAGGGAACACTCCAAAGCTCAGACATGACACAGTCTTACTCAGATGGCTGCTCCCTCAAGGTAAGACTAAGAAGGACAGGGGGAAACTAAAAAAAAAAAAAAAAAATCCTAATAAAAAGCCAATTCTTTTAAATCATGCCTTGGCTGGTTTTGTGCTCTAAGGGGCAGCTGATTTCTAAATATCACATTTCTTTTCGAAGAGTTTTATTGAAAGGAAGACTAACTGTAATGTGCCTTTTCTCATAGTCCAGGAAAACAACTGTTATTTCAAAAGTCCTAAAAATACCTACTTTCATGAAATAGTAACTATTTCACTACAAACCTACTTTTCACTAAATATACATTTCCTAATCCAGGAGCCTCCTGGGAAAAGCAGTGGGCTCTCCCTGGGTCCTGAAGACTCTGGTGTTCGTGGAGAGTACGGGAAGGGCTGTACTCCCATCTCCCAGGATGGGCCAGGTCAGAGGCCATGTGTGGAGACACTGCCAGGCTCCCACCAGACACAGTAAGTCATCACCTTACTTTACCAGTTATGACTTCCCCTGCCTCGAAACACATTCCTAGTTAGCTAGGCACAAGAGGAACAGAGGAGAGCCCAGCGATATTCAAGCAACCTGGATTCCCAAAAGGCCACTAGATGGGAATGTGGCACCCTCGGCTTGAGTCTGAAACTGTGTGTGTGAACAGTGCGACTTTCTTGGGTCAACCCTCAGTGTGGAGGCATCATAGAAAAAGTGACTGGACAGTTTGTAATACTGACCACACTGACTTAGGGAAGGGTCTCTGGTCCTGCAGAGAATCCTGCACTTCCCTGGTAAGTGTTGTGATAGGCCTGGTTGACAGGAGAGCTGGAAGTTCCCCATGCTTTAGGACCTTGTGAGTTTGGATTCGTGGGCCCTGAGAGTGCCAACAGTGTCTTTCGCGGCGTGGTGTATGATGTTCTTCACCTGTAGCTTATCCTCATGATTGGTGTGAGTGTTATATCCACCATTTGTTCGTTAGGAAAGATAAGAAACAGGAATCCAATGCAGGGTCTTATGAGATCCAAGCTCCAACATCAGGAAAAGATGAGGGTCAAGGGGCCCTGGGAAGCTTAAAGAAATTGTTCAGATCCCTGGACCGATAACGTGCTTTATTTACTGTGGATGGAGGCCACTAAGCTTGCCAATTCCAGCGGGTACCCAGGCACACACCACAGCACAAATGGGACCACACACGAGCAGGCAAAAGACACACATGTTGATGGACAGATGGTCACACAGAGGTAGACACACAGACCTACAGATTGACACAGGGACAAGGCTGGGGTTGGTGAAGTCATCTGGCATCAAGGCCATACTTATAAACACACACACACACACACACACACACACAGATTGAGAGGGGGGGGGCAGCATGCTGCCAGGAATAGTTACAGAACAGCTTAGGTCACTACGTAGCTTTTTGGTTCCCTGGGGATGTGGTTTCTCTCATCTTTTGCTGAGTCATAGAGCATCCCCACGTCCAGCGTTAGCCTTTCAGGCCCATGCTGCTCATCCCATGCTGCTCATCTCCATCAGGACCGTGTCCTTTACGTGTGAACTGCCCTGCTTGCCCCCTCTGTTTCCTAGAGGTCTCTTTCATCAGATTCTTGTGCATTATTTCTTGTTTTTGCCAATTTTAGGAACAGATCTTTTCCTTTTGTCGGGCATTATGTCTCCAAAATTAGGCCCTAGTATGATCAAGCAATAACTATCCCTTTAATTAGTTTTTTGTCTGTTTTGTTTTAAACACGGATTTCAAATAAATGTCCAGCGAGAGTGTTCTGATCCTGTTCATTTGTAATGAATGAGTGCTGGGGATTTTTTGAGCTGACATCAGTGAATCCTCTAAATTAACAGGGTCCTCAAGCCTCTCCTCACAGGCAAACTCCATTCATCCCCCGTGAACTTAATAAATCTCTATGAATGTCAGCCTCTTATCCATATTCTAGGAAAAGCTGCAGAAAACAAAAACAGGGAAAACATCCCATTGTCACACAGTTTAACTGAGAGGGAAAATGGCATACATATTTATACATATGCTGAGCTGGGAAGTGCTAAGTACCAAGAGGAAGAGACGAACCCAAGACCGAGATTTTGGATGTACTACAGAGAAAGATCGGAACTCCTCATGAGGTATCCCAGATTGGCCTCACCAAAAGGAAAAGAAAAGACCTCATGGACATGGCACAAACACATGAAGCCCATGGTTAAGAGAAACTTAAGCAAAGGCAATGGGAGTACCACTGTGTGCTGTGGGACTTCCCTGCCATGTTTGAGAAGCAGGTGGTGGCCAATGTAGCTGGAACAGAGAAAAGGAGAGAAAACTAGAGATAAAGCCAGAGGAATTATTCAAAGGGGCAGAGGCTAAGGGAATCAGGAGGGACTGGAAGAGGCACTGATCAAACACCTTCTCTAATGATCTAGGAGGTTACAAAGCTCTTGAGGGACCAACCATGCAGAGGTCACAGAAGGCTGCTCAAACAGTATTAGCAAAACTTCCTCTGTGTTGAAGAAAACCTCAGACTTTTAAAGGCTAGCTCTTTTCAGGTGGGGGTGAACATCCTTGCCACCATGCCTGATGACCCAAGGTTGATCCCTGAAACCCACACCTTAGAAGGAGAGAATCTGGCCTCTACAGGCACACCATGGCACTCATCTACAGGCCCCCACACATACACTTGATACACATCCAGTAATAATGAATAAAATAAAAATTTGAAAATAAATCTTTATCTTTATTTAAAATCAACCTATGAGAAAAGAACCAAACAGAAGTGACTTGAGTACAGCTAATAAGCTGCTCTGAGATTTCCTGGGGAAGCGTGCAGTGGTTTCCAGGGGTGACAGACTCTGGTCATGAGCCTGGACAGATGCTATACAGTCTCTCAGTTGCTGGCAGTCTTAGATAAGGTATGGGAGATCTGCGTCTGCTTTCCCCAGGCCAGCCTGCTTCTGATTTTTGCTCCCTTCCCTCTCCCTCTCCCTCTCCCTCTCCCTCTCCCTCTCCCCCCCCTCTCTCTCTGTGTGTGTGTGTGTGTGTGTGTGTGATCCATGAATAATATGAATGCTTTCTGTGGCACCTCAGGCACGCTTGCTTCAGTACAGAGTTAGGGAGCCTGTATGTCCTTGGGCATGCTGGGCACATATGCCAACGGGACATGCAGACATTGTCCTTTGAAGTCCAGGTGGAATCTGGCTTTATGTGCTGTCCCAGGGATGTGGAAGGGGTAGCATTTCTGCTAAGACCAGTTCCCTTCTATCTCTGTGTCTGAGCGCAGGCTTAGGAACCACATGTAGAATGTAAAAGCTAATACTGCCGACTTGACAGGACCTACAATCATATAGAAGACAAAGCTCTAGCACGTCTGTGAGGGATTATTTACATTAGATTAATTGGGGTTTAATTGTGGGCAACACTATTTCACGTGTTGGGGTCCTGGACTGAATGAGAAGGAGAGAGAGCCTGGCAGCAGCATCCATCTCTTTCTCCTTCCTCCCTGCTGATGCAGTGTGAGTAGCTGCCTTGAGCTCCTGCTGTGTGGTTTCCCATCATGGCAGACTCTACCCTTGAACCATGAAGCAACCCCGCCCCCCTACAAACCAAAGAAACCCCAAACCTTCCTCCCTCCCTTCCCCCTCCCCTTCCCTCTCCCTCCCCTCTCCCTCCCCTCTCCCCTTTCCCTCTCTCTCTCCCTCTCCCTCTGCCTCTTCCTCCCCTCCTTCCCTCTCCCTCCCCTCTCCCCTAGTCCTTTTCCTCGAGCAGGCTGTGGTCACACATGCCTGCAGTCTTCTCACTTGGGAGGCTGAGTCTTGAGGAACTCTCTGAGTTCAAACCCAGCTTGGGCTACATAGTGCAATCTTACCTCAACAACATCATATAATGAATGAACTGATTAGACTTGTTCCTCACTGGGGTAAGCCTAAGTCCTGCTCCAGTTCACTTCTACAGTCGGTTGTAGCTGTGTTGGTTCTCAGCTCACGGGGAAATTTTCATTACCTGGGGCTCTGCAGTTGAAGAACATGAGGAGCAGACAAAATGACCTGGTTGGGCTTTTTCATTTCTGCCTGACCACCAAGACCAGGAATGCAGCACAGTCATGCATACCCAGCACCGTGAGCCAGCAGAGCCTCTCCATATGTAATATGGAGATAAACACTTATGTGTATATAATGTAGATATATATGAATGTATATGTAAATATCATGTGCATTATATATAATACACATATTATATGTGTATATATTTCTCCAGATTATCAACAATCATTAGAAACAGAATAAAGTACAATAATAACTCTAACACTGAAAGTTAGAATATGAAAGGTTTATTTCTAGCTTTAGTCTGGTTTTGCTTTAGTTGATAAGCTATGTTTCCTCAGCCTTCCATTCTGATATTAGAGAACGTGAGCTTGCTTTCCTTTGCAACTTCTGATGTCTGGCACTCTCAGAGACATGCGAGAGTATATGCCATCAAAAGCCACTTCTATCTGGTTTCAGAAATACTAACTTATTTTTGTGCAACCAACTCCATAAATCAAAACAGATTATAAAAAGTGATGTGAGCTGGAGGACCCTCCACACCACAGGTCCTCAGGATCATGGGAGGAGAGTAGGTCTACAGGGAGGGCTCTGACCCCAGGACTCAGAATGCGGATCAGAACTCTAGACTCCTGGACACCTGCCTTGTGAGAGGAGAGCTTGCCTGCAGAGTGCTTTGACCACTGGGACGCAGGGGAAAGTGGGATTCCCAGGAGTGCTGACAGAGGCTAACAGAATCACAGGAGGAACAAACTCCAGCCAGAGATAGCTTGAAAATTAACACCAGAGATTTCCAGAAGGTTAAAGGCAAATGTAAGAATCTTACTAACAGAAACCAAGAACACTGGGCACCATCAGAACCCAGTA
>NC_034601.1:42662156-42663427 GCF_900095145.1 Mus pahari | reverse complement strand
TGGGTAGTCCTGGCTGTCCTGGAACTCACTCTGTAGACCAGGCTGGCCTCGAACTCAGAAATCCGCCTGCCTCTGCCTCCCAAGTGCTGGGATGGATTAAAGGCATGCGCCACCAGGCCCAGCTGGTCTTGCAAACTTTATATACCCCATACAGGGGAATGCCAGGGCCAAGAAGTGGGGGTGAGTGGGCAGGGGAGCAGGACGGGGGGGGGTTGTATATGGGTCATTTGGGATAGCATTTGAAATGTAAATGAAGAAAATATCTAATAAAATAATTTTTTTAAAGTGATGTGGGAAAATATATATGTATCTCATTTTTCTTCCCTCTCACCTTTTGCTCTTTCTCTGCTTCTCTTTGTTTCTTTCTTCCCTGCTGAAAAAAAAATAGCCCTCTTCTTTCTTTCTTTTATTTTTGTTTTTGATTTAATTTTTTGTGTGTTTGGTCTGTACATGTGTGCACCACGTGTGTGCAATGTTTATAGTGGCCAGAAGGGGGAGACAGATCCCCTGGAGCTAGAGCAACAGGTGGTTGTGAGCCACCAGGCAAATGCTAGGAACTGAAGCCCAGTTGTCTGAAGAGCAGCACGGGCTCTCTTTACCTCCAAACCATCCCTTCAGCCTCGTCCCTTTTTCCAAGTCAGCTTTTCTAGACAATTCATTCTGGAGGCTGGAGAGATAATTATTTTATTATTAAAAAGAGAAATTGAAAACTTTCCTTGTCTTTTTAAAGGTTTATTTTATTTTCATGCTTGAGTGCCTACATGTACATATGTGTACCATGTGTGTACTGGTGCTCTTGGAAGCCAGAAGAGATCACTGTCACCCTGAATCTGTAGTTACAGGCAGTGTGGCCAGTCCAATCCCAATGTGGGTTCTGGGGAACTGAACCCAGGTCCTCTGCGAGAGCAGGAAGTGCTCCTAACTGTGAAGCCATCTCTCCAGCCCCACTTCCTGGTCTTTAATCATCCATGTTGACAGTATCCACTCCCAGGGAAGGTAGCAAGTAAAGCATGGTCACTATACAGTCATCCTGGGCACAAATCTGCCAGATACAATGAGTGCAAGTCTTCCTTTGGGATTTAATATTTTCTGGTACCTTATCTCAATTCTAGATTCATTCTAAAGGACTTTGGTGGTGCTAGCAACTCAGGGCCTCACACATACTAGGCAGAGATGCCCTACCACTAAGCAGCATTTCCAGTCTGTCTTCTTCCTTCCTTCCTTCCTTCCTTCCTTCCTTCCTTCCTTCCTTCCTTCCTTCTTTCCTTCCT
>NC_034601.1:42657979-42661431 GCF_900095145.1 Mus pahari | reverse complement strand
TGCTTATTACTTCTGTAATAGTAAACAACTTTTTAAGAAAAAAAAAAAAGTACTGTGCCACTTGGCATATTGCCTTATGAGTAGGCACAGTAGTCCATGCACAGATGTCCTTGCAGAAGTACTCTGACCCAATAACACAAAAAAAAAAAAAAAAAAAAATCAAATCCCTTTGAGAAGATCCCCTGGATTTTTTTCCCCATCTCTTCAGCTTTAAACAAGATGATAAAACTATACTATGAGGGGCTGGAAGATGGCTCAGTGGGTAAGAGCACTGACTGCTCTTCTGAAGGTCCTGAGTTCAAATCCCAGCAACCACACGGTGGCTCACAACCACCCGTAATGAGATCTGACGCCCTCTTCTGGAGTGTCTGAAGACAGCTACAGTGTACATTTGTATAATAATAAATAAGTCTGTGGGCCGGAGCGAGCAGGTACTGAGCAGTCAGAGTTGACCAGAGCAAGTGGGGCTGACTGGAGCGAGCAGAGGTCCTAAATTCAATTCCCAACAACCACATGAAGGCTCACAACCATCTGCACAGCTACAGTGTACTCATATACATAAAACAAATAAATAATTATTTTTAAAAAAACTCTACTATGAGCAATAAATGACCAAGGGGAAGAGACGCCACAAACTAGGTCCTCGGTTCTCCAAGAGACCCTTTCCCCCCTTCCCAACCATAAACTGCTTTACCCTCTTCTGCATACCATCTTTACTATCCCCTTCAGGGACCTTTGAAGAGATGTCTTCATGCATCTTGAGACTGAGCCCTAGTTTATAATAAATACTGGGGTGTTAGCTGGGTTAAACACCCACTAGGATATCCGGTCAGGCCCAGAGAGGAACACACTGCATTGCTATTATTGGTCAGTATCTCAAAGCCATCCCGTTTATACAACCCTGGGGTTTGTCAGAAGTGACCCATGTTAGCCACAGAGGACAGACACTAAGATATGAGCCATACTTGAGGCTACAATCCAACAATGACAAATAATGGGTGAATACCGTGAGCTGCATTTCCCCTTTGGACAGAACAGTTTCTGGCCTTGACTTTAACCTCTACGGGTACAGTGAGACACAACACAGGGCTATGAAGATGCTGTTGGCTTTCCGGGACCTCCTGGCTGTGGACTTTCACCCAGTAATCCCTGAAAGTTGGAGGAGTCACTTGGCACCTGGGCATCTTGTCCTTTTCCTTGCCTTAGACTCCTCTTGATAAGGTCATCTGCCAATTTATTAATATTTTAACAGCTAAAAATAAACACCTTTGTAGTTTCCTCTGCTTATCACCCACGTCAGAGTTAGGTTGTTATTTGGTGTTCGGAGTCATACGTAAAATCCTCTCAATAGCAGTGCTCAGTCCCTGCTGTGTCTTTGCTAGCCTGTTATAATTCATGGTTTGTCATCATTCCGACTCAGCAAAGGACACCGTCCCCCCCCCCCCTTTACCTTCTTAACTAAGACTGTGCTCTAGCCTTTTCAGAATCCTGCCAGAAGTGATCACGCCGTCTAAACAGATAAACGCCTGTATGTAATTTATATCCCTCAATTACCTTCTCCATTAAACTCAGAAAACTGGCAGAGGCCCTGGAAATACTTGTGGGCTGATTTGCAAATTGCTACTCTGCCACCTTTTCACTCAGAGAACTCATCAATCTTCTTCTCTTGGTCCTTCTTAGCCAAAATGTTTAATCATTCCTACTCCTGAAAAGTCCAGAAGCGACCTCCGACATCTCCTTAAAAGATAGTCCACACTGCCGTGGAATCAAAAAATTATACCACCAGCTTTTTTTGCGGGGGGGGGGGAGGTTGCAAGGATAAGATGGGGTCAACTGGCCTGGGTCTTGCTGTGTAGACCAGACTGGTCTCAGACACACAGAGATCTTCACTCCTCTTCCTCTTGGGTGCTGAGATTAAATCGTGTCCTAGCAAGCCCGGCTACCACCAGCTTTTTATGTGACTCATGGGGATTTGAACCCAGTGAAGCCTTTCACTGCTGAACTATCTCTTGGCCCACGAATCCTGTTCAAATTTTTAAGAAGAAACATAAAATTAGTTCTCTGAGCCTAAGCCATGAATGAAGTCTGCCTTTATACTGTGAGATGGTGAGATGGTGTCAACATTCCACGTTAGGACTTATTTTAGTTAGGACTTCCATTCTGCAAAGAGACACTGTGGTCAAGGCAACTCACAAAGGCTGACATTTAATTGGGAGTGGATTACTGTTTCAGAAGTTTAGTCCTTTATCATCTTGGTGGGAAGCACGGCAGCATGCATGAAGATATGATGCTGGAGGAGCCAAGAATCTACATCTTGATCCAAAGGCAGCCAGGGGGAGACTATCTCACTGGGCATAGCTTGAGTTTAGGAGACCTCACAGCCCACCTTCACAGTGATACACTTTCTCTAACAAGGCCACATTTTGTTGAACTCTCATTTCCTACGAGCCAAATTTGCAAACACATTAGTATACGGGGGTCCAAAGCTATTCAAACCACCACAGGGCTGTTCCAGGATTTTAGGGGCTTTAATCATGTGTTATCTGGAAACACTTTACTGGAGAAATGGTGCAAAAAAAAAAAAAATCAGACGTGAAATGGAGCATTTATTTAGAATGAAAAACATGTAAAACTCTGAATATTTTAAAAGCTCACTAAAATAAAATGATCAGTTCCTTTGCTGTTTATCCAACTGGGAGACAAACTGGGAGAGGATAGCTTCATTTCTCTGAAATATGGGCTGGCTCTCAAGAGGAGCTGGGCAAGCCACTGTAGCAGCTGTGACGTTCTAGAGCACGTACAGTGAGGTCAGTACTTTCTCAGGTCTCTTGGGACACTTAGATCACATCCCTCGAGCTTTGAGGGAACATCACCATTGCCAGGAAGCCATATGAAAGGAACTATAGCTCGGCAAAATGCCCTCAAAATAGGAGCGAGGGTTTTGGCTTGCTTTTATTATATTTATTTTAGCATTTTTTAAAATTATGGTGATTGTGTGACTATAGGTTGAGTGTGTGCACATGAATGGCAGTATCTGCAAAGGCCAGAGGTATCAGAGCTTCCCCTAGAGCTGGAGTTAGAGGAGGTAGTGAGCTGCTCAACATGGGGTCTGAAGGTTGAACTCAGGTTTTCTGCAAGAGCAAAATGAGTTCTTTTGAAATATCTCTTTTAGTCTTTGCTCAATGGGTCCAGAAGAAAGGATTTGAATGCTCTCAGCGCAAAGAAATTACAAATTCAAGGTCATGGGTATGCTGATTGTCCTTCTCTGATTATTATACAATACATGCATATACTGAAAAATGACACTGTACCCTATAAATATGTAAAATTATGTGTTAAAGATAAAATAACTCTTGCTGTTTCATATAGGTTCCCTGCACCCCCAAAACAAAGTGACTCTGAGCAGTCTTGGCTATCCTGGAATTCACTTTGTAGACCAGGCTGGTCTTCAA
>NC_034601.1:42623514-42657914 GCF_900095145.1 Mus pahari | reverse complement strand
AGGCACGTGCCACCACTGTCCAGCTTCATATAGCTTTAGGGATTAAAAATCCTGATTTTGTTTTGTTTTGTTTTTAAGAAAAAAAAAAAAAAAAAACTAAAAAGAAAGCGGCTGCCCCACCGCAAGGCTCAGCAATGGCATCTACTGTCATTATTAGGCATCGTCTAGGACAAGAATAACTGTTTTGTCTTGGCTACTTCAGGGTGTTCAGCAATCTTATAATTCTTATCTGCTATCTATTGGTTCTGAGGGTTGTATGTGACAGTGTGTGTCCCTGGGGAGTAATCCTTGATCCCCACTCCTGCTAGGCAAGCTCCCTCTCAGTGAGCTGCATCTCTGCTCCATGTTTACTTTTTTCTTTTGTGACCAAGTTTAAAAGTTATTCAACAGCTTCTGATGCATCCTAACCCAAACATCTCACGATCACGTCTTTAACATGTATGGAATTTTTTATTAGGCATTAGTAAAACTATCTGACACGCTAAAACCCACTAAATAGAGCATGGCATTTAGATTGTTAATTTCAGCCTCTCTATACATGTTGGATATTTACTCCAAATGACCTATCACATTGAATAAAGATTATGTTCTACGATGTATTTTAAAGCTTCCCCCTTGTGTCTACTGAATTAACAGTCAAATACTAAACCATAGAACTCACTCATTAGAACCTCGGAAACACACAACCCAAGATGGAAGAAGCTTGGCAATCAGTTTGACAAGGGCAAAATTTAAGTCAGAGCCCTTGCTTAATCCACTGAAACCCAATGTGAAGATGTGCGATAGAGACTTTGCCCTCCCTTCAGCACTGCAGTCAATTCGTGCTCCTGTACCAGCTGGCGGACATGAGCCTCCTGACGCATCCTCACCGCACGTGGGCTGGGACGGGCTAAGCTTCGAACCAGCTGGCACCCCATCCCTCCTTGGGCATGAGTCTAAAATCTCCTCTTAGACACAGATGCATCGGCACAAAAATCTGTCCTCAGGCCCAAGAACTGAGATTTTTGGCTACATTTGCATAATATGTCATTCCAACACAGTGATTGGAACGGCAGGGGTGGAAATTTTGTTAAAATAAAGCAGGCAGAGGAAGAAGAATTCAGACACTGTTGGCATCAGACCCACAGTTCTAAGGAGGAATGGGGGGGGAAACGGGCAGGGGCTTTCTGTAGGAAATTCTGGAATAATATGCCAAACTGCTAATAGCAGTTATCTGCTAGAGAAAGAGTTACTGGAAAGCTTTTCATTGTACGTCTCTAAAATTTTAAGTATTTAGACGTGCATTACGTATAAGATCAGAAAAATAAAAATAATCAGTAAGCATGGCACATTCATAATTTATTAAGCAGAAATTATACCCAGGGTCTTATTTAACCCGGGGGAGTGGGGTGGGACTTAGTCGAGAATGCAGATATGTTTGTCACAGTGCACACAGGGATGTCAAAGTACAACCTCAGGTGTCAGTCCTCATCTTCTGCCTTGTGGGGGGGGGGTGGCGTGGGAGGGGGGGGATTCTCTCTTGTTTGCCATGTGTAGTAGTTTGAATATGCTTGGCCCAGGGATTGGCACTATTTGGAGGTGTGGTCTTGTTGGAATAGGTGTGGTCTTGTTGGAGAAAGTGTATCGCTGTGGGCGTCTGCTTTAAGACCCTCATCCTACCTAGCTGGAAGCCAGTCTTTTCCTACCTGCCTTTGGAACAAGAGGTGGAACTCTCAGCTTCTCCAGCCCTCTGTCTGCCTGGATGCTGCTATACTCCCACCTCGATGGTAACGGAGTGAACCTCTGAACCTGTAAGCCAGCTCCAATGTCATGGTGTCGTTTATAAGAGTTGCCTTGGTGTCTGTTCATAGCAGTAAAACCCTAACTAAGACATCATGGTACTATGTACCCTAGGCAAGCTTACCTACAAGCTTATGGAGGAATTCTCCTATCTTATTATCTCCTATCTTGCCTTAGGAGTGCTGGGATTACAGATGTACCCCTCTGTACCTGGGTTTTACATAGTGTTTTAGGATTTTTTTATTTCTATGAAGAGACACCATGGCAACTCTTCTGAAGGAAAACATTATGGGCAGATTCGGAGGTTTTAGTTCATTGTAGTCATGGCAGGAAGCATGGCAGCCTATGGCAAACATGGTACGGAAGAGGAGCGGAGGGGTCTACATCTGAATCTGTAGGCAGCAGAAACTGTGAGCCACTAAGCCTGGCTTGAGCTTCTGAAATCTCAAAGCCGGTGCCTAGTGACAAACCCCCACCAACATGGCTACACCTACCCCAGCAAGGATACATGCCCTAACATTGCTAATTCCCTATGCTACTCCATATGATCTATGGAGAGAATTTTTATTCAATCCACCACACACGGGTCCCAGGGATCGGAATTGAAGTAGTCAGGCACGTTAGCCACTGAACCATCTCTCTGGATCCTTACTTTTAAACCCCTGGCAGGGAATTTCGTCCCTCAGCTTTCCACCAGTGAGGAAGAGGCTGTCCTTCCCTTCCCAGATTCATTGATTCTTTGTCGTCTTTGTAGAATGCACTCCCCATACAGTGGGTTTGCTTGGTATTCATGCTGAGGCCCAGATAGCAAGTATGAAATAAAGACTTTTAGTTCATCTTCAATAGTACAGGATTCTTTAAACCAATAGTGTTGGAGAGAAATCATTTCATTAATGAAGATATTTGGCCAACACACTGAATGGAGACTTTCACCTGGCACAGCAAATAGAACGTCTCTGATAAAATACTACAGGGATGAATGATGGTTCCTTATTCAGAGCTCATCAGAGGTGATCTAATTTGCTGCATGGACTCTAACTTGTTAAGAAGTCTCTCTTTGAAAGCTAATGCCGTGATAAATTTTAATTGTGTGGATAGAGCCAGCTTCAAAGCTATATTAATTATACATTTAAGCTCTACATACAGGCTCATACATTACAATGTGCCCAGAACATGTAAAATATAGTGTGAGCCAAATTAAAATATGCCAATTTCCTCAGCCATTATTTGCCATTGATATACTATAGTTATTTCGGTCCAGCCTTTATAAACATTAAATTATTGCTATACTTTCTTAGCCACTTTGTGTCCTTAGAGAGAGCTTCATGGTCTGGTTAACTCCCTGGCAAGACGTTTTACTTCTGCAGAATACCAAGTAGATACTCAGACTGCCTCTTCTAATCCAAAAATAAGTATTTTTATAAGGGTGAATGCTGCAAATATTGGCTTTCATGTCCCGAAGGCGGCCACAGTGTCTACCCAACCAACAGCCTCCCTAGCCTCACACTGTGATACTCTCACACTTTTCATCCCTAGTGTAACGCAACTTGACTCACCACAGTCCCACTATATCCAGGCGTATATTCTCTGCTTCAGAAGCAGTCTTAGTGCCTCTAAGGAAAGCAGCGATCAGCAAATTCTTACCATTTGATGACAAAAGAGCCTCATCAGATTGACATCTGACATGTCCTGCATCAAGAAAGTCTCCCACAGTGACTCTCGCTTGAGGAGCCTGTACCGACCCTTGGGGATGTTTTACTTCCTGTCACTCTCAAAGAAGCCCATACTCTTGGTGCTCTTGGGTGTCTCCTACCTTCTTTTGTGCACCTCTTTCTTCCTAACCTTCACACTCAAATCTATATTGAAATGTTTTTTATTAAATGGCAACTCAGAGAGAGAAGCTGAATTAGGTGATACATTTAATATGATAGTGAATCTTATACATATGTAATATATCACATTGAAAACATTAAAGGCACACACCTGTCACCTCAACACTGAGAGGGAGGAAGCATGAGGACTGTGAATTTGAGATCAACCCAGGCTAAAGTATAAAGCCCTGACACAAAAACGAAACAAAACAAAGAAGTGTGCTGGAACATGGAAGAGACAGGTATTCGAATGAAAATTTATATGCTAGAACCTAGTGGATCAGCAGATGAAAGCATTTGCCTTGGTCTTGATTGCTCGCCAGAATTAGATGGCAAGACTCATCAATGCATCATGTACCTTTGTTTCAGAAGAAAGAAACAAAACTAGAACTGAGACAGAAAAATCCCTCCTCACTATCTAGCATACACAAGCCAAATGATATCATGCAAGCTATGAGGAGAGAAAAGTTACCAGTAGCCTTACATAACTGTGTATGCCACAGCCTATAACATCAACCTGCCAGCCTTAATGTGGACCAGTGTAATAGTGGCATGGCCATTATGTGAGTAACCACATGCTCTCTGGTTGTCCTGATTCACAAGAAGGAATTCATACCTCCAAACCAGGTAAAAGCCCTTACCTGAGAACACTATGGATCTTAGTGGGGTACCTACTACTGATTTGACATGGAATCAAACTGCCTTCCAAACGTTTACAGTTAAACCTTTAACAAATGATACTCTCAGGCTCGATGAGAGGAGCTTCTTTTTGCAGTGAATGACAGTAAATGCAGATTCATGACCACTCGAGATGTCAAGAAAAAGCGACTTCTGGGATGCTCAGCCCTAAACAGGATAATTCTTCTTCTTCTACATATTTCTACTTCTTCTAAGGCTCAGGGAGTATTGTGGAAGAAGACACAAAAAGAATGTAAGAACTGAATAATAGAAGGAATGGCTATGGAATGCTATTTTCTGAGCACGATGCAGCCATTGAAATTATGAACTCATAGAACTTGTGATTGTTTGTACCAGACTTGCACAAGACTGATCATGTCAACAGTCATTTGGGGACGATTTGGCTACTGATGGGTTGCTGGAAGAGGGTGAATCATTGTCCACAATTATGTGTCCACTGGAGTGTGTATAAGCCTCCAATCTTCCTCATCTCCTGCCATGTGGATGGTCTGGTTAAACTCAGGAGCTCGAAAAACAAAACAGAAAGATGTGAATGTAGAAAAGGAACCTCCAGGATGAGCGGCTAACAGAAGTAAGAGGGGGAGTAAGGTGTTAGTAATCAAAATGTATTATATACATACATGAAATTGTCAAAGAAAAGATTTGTTAGATAAGAAATATGAATGTCAGGCTGGTGAGATGGCTCAGCAGGTAAGAGCACCCGACTGCTCTTCTGAAGGTCATGAGTTCAAATCCCAGCAACCACATGGTGGCTCACAACCATCCATAAGGAAATTTGACTCCCTCTTCTGGAGTGTCTGAAGACAGCTACAGTGTACTTACATATAATAAATGAATCTTAAGAAAAAAAAAAAGAAAGATAAAAGAAAACATCACCCCAAGTGATAAAAAAAAAAAGAAAAAAGAAATATGAATGTCACTGGACATTCTTCCTTTTCCTTTACAATAATGATTCTCCAGAGCATTTTCATTTAATGTAACATGGACATAATTCATTAATTAATTTGTAGTTCTGGGGATCTAACCTGGGTCTCACACAGACAGTACCTAGTCCTCAGATCACATGTCTAATATCCGTACTGTATTGTAATTGAGGGTATTCAATGCCTCACTGAGCATTAATGCTGAGTCAATTTTTCAGTTCCTGGAATCAGTTCAGCTATCCAATCCTATTAGTGCCACCATCTTGGTCACCATCTAGGAGGAGGCAGGGAAAGAAAGCGTCTTCCAAGGTGTGACACCACCATAAACCTAAAAGCATGGGAACAAAAGACTGCCACCAATCACATTGTCAGTAGCAGTGTCTCTCAAGGAGTTTTGAGCAGCGTATTTCTTCATCCACTGTGTGAGTCACCGAAGGGCTAGAGGTCAGAAAATGTTGACTTAGGCCAAGCATTGCAGCACAGACCAATGATCTTAGGAAGCCGAAGGAGATTAATGGCATATTTTGAGGCCAGCCTAAGCTGGATAGTGAGGTTCTACCTCAAAAACTAAAAGGAAGAGAAAAGAATAGAGAAGGATGGAGGGAGGTAGGGAGGGATGGAAGGAGCAGATGGAGGGAGGGAGGAAGGGAGGGGGCTGGAAGGGACACTCCTGAGCTCTAGAAACACACTTCCCATCATCAGCCCATACTATCTTGGATAAGCCTTGCAATCTCTGAGCCTTACTTTATTCCTCCCTTGTAATGTAATAACAGATCAGTGAGCTGATGTTTCCCAGGGCATATATTTTAATGTTAACAACTTGAGTAGTGTTTGGCATACAATCAATAAATATGTCCTGAAAGAACAAATAGATGAGATATTAGAAAGAAGACAATGGAGGTCTTTGTATACACACAGGCTGTATATCTTCCAAACTGGAACATTCCTTCTGGAACAAAACTTGAAAAGACTCAGGAGGGAAGGGGAAGTGACTGCATCCATCAAGCCCCTCCCTGAGGCCCCTCCCTCAGCTTGTGAAAGCAATTTCTGGAGAGAGGAAACTCTTCCACGAGCTGAGCTACTTGGCCATCATAAAAGGCGCTCCAACGGTGCAGGTTTTCTGAGCCATTGTGGTGCCAGGTTGGGCTTTTCTCCGGGATGTCCTGATTTCCAGGCATCTACGATCCTGTGTATAACCCTGATAAACTCATTGCTTCACAAAGCTGAACTGTTTCTTTGGTCCATTGTCAATGTCCTATTTAGGGTAGGTAAATAAATAGTTGTCTGTATTTCTCCAGAAAAATAACTTCAAATATAGATATTCTCTCTCTCTCTCTCTCTCTCTCTCTCTCTCTCTCTCTCTCTCTCTCTCTCTCTCTGTCTCTCTCTCTCTCTCTCTCTCTCCCCCTCTGCAGTGTTCTCTAGCCAGTTCCCTTTACTTGTGGCAAGCTGATCTCTGGAGTTTAAGGCTAGCATAGTTTATATAGTGAGTTCTAGGCTAGGCAAGGCAACAAAGCAAAAACCATTTCTGAAGAAAGAGGGAAATTATGGTTATGGGGAGGAGGAGAATGACAAAGACCAGGAAGACAAGGAGAAAAGAAGGAAGGAAGGGAGAGGAAGGGAGGGAAGGAGAGAGAGAGAGAGAGAGAGAGAGAGAGAGAGAGAGAGAGAGAGAGAGAGAGAGAGAGAGAGAGAATCTATCTAGAGAGTGAATATCTCCTCTCTGGCTAATTTCATCACTGTGGATTGGTTTTAATGCTATTTGTGTTCATTCGGCTCCCAAAAATCACATGAGAATTCACAGGTGTGTGTGTGAGATGCTGACTGTCCCTGTTCCCAGAGACACAGTGGTGGGCAAGGGACCACGGGAAGAAGGGGGTTTGCAATCGCCATGCCAGGAAAGGATTAGGATGCAAGCATGAGAGTTGCAGAAGACAGAGAACCAGTCATATAAGTATGGGGGTGAGGGGAGCAGCCCCAGGTGCCACTCCCCTGATTGGGTCTGGGGTAGCAGAGATGAAATGTAGATTTTAGAAAGTAATAACTCAGGAATATCTGAGGGGAGGGTGTGTTAGCCGCAGGGAAGTTTGGGAATAGCCCGGCTATTGAGTTGCTTGGGGCATATTAAAATAAGACGTGTGAGTCTTTCATTCGTGAATCCAAAACATTTGGGTGGTGTAGAGGAGGTGCGTGTGCACGCACCCACCAAGGAGTATAGGGCAGATTAATATTTTAACCACTACATTTCATCCACTCATCCTCACATCTGCTAAGCATGACATGATTGGAAGAGGATAGCAAAAAAGAAAAGAAAAAGAAAGAAAAAATAAAGACATGGAGAGAACTCACATATATGTATCCACACAGTGAGTTCTCAAGATTAAGTTTAGGGATACATAAATGTGTACATTTGCCTATGTGAATAAAAAAGCTATCCTTGGTTTATTGTTAGTAAATATTATTGGATTTGTATAATTATGTATTTAATACTTGTTCATTTTAATATTTTAAAATTAATGAGCTAATAGTCATTCGATTAAAATTATGTAGAGATCAGTCTGGCTATTTTGTTCCAGCATTTAATACAGTATCTAGTGGACCTATAGAAGACAGTCAATAAATACGAACTGAATAACAAAAAAATAAACAATTTACAAAATGTCTTTGCCTCAACTTAGTCCCTTTTCTAAGCCAGGAGATGTTGCTGCACGCCTTTAATCCCAGCACTCAGGAGCAGAGGCAGAGTTTAAGGCCAGCCTGGTCTTCAGAGTGAGTTCCAGGACAGATAGGGCTACACAAAGGGGAAAAAAAAACCAAAAACCTCTCTTTTCTAAAGCTTTTATTACATTTTTAGGGCTTGGAGAGCATGTGGGTACCACGGCACACATATGGAGGTCAGAGGACAATTTATAGAATGTGGTTGTCCTCTGCCACCATGTGTGTCCTGGGTTCTGGACTCCAGTCCTCCTCAGAATTAGCCAAAAGCAAATTTACCAGCTGGATCATTTTCTTTTCAGATAGGATTTTACTATGTGGTCAGGCTGGACTTGAATTCGTGATCCTTCTACTTAAGTGCTGCTGGCTGTAGTGGAGTCTTATGATATTTGTATCTACATTTGGCTTGATGCAGATCACTGCATAGCTGACCAGCTTGCACACAGCTGCCCATTCCCACAGTCGGTGCATGATTCTTGTCTGCCCAGCCATCAGAGCAAGGATAAGTAGAAACTACCTTTGGTAATAGTCCCTTTGGAACTTGTCTCTCTCCAAGGGCAACATTAGGTTCTCTTGTCATCCTGGTATCAGCATACGACACTGGAAATCACCCATTAATCTTGTCTCTTGCCACAGAGCTGGAAGAAAGGAATGGCATACAAAAAGTTCTTTTCCAATGTTTGCTAAACAGGCTGAGATTACAGGAATGTACCACAAACCCAGCAAGATTTCAAGCTTCTAAATGTGAACTATACAGCCCTAGAGTTGAAAATTTGGGGGAATCTTTCATACATACATTCCTCTGTCATTCTATCCTGACCAACTCACTCTTGCTATCTAAGAGGTATCTTTAATAATCTAGAGGGTCCCACACTGTAATAGGATAAGTTGTCAACCTTTGTAATCTTCTGCAGCATAAAGTTGGGCTACAAAATTCTGTCCTATAGGTGTGTGTTTTTATTTTTCTTCTTTCTTTCTTTCTTTCTTTCTTTCTTTCTTTCTTTCTTTCTTTCTTTCTTTCTTTCTTTCTTTTTTACAAAGAAGGACAAATAATAAATATTTGGGGTGGAAGCAATGTTCAAAGTTGATTTGGGCCTCATGGAGCATTCACTATTCTCTGCTTCTTGAGGGCAAGGGTCCTGGAGGCAGAAAGAATGAGTGGAACTGGATTACAAGTAACCTGATTTTTTTGTTTGCTTCTTTGTTTGTTTGTTTGTTTCATATCTAAGTGGACATTTTTTTCCCCTGTCGTATGCAGACATTGCAGGTCAAGTACATTTTCTGTGAAAGTTGGGATGGAAATAAAGCTCAATAATTAAAAAAGCTTGTTGCTCTTTCATAAGAACTGAGTTGTGTTCTCAGCACTCACGTTAGTGGTTCATAACTAATAACTACCTATGACTCCAGCTGCAGAAGATCTTGACATCTTTAGCCTCCACAGGCACCTGCGCCCACATGCACACACTCACACACAGAAACCTACACCTATGCACAATTTAAAAGTCGCAAAAATAAATACTTCAAATTTAAGATTTTTAAAATGGATATCAACACTTTTAAAAAGCAGAGATTAAAGGCTGAAGATGTACCTCAGGTGGCATGCAGGAAACCCTGGGTTCAGTTCCCAGGGCAGCATAAAATGGAACCTGAGGAAAAGAAGGTCCAGCAACAGGCCCAAAGTGGGCTCCAGCTCAAGGGGAGATCCCAAAGCCTCACACTATTACTGAGGCTATGGAGCACTCACAAAAAGGGACCTAGCATGACTATCCTCTGAAAAACCCAACAAGCACCTGAAAGAGTCAGATGCAGATATTTGCACCCAACCAATGGACAGAAGCAGTTGACACCTGTTGTTGAATTACAGAAGGCTGAAAGAAGCTGAGGAGAAGGGCAATCCTGTAGGAGGACCAGCAGTCTCAATCTGGACCCCCGAGATCTCTCAAACGCTGGACCACCAAACAGACAGCATACACCAGCTGATATGAGGCCCCCAGCACACATACAGTAGAGGACTTCCAGGTCTATGTTCATTCAGAGATGATGCATCTAACCCTCAAGAGTCTGGAGGCCCCAGGGAGTTTAGAGGTCAGGTGGGGTGGGAGGTGGGGGCATCCACGTGGAGACTGGGGGATGTGGAGCAGTTGGAGGGTGGATTGGGGGTGGGAAATGGAATATGGAGTGTAAAAAAAATTAATTTTTTTAAGAAAGAAAATGCTTTGCAGCTGGATCTTAGGGAGGCATTTCCTCGATTGAGCCTCTTTCCTCTCTGATGATTCTAGTTGTGTCAAATTGAAGTAAAACCACCTAGTACACTATTTCAGTGATAAAACACCATGACCAAGGCAACTTATAAAATAAAGCATTTAACTGGGGGAAAAAAATGACTGTAGTAGTACAAGCATATAATCCTAAGAAATGGAGGCAAGACTCTCAGAAGTTCAAAGTTATATACTGATGTCAAGGTCAGCTAGGGCTTCAGGACACCCTATCTCCGAAAAGTTCACAGCTTAAATTCAGCGGTTCCTGTAGGAATTATACTTATTCGACCCTGTTACAGCAGCTTCCGTTCACACAGAATGACTCCAGCTGCTTTCAAGGATGAAGAAATAATCCTCAAAAGAATGATGGGAGAAAAATCATAGAATAGTTTTCAATTCAACAGATTAAAATTGGCTGTAGTAGAAACTGTCTTAAACATAGTTGATCACAGCATTAACACCACTTGTAATCCAGGGAAATAAGGCAACTGCCATAAGTGGTCCCCAATACCTCACTGGGATGACCTAAGCTATCGCTGCCAAGTTAGATATTTATTTATAAAAGACATCAGCGAAAGATCAAACAATTGATTGGCTTTCTGAATGTATATGCATAAGCTGGAATTATCAGTCCAGAACATTTTTCATCTTTTTACTCAGCAAGTTTGTTAATCTCAACCTTCTGGGAACATTACATTACACCTAATGTAGAATGGATCAGAAAACAGTCCTATCCCTGAATTTCATCAGTTAAAGGATCAGGGAGAACAGATAAATCTTTTTCTTCATAAAACCCTTGGATATATGTTTATAAAAGAAGTCTACAAGAAGATTATTTTTCATGACTTCTATGTTTTAAGTACTGTGCAAGCACTTGAAATATGCCGTTCATCTGCTCAGCAAACACCTACTGAGACCATAATCCATGACGGGCAGCTATTCTGCTCCGCTAAGTTCTAGATTTACAACTTTCTCACAGTTCAATGGGAAGGTAAGCCAAACTTAATACGAGAGGCAGAGAAAAAGGACAGAGTCCTGGTGTGAAATGACAAATGACTAGCCGGGGCAGGGCCGGGGGAGGAGAGTGAAGGCACACACATGGTAGGGGAGGGGCAGCTGAGAAGAGCTTCCTGCAGAAGAGAGAGCATGACTCCACAGAGGTCCTCCTGACAAAGGTGTGTGTGTGTGTGTGTGTGTGTGTGTGTGTGTGTCAATTTAAAGCGGATGAGTAAGAGGACCATGATTTTGAGTTCAAGTTCACCTGACCCCTGTCTCACCTTTCCCATTGTCTCATCACTGTCATTAGTAAAGAAAAGGGGATGAGGAAAACACACTTCTCACATCTCCAAGGCACAAGAAGAATCATATTTTATAATTATTCACCAATACTGATCTCATCCAAGAGAATTCTCACTCTTCTATCCTTGCCAATTACTAGAGCACGTTCTGAGAAAGGTCTTATGAAAGCCATAGACAACAGTTCTTCCAGAGAACATGCATAAATGGTCAGAGTTGTCCGGAGAAAAGTTACGTTCAGAGATGGCCCCATCATTTAGAACCCTGAGCTTGATTCCTAGCACCCTTTCAGGACATTCCCAGTCACTTGTAACTCCATATCCAGGGACTCCGACACCCTCTTCAGGCCTCTTCAGGCACCCACATGTACACATATATGCACACATAAATGTATAGTTTAGCTTCATAGTAAATATTCAGAAACACCTTTTCTAAGTTTTAGTCCAAATAATCTTATATTTAGCAAGAGGAAGGGTCTCAGACCTGTGGGTGTCACTAGGAGGATCAGGAGTTGAATGTCAGCCTCAACTGCATAGGAAGCTCCAGGCCAGACTGAGCTACCTAAGAAACCAAACATTAAAATAATTTAGGAAATTGAAATGTGCTAGCAAAAGGAACTCAGTTCCCTTCTTGTGGAGGGCATGATGGTAGTTTCTTGATCCTTAATTTGCCTTTACAAAAGAATTGCTTTCAGCATATTGTACTTTCTGTTTGATAGAGACGGTGCCAGAATCACCACGTTTGTCGTCAAATTTTACCATGCTCACCTATTGCCAAAACCTCATGATACTTAAGACTTAGCTAACCAATTTAAAAAACAAAAACAAACAAACAAACAAAAAACCCTCCTTGCTATATCATTAGTGCTAACTCGTAAAATATGATACTAGGAGGAATCTGAGGCTTAGTAGATATTTACCAACAACCTACTTTTTAACCGGGCAGTGTGCTACTCAATAGGGATTTGCTGTTGGGCAAAGTCCTAGTCCTACACCTAACCAAAAAGGTAGGAGCACACCGAGCCATTAGAGTCTAGGTGTTTAAAGTCCAGTCCACTCATTTAAATGTGGGACTTCAAGATTATAGCGGTGTAACTCAGTTGTAGAGTGCATTTCTGGCATTTGCCAAGCCCTAGGTTCATCTTCTACCCCTGAAATATAAGGTTAGAAAAAAGAAAGCAGCTTCAAGGGTCTAAATCCCAGGCACATAGCTGAAAGATGAGAAGGTAGAGACACTGGGTGGGAAAAGGTTAAAGAAGAAGAAGAAGAAGAAGAAGAAGAAGAAGAAGAAGAAGAAGAAGAAGAAGAAGAAGAAGAAGAAGAAGAAGAAGAAGTCGTCAACCACTCCCCTGCTTTCTTTCCTTAAACTACTTGACAGACACAAACGAGCTGGAGAAGATAGAACCCTCAAAGTTAAGAATGTTAAATGGGGGGGGGGGGGCTGGACAGATGGCTCAGTGGTTAAGAGCACCAACTGCTCTTCCAGAGGTCCTGAGTTCAATTCCCAGCAGCCATATGGTGGCTCACAACCATCTGTAATGGGATCTGATGCTCTCTTCTGGTGTGTCTGAAGAGAGCAATGGTATACTCATATACATAAAATAAATCTAAAATAAAAAAGACAATTAAATGGAATCAGACATGTTGGTTTCTGGACTAGATTACAGACTAGACTGTCTACAGGTGGCCATAACTATTTTTGTTTAATCAAAATTTCATTCTGGAAAGTGAAAAGCGTACTTTGCTCCACTAGACACATTTAGAGCAGTGGTTCTCAACCCTCATGCTGTGGTGACCCCCCCAACCATAACATTGTTTTTGTTGCTACACCATGACTACAATTTTGCTACTGTTATGAATTATAATGTAAATATCTGTGTTTCCCAATGATCTTAGGAGACCCCTGTGTGAGGGTCATTTGATGCCCTAAGGGGTCACAACCCACAGGGTGAGGAGTGCTGGTCTAGAGGAACAAATACAAGTGAATTAATGAATTCGTTGAAGATAAATTAGGCTTGCCTCCTCTAGGTTGCAATAGTTCAAGGTACTAAATTGAAATTGAAATATATAATTGACAACGGCAATTCATGCGCAAAGTAATGAAAATAAAATTGTTTTTCTATCAGTCTCATTCTGAAACTCTACTCTCCTAGTCATTCAAGTCAGTCTCTTAATTCTCTCTTAATTCTGTAGCAATAAAAGCACACACCTGCTGTTAGTGTGATGTAGTGTGAGGTAGGTGCTGAACCAGAGTGAGCAGATGTAAAGGAGTACACTTTTGGCTACCCTAAAAGTGCTGACATCCAAAAGTTCCCTTATCAACTTCACAGAGAAAAGACAAATGGAAAGAGGTAGCCAAGATGACAGGCTGGAATGCAGCACACTTGGAAGAGTTCTTACCTAAGATGCATGAAACTTGGGGTGCAAAGTCAGTGCTCCGTAATATCAATATTGCCTGTATTCCCAATAGCGAGGAAATGGAAGTACGTGCACCAAGTCATCCTTGTCTGGACAGGGAGTTCCACATTTGCCTGGGATACAAGAGACCCTGCTCCATTCCCACCCCACCCCCCTGGGAAAAAAAAAAGAAAAAAGTAGTGATCACAACCATGTTTGTCAAGCTGGGTGTGGTGGCGCACGCCTTTAGTCCCAGCACTCGGGAGGCAGACGCAGGCAGATTTCTGAGTTCGAGGACAGCCAGGGCTATACAGAGAAACCCGTCTCAAAAAAACAAAAACAAACAACAACAACAACAACAACAAAACAATAACTATGTCTGTCAATCAGAGGAGGAGGAGGAGGAGGAGAAAAAGAAGAAACGTCTACTGCAGAGCAGGTCACATTTGGGACCCACCCAAATTCCTGGAGAAGAGGCCTTGTTAAGTTTCCAAATTCTGTTATAGCTCCTTTAAGCGCATCTTTCCTCATCTTGTTCCATCCAATATTGTTCTGATTTGATATAAACTTTTTCCTTTTAAAGGGGCTTTAATTTTTTAAACCGAGAATGCATTTGTTACTCCACTGAGCAGTAAAATTAATACATTTTTTTTTTCTTATGAGCCATCAGGCAGCACACAGAGTAAGCAATGGTGGATATTTCTAGCCAATTTGGTTGCTTATTTTGTTGTGATCATTCTCTCTGTCATTGTTACACATGGAATCTGAGAATGGATTATCAGGCTTGGGTGAAAAGTACTTTTACCTGCTGACCCATCTCACCATCAGCCAGGGTGATGGACATAAGCATGTTGATAATGTCACTGATGCCTCAAAGCATGGCAGCTTTTCCCAACAGAAATGATGATGCACATTTAGAAAAGAATGACTGATGCTGATGAGACACTCACCCCAAGGAAGAGAGACGGGTATGAGAGTGATCGCCTATAATCCACACATTTGCGAAACTGAAGCAGGAGAATGATAAGTTTCAGGCCGATCTGTGTCAACCTTTTCAAAATTAAAGACAACATCAACAACAATAAAAACAGAACACAGATAATGTATTGTTACGTCTCCCTGTGACAGAAGCAACCTAAAGAATGAGGAGTTTACTTTGATCCACACTTCCAGAGATTAGTCTATCATCACAAATGTAGGAGCTTGATGCTGTCCATCAAAGTACAGCCACGGTCATGAAGCAGAGACAAATAATGGCACTCAGCTGTTTCCACCTTTTCATTCATTTCAGGACCTTAAATCCTGGTGCTAGGCATATCCAGGGTGAGCAGTCACATCTCAGAACACCTAGTCTAGAAACATCCTCACACATTTAGGTTTATCTTTTAGGTGCTCCTGGATACTGCCAAGTTGACAATCAACATTAATCATTAATGGCAGAGTTCAGTGGTATAGTGGAGGTCATAAGACATCCAAGGATCAACTAAAAATAGCCTTGGAAGAAGAAATATATAATTGCTTACAAAGTAGTCTCCAGAAACGATGCCTTGAAGATATGTCAAAATCTCTGATAATGTTCAATGTGCACCACCAATATGTGATATTATGGAGAAATATGTCCTTTGGCCTTTTTCTGGAGGCTCTCAGACAGAGCAGCTAGCCTCTCATGGCAAGTATGATACCTTCATGCTACACGGGATTTGGCTGCACAAGTATTATACTTCAACATGGAGTGGATACAACTAGACCATCTGTAATATACCTAGTCTAAATATAGTAGTAGTAGTATATAGTGCTATATATTACTATGTAATAGAACCTATAATACTACAAAATATTCAATTCTTCTTTCAATAACAAGGGACTTTGCCAAAAGTTTTGGTTATAAAAGGAGAACAAATAACACACACATGATAATAAATAGACAAATGAGAGAAAAATAGATGACAGATAAATAGATGTTAGATAGATTGATAGAAAAATAGATAACAGATAAATAGATGATAGATAGATAGATAGATAGATGATAGATAGATAGGTTATAAATAGATAGATAGATAGATACATAGATAGATACATAGATAGAGATAGATAGATAGATAGATAGATAGATAGATAGATAGATAGATAGATAGATAGAGATAGATAGATAATTTTTAAGAGAGAGAGAGAGCCACCAGGCCGTGGTGGTACACACCTTTAACCCCAACACTTGGGAAGCAGAAGCAGGCGGCTCAGTGAGAAGATGATGAGATGATCAGATTCATGTTGCCTCCTTGGCTGCTATACAGACACTAAGTTCAAGGCCAGCCTAGTCTACATAGCAGGTTCCAGAATTACCAGATATACAGAGAGAAACCCTGTCTTGAAAAATAGAAACATACACACACACACACACACACACACACACACACACACACTCATACACAGAAAGAGAGAGATCGAGAGACAGGGACAGAGAGAGACAAACACAAAGAGAGGAAGCTACCAGGACAGTGTTACAGAGATAAGTTGACAAGCCAGAGACTAAAAAGATGAGAAGGAGTCAGATTAGAAAAGATTGCCACACAGAGCAATGGAGTCAGAAGCCATGAGAAGCCAATTTGAATCAGTCAGCATAGAGAAGACTTTCATCCAGAATAGCTGAATTGAAACAGCCAGCCAGAGTTTGGGGGGGGGGGGAGGGACTAGAAAGACTGATCTTATTTATCAGTAAGCTCCGAGATAACAATTACATCTGGTGAATACGATACTTTTACAGGAATACTGTCAGACTTTTTAGAGATGGGATCTAGCTGACAGATGAAGGTGGAGCTTCAAGTATATTGATGAGTCTGATTTCCTGTTTAGCTTTCTGCAATCTGGTTTGCCAAAATGTAACTAGCTGAGTCATGACTTCCAGCCATAATGATCAGCACTGTGAGCTACCATACCTTCCTGGACAAGATAAACTGAACCCTCTGAACTGTAAACTCAAATGAACCACTTCTGTGTTATGCTGTTCTATCTGGTATTCTGACACAGCATAAAGTAGCTATTACAGAATATTGACCTCTTCTATCCCCTGTGTCCAATTACTACCTTAAATTCAGCATGCACACTGTTCTCTTAAATTGCTTCTTTTTTCTATGCTGTTCTTTTTTTTTAAAAGATTTATTTTTTTATTATATATGTAAGTACACTGTAGCTGTCCTCAGACACTCCAGAAGAGGGTGTCAGATCTTGTTATGGATGGTTGTGAGCCACCATGTGGTTGCTGGGATTTGAACTCCAGACCTTTGGAAGAGCAGTCGGGTGCTCTTACCCACTGAGCCATCTCACCAGCCCTTCTATGCTGTTCTCATGAGAGCTGGGCATATCCTATCTCTATCATTCTCTGATTCAGCACTTTGTCTGCTCCTAAATCACACATCACTTTCAAACAAGGCTTCCTCCTTCTACAAACTACTTTATGTACATTGTTTGGGATTAAAGGTGTGTACTAAGAGTATGTCTGTATTCCAGTCGGAGGGATTAAACGTTTGTCATTCTAACTGGATCAGGAGGACACAGAACGTGTTTGGATGTGATCCCTTGCCAG
Source organism: Mus pahari (assembly GCF_900095145.1). Taxonomy (NCBI): domain Eukaryota; kingdom Metazoa; phylum Chordata; class Mammalia; order Rodentia; family Muridae; genus Mus; species Mus pahari. The sequence goes on along the minus strand of NC_034601.1, from coordinate 42,640,397 downwards.
AGCAGCCATGTTACTGAATTTAAAAATCTTCTACACTCCCAAATAGCACCCCTAGCTGGAGACTAGTTTTTGTGCATGTGTGCCAGTGGGATACCTTCTACACCCACATCTTAACAGCTAAACCACAGAGGCGTAAGTACACAAGCACAAGTCACCTGAAGTCACTCTTTTTTTTAATTATTTTATTAGATATTTTCTTCATTTACATTTCAAATGCTATCCTGAATGTCCCCTATACCCACTCCCCATCCTGCTCCCCTGCCTACCCACTCCCACTTCTTGGTCCTGGCGTTCCCCTGTATGGGGCATATAAAGTTTGCAAGACCAAGGGGCCTCTCTTCCCAACGATGGCCTAGTCGGCCATCTTCTGCTATATATGCAGCTAGAGACACGAACTCTGGGGAGACTGGTTAGTTCATATTGTTGTTCCACCTATAGGGTTGCAGACCCCTTCAGTTCTGAAGTCACTCTTTTATTGTTCAATAAAATGAACTTGACATACAGTCCTCACACTGAATTTGGAAATAATTCCTGCCATTTGAATCTGTGAAGTTAAATTCTTGAGTCTGTATTACCACTGTCTTGTGATCCACATCTGTAATACCATCTGACATAATTTTCTTGGATATTTTATGTCTTCATTTAATAACCTCTGCTGAATGGCTTTTTCTCATTAAAAATCAATTAGAATCATAAAAGTCATAAAATTAAAGTTGCTCCAAGTAATAATGATTACTCCCAAAGGGCTGTTATTAAAAAGAAACATTGTCCCACAAGCTTGACTTTAACGGTGTATATTATGCTTAATGAATTGTGTCTGAGTTTACCAACAATAGATACACACGAGGGTTAGAGATAGCTCACCGGTTGTGAGCACTTGCTGTTCTTCTGGAGGAATCATATGACACATAATCACATATAAATCCAGTTCCAGGACATCTAACAGACTCTTCTGGCCTATAGGTACTTGTATAGTTGTATCCACTCACCTGCATGATGATGCATGGACACACACACGCACACACACACACACACACACACACACACACATTAAATAAGTGAATATCTAACTAAATAGATGATAAGTGTGAAGAGCCATGAAACCTGTGTTATGATAGTCATCTGTCAGTGAATCATTGTGTTGGCAGAATGCAACATAATTATGGAACATGGAGTAGTATTGTGGGTCAAACATAAAGCATCATGATGGTAAATGGGCAATTGTGATTGCACAGCACAGCATTAAAATGGCACACTGGATTGCACATAGTAACACACACCTTTAATCCCAGTACTTGGCAGAGAAAGGCATGTTTCGGTGAATCCCAGGACAACCTAGTTACACAGGAAGTTCCAGGACAGCCAGCGTAGCATAATGATACTCGGTCTCAAAAGAAGTGAAAGAAGAGGAAGAGGATAAGGAGGCAAATGAGAGAAAAAAAAAAGGCTGATACCGTAGAATATTGTGTTGTTACAATGCAGCATTACAGTGGGTCATTGTAGTGTCATGATGCAGCATTTATGATGGCATTTGGGTATCAAAACCCATGCATTTCAGGGCAAGGAAGAAAGAAGGAGGTGGAGCATTGGGATTAAACAGGGAGGATTTATGGTGTCCCAGATGAACACTTTCTGATATAGTATAGAATATACTGTAGTGGAGCTTTGTGATGTCATAATGCAGTCATGTGACTGCACAAAGGAGCAGTGAAATAGCATTGTGCCAGCACCATGCAGCCCAGTTATGGACTAACTTAGTGAAGGCTCTAGCAGGCCTGAGCAGGGGAAACATGGTACTGGTGGGAAACACAACAGGTGGGTCTTGCCCTTCCCACTCCTGTCTTCCTTGCTAACCTGTTACATGATATTCCTAAAGCTAGGTACCAAGGTCGATCCCAATTTTCGGCCACTTTCTTATGCCTGATTCATTCCTGAGACTAGTAATCAAGGTCCAAATATCAAAACATCATGGTCCAACATCAAAATTTCCATTTAGCTACCCTAATTAAAGTACCCAATCAGAACTTACCAACCATTCTGGCTCATTTTAACACAGGCCTCCCTTTTTTCCCCCAACTTAAAATTAACATTTGCAAAGCGATTTGCTGCTGTTGCTACCAAATTCAGATTGACACCCCCCACACACACACACACACACACAAGTCCTGTCTCTTTGTCTTGCTTAATAATGGATCTTATTCTGTTTAATTTCTGTTTGGGAATTGGTGTTTGAGTGTGCTCTGTGCCTAATCTGAGGTACAGAGAGGGGAGCACACTGCAGGACACCGGTCCCTTCACTAACTATGGTGATTTGAAATAGATTATTTGGAAATAGAGCAGAGTGTGTAATGGTGAATGGAGCTTTTTTTTTTTTTTTTTTAATCAAAATGCAGGCTCATGATGGCAGAATGAAGGACGGTGAATGCACAGTGCAGCATCAAGATTGGAGCATCATGTTGTCCCAGGTGAGCACTGTCAGCTGCATGTCAAAATGCAGTATTACAATGAGACGAGGAGTGTATGCCACAGAGGAACACCTTCTGGGATAGAAGAGCATTGCGATGAAGCAGCTTTGGCTGAACACTCCAACACTTTAAAGGCAGAATGGATCATTGCAAGGTCACAGTGCAGTGTGCTGGAATAAGAAATGCTGTGTGTCACATAAGAATATTGTGATGAAATATTGACATGGAAATGACATGATAGTTCTTTAATAATATCAAAATGCAGCATTAATTATGACATCACAGTTGCACAGTGCAGCATCAGTTCGGTAAAGGAGTCGTTGTGATGTCAAATTCTGCATTTAGTGGTACCAAGGAGCAATGGGTTTATCAAAACACATCACAGCCATGGCACACTAGAGCTTTGTGATCCCAGAATGCAACAGGATGTTGGCAAAAAGATTCACAGTGATATTTCAACGGAGCATTATGTTGACAAAATGCAGTGTTATGACACAGAGAGTTTTTGCGATGTCACAAAACGTGAAATAACAGAATGGAACTCTGTGATCCCATGGTACATCACTGGTACAGGATGACAAGGCATTGATGACCTAGTGCAGTATGAGGATACCTAGAGCTGTGTGACATCCCCATAAAGCACTGTGATGCCACAATAGGTATTTGTCATTACATGACACATTGCTAGTATAGCAAAACAGTCTCACTAGGAAAAAAAAGAGGATTTTGATGACACAGTGATGCCACACTAGATCACTGAGATGTGCCAATAGACCAATAGACATGATAAATCTTTATGAATGTTTTATTTAAAAAGTTAAATTTTACTCAGGTTAGCTACTGTCTTAGTTACTGTTCTATTGCTGTGAAGAGATACCATAACCGAAGCAGCTTACTCACTGTTTCAAAAGTTAGTTCATGATCATGATAGTGGGAATCATGGCAGCAGACAGGGAGGCATGGTGCTGGAGTAGTAGCTGAGAGCTTACATCTTCTGCAAGATGGAAGCAGACAGAGAGCAAGACTGGAAATGACATAGGCTTTTCAAACCTCAAACCCACCTCCAGTGACAATCATACTGGTACATTGTAGCAGTATAATTTTCCATTGTGACTTTACAATTCTCTGTGGTAACACCACAGTGGTAACTGGTGATGTTATAATGCTTCACTGTACTATTCAATGCTCCGTCATTATATCTCGGTGCCCCATCTCACTGGTGCATACTCTCACTGTCATGAGTTGCATATGGCTGTTCGTCATCATTACAGTGCTACACTGTGACATCACAGCACAACATTGTGATATCATGATGTTCCATCATGACATAGCAAAGCTGCATTGTGATATTCCAAAGATTCCCTGTGATATTATAATGTTCTATTGTGCCAATAAGATGCCATATTATAACATCATAGTGACTCATTATGACACTCGGTACTTCCTGTTCCGTCATAATGCTACCTAAACATCACCATGACTGAACACCATGCTGAATTATGACATCATAATGCTCCTATGTGCAAACAGTGTACTCACTGTGACATCACATAACTCCATTTTACCATCCCAGTGCTAAAAATATTGTCACTATGCTCCACGTTGACATCACAGTAATCTCCTGTGATTAGGTCATACTTTCAAATCCTTCCTGAATAGTCCACCAACTGGGAACCAGGCATTCAAATATAGGAGCGTATGAGGGCCATCCTCATTTAAACCACCACATTTAGAGTGGATCTCTGAGACATCACATTGCAGCATTCTGACGTTACAATAGACCATTGCAATGATATAATACATTTGTGACATCACTGGTGCAATTCAGTATTGGGCTGGCACAGAGGAACATTGTCACGTCACAATATAGCACAGAGGTGGCATAGAGTAACACTCTGATGTCACAGTGAAGTTATATATTGGAGACACTGGTGACACATTAGATTACTGTGATGTTATAATGGAGCATAGTGATGACATTCCCTAGCACGGGGATGGTAAAATTGAGCTATATGATGTCACAGTGTAGTACAGTAATAGCACAAAGGAGCATTATGATGCCATAATTCAGCATTGTGATCCATCATGTGACATTTAAGTGTAGCATTATGATGGAACACAGAGTACTTCGTGTCAGAATGAGTCATCACGCCGGGCCTGGTGGCGCAGGCCTTTAATCCCAACACTCAGGAGGCAGAGGCAGGCTGATTTCTGAGTTCGAGGTCAGCCTGGTCTACCAAGTGAATTCCAGGACAGCCAGAGCTATACAGAGAAACCCTGTCTCGAAAAACCAAAAAAAAAAAAAAAAAAAAAAGAATGAGTCATCATGATGTCAAAATGTAGCGTTGTGTTGACAGTGGAGCTTTGTGATATCACAACACAGCCTTCGATGTCACAATGGATCATAATAGTGTCACAGTGTAGCACTGTAATGTCACAGAGTTTCATTCTTATGGCAGAGGAGAGTGCTGTGATGAAAACACAGCTGTGTGATGTCACAAGGCAACAGTACAATGACACAAAAGAACACTGGAATCAAAAAATGGAGTATTGTGGTGGCATTGTTCACCTTATGATAGCACAATGCAGTGCAGTGATGGCACAAGAAAGCATTGTGATAGCACAATGGACAACTATGACATCACATCAGAGCATCTTTTTATGGTATGGCACCAGAGTTGCTGACGGCAGCATTGTGATGATACAGTGAGTCGTTCTGATGTCACAGTAGAGAATCATGACAACACAATAAATCTTTTTGATATCACAATACAGAGTTGTGATGGCACAGCTGAATGCTGCCATGTCTCATTGGATCTTTGTGATGACATAATGCAGCACTGGGCTGACATAGTGAAGCATTGTAATATCACCAAATATATCATTGTTGTGGCCCAGGAGAGCATTTTGATGAGACAAGGGAATGGTGTAAGGTTATCACATACCAATATGATGGCATGATACAGTATTTTATGATGTCTAGAATACTGTGACATAAAATTACAGAATTATGATGCCTAGTGAAATATTATCCTAGTAGAGCATAACATTGTGATGCACAATGGGACTTTAAAGTGTCATAATGTGGATGTGAAACTGTCATATAAAAAAATTACAGCATTGTAATGATAAAGTAGAACACTGCGATGTCACAATGGAACCCTATGACGGCACAGAATAGCACAGTGATGTCCCTATGGGACATTGTGATGATAAATGTGAACACTTGATGTCACAATGGATCACTGTGATAGAACAAGTATTACATTGTCCTCTGGAAGAATAGCATGGTATACTGCTTGTGATGGCTTGGATAGGAATGGTCCCCAAAGATGCATGCGTTGGAATACCTGGCCCATAGGGAACAGCACTATTAGGAGGTATGACCTTGAAGTAGGTGTGGTCTTGCCATAACAAGTGTATCACTGAGGGAGCAGGCTTTGAGGTCTCCTATGCTCAAGCTATGCCAGGTGTGGCCATCGCCTTCTACTGCCTAAGGATCAGGCTGTAGAACTCTCCTTCTCCAGCACCATGTCTGCCAAGACGCTGTCATGCTTCCTACCATGATAATAATGGGTTGAACTTCAAAAAACTGTAAGCCAGCCTCCATTAAATGCTGTCCTTTATAAAAATTGCCTTGGTCGTGTTGTCTCTTCACAGCAATACAAACCCTAGGACATTGCTCTTAATTCCTAAGCCATGGCTCCAGCCCCACCTCTTTTTCATGTGTTTGGTGACATCATAAGGTGAATTGTGCCATCGCAATACTCCATTTTGATTCCAGCGTTCTTTTGTGCCATTGTACTGTGGCCTTATGACATCACACAACTGTGTCTTCATCACAGTGCTCTCCTCTGCCATTAGAGTATTAAACTGTGACATCACAGTTCTACATTGTGACAGACAGCAGACAAACAGAAACAAACACATACATACAGAGATTAATAAAAAGATAAGTCCCTTTGTAAAACTTTTGCCCCTTTCAAGCTATCCCTCCCTAAAGTAAATTTTTTCTTCTTCTTTCATCCTTCTAATAAAGCTACAAACATAAATGTAATCAAATATTTAGTATTTTATTGCTATGACCTGATCCATGCTTTTTCTCCACTTCCTTTCCTTCCTTCTCTACTAACACGGTTTCTGCCTTACTTAGGGTTTCTGTTCCTGTGATGAAAGACCAAAAATCAAGTTTGGGAGGAAAGGGTTTGTTTGGATTATACTTCCATACCATTTTCATCATTGAAGGGAGTCAGTACAGGAGCTCAATCAAACAGGGCAGGCTTAATCAAACAGGACAAAAACCTGGAGGCAGGAGCAGATGCAGATGTCATGGATGGGTGCTGCTTACTGGCATGCTCCTCATGGCTTGCTCAACCTGCTTTCTTATAGAGCCCAGGACAACCTGCCCAGGAATGGTAGAACTCACTCACAGTAGACTGCGTAGTCCAACATAAATCAGTACTTAAGAAAATGCCTTACAGCCCAATCTTATGGAGGCATTTTCTTAATTGAGATTCCTTCTTCACAGATGACTTTAGCTTGTGTCAAGTTGACATAAAACTATCCAACACAGTCTATATAAGACTAGGTGGTCTGGCCGGGTGTGGTGGCGCACGCCTTTAATCCCAGCACTGGGGAGGCAGAGGCAGGCGGATTTCTGTGAGTTCGAGGCCAGCCTGGTCTAAAAAGTGAGTTCCAGGACATCCAGGGCTATACAGAGAAACCCTGTCTCGAAAAAAAAACAAAAAAAACAAAACAAAACAAAACAAACAAAAAAAGACTAGGTGGCCTAAAACTCTATGCACTTCAGGTTGGCGTGAAACTCACTTTGTAGACAAGGCTGACTTCTAACTCATAATCTTTCGGTCTCAGCCTCCCATGTGCTGCAGTTATAAGCATGCAAATGTAAAAGAAGAAAAGCTTAAACAAAATACAAGACAGGTCTGTAGTCAGTTTGATTTAGGATGCAAAGATATGTTAAGGGATAAGTTGATTTTTGGAATTCAGTACCTGAATTCTGGGCCTCACACATCTTGTCAAGTACTACCACTGAGCCATACCCCTAGAACAGGAGATAAGATTTTATATTAATATAATATAATATAACTTCCAGTCCCTTTCATGTACTAATAGATACATTTCTCCAGATGGCTAAAGCACTGCCTTAGTAGTACAAGCAAATGAAAATAAATTTCACTTTTTCCATTGTAGAACATGTTTTTAAGCAACCTTGACTATCACTGACTACTGTGAAGTGTTTAGCTAAAGACCCTTTAAGGTCAAGTACAAAATGGCTGAGTACATCTACAACAATAATGAAAATGACAGAGCCAATTAGAACATTAGTATATCAAAGATTAAACATGAAAGAAAACTTCAAAATCTTCTCACCCTAATCTCTTAAATTACACAGGAGAAAATTGAGTGTCAAGAACTGTGGCAGTACAGTTAGGAGAGGAATAACTTCCAGTGTTCTATACAGTTGGGTAACTATGGCTGATGAATTTCAAAATAACTAGCAGAGAAGGTTCAGAATAATTCCATTACAAATATAGGATCGATATCTAGGGTGCTAAATACGGTGTCTACCCTGATCTGATGATTATATACTATACACATGTAGCACAAGGTCATATCACACAAATGCATACAATAACTCTATGCCAATTAAAAATAAAGAGGTATTTCTCAAAATGTATTGCAGTTCTGTGATCTTACAGTGCTTGTAATCTAATATTACATTGCCCAAAGCAGAAGAAATGAGAGATATCCAGGGTCACCGGTCATAGCAAGCTGCATGAGTTTCTTGTTAATACTGTTTTCTACTACTAAATCTTTTGGGTAAGGAAAAGAATGTGAGTCCAAATGGACACTGTACACTCAGATCTGTGTGATGGTTGAGAGAACCTCTTTGGGAGCATTCCATCTTACTAGCTATCATGAAGTTTGCCTACAATCCCAGCACTCGAGATGTGGAGGCAGTCGATTTAGGAGTTCAAGACCATCCTAGCTTCCTTCATTAGATCCTAGTTTTTGTTTTGTTTTGTTTTGGTTGGTTGGTTGCTTTTTTTTTTTTCGTGACAGGGTTTCTCTGTGTATCCTTGACTGTCCTGGAACTCACTCTGTAGACCAGGCTGGCCTTGAACTCAGAAATCCGCCTGCCTCTACCTCCTAAATGTAGGGATTAAAGGCGTGCACCACCATGCCCAGCCAATCCTAGTTTAAAAAAAAAATCTCTAGGTGTGTTGGTTGCTCTGTAGACTACCTTGAACTCAGAGGTCTTACTTCCTCTGCCTCCTGAGCGCTAAGATTAAAGGCATGTACCATCATCACATGTGAATCTAAGCTTTTCTTCTGTTCCTTTTCACAAGTTGGAATTTTGTCCTGAGGTCTCTTAATTCTATTTAATATCTTTAATCTGTTTATCTTCTTTTTTTTTTTTTAGAAGATTTATTTATTATATGTAAGTACACTGTAGCTGTCTTCAGACACTCCAGAAGAGGGCGCCAGATCTTTTTACAGATGGTTGTGAGCCACCATGTGGTTGCTGGGAATTGAACTCAGGACCTTTGGAAGAGCAGTCAGTGCTCTTGACCACTGAGCCATCTCTCCAGCCCCCTGTTTATCTTCTTTAGCACAGGCAATAGCTACATTTCACTTCCTGGTTCACTTTTGATCCTTGAACTATTCATTTTATATTTTCCTTACTCAGCTTGTTAAAACATTAATTACCACGTGACAGAGTCTATACTAAGGTATTTCGAGATTTCCTTTGTCAAAATATCATAACAGTCTCTAGATCATATACTAACATTCTTCTCCGCTGAAACCCCTTAAGCCAAGCCCCTACAATTAAAAACACCTTCAGCAGCATTCCAATGATCCCTGACTAAAGCATTCCACTGCTTTTCTAAGCCAGAATTCCAAAATCCACATTCCTCCAAACAAAAACATGGATAGGCCTATCACAGCAATATCCCAGTCCCCAGTTCCAACTTCTGTCTTAGTTAGGGTTTCACTGCTGTGATGAGGCACCATGACCATGACAACTATTTTTTTTTAACTTATTTTATAAGATATTGTCTTCATTTACATTTCAAATACTATCCCAAATGTCCCCTATACCCTCCCCCAACCCTGCTCCCCTGCCCACCTACTCCCACTTCTTGGCCCTGGCGTTCCCCTGTATGTATAAAGTTTGCAAGATGACCAAGGGACATCTCTTCCCAACGATGGCTGGCTAGGACATCTGACAACTCTTATAATAGAAAACATTTAATTGTGGCTGGCTTATAGTTTCAGATGTTTTGTCCATTGTCATTATGGCAAGTAGGCTGCTAGAGGAACTAAGAGTTCTATATCTTGATCTACAGGCAGCAGAAGAAAACTGTGTCACACTGGCTAGACTTGAGCATATATGAGACCTCAAAGCTCACCTCCACAGTGACACACTTCTTCCAACATGAGCACATTTATTCCAACAAGGCCACACCTCCTAGTAGTGCCACTCCCTTTGGGCCAAGAATTCACACACATGAGGCTATGGGGGCTATACCGGTTCAAACCACCACAGTGGTGCACACCTTCAATCCAACCATTCAGTGGACAGAGGCAGGAAAGTCTCTGTGAGTGTGAAATCATTCTGATGTACATAGTGAGTTCTAGGTCAGCTAGACTCTTGTCTCAAACAAGAAAGGAAAAGAAAAAAATAAAGAAGGAGAAGGAGGAGGGAGGAGGAGGAGGAGAAGGAGAAGAAGAAAAGAAGGAGAAGAAGGAGGAGAAGGAGGAGAAGAGAGAAGGGAGAAAGAAGGGAGAAAGGAGAAGAGAAAGGAGAAGGGAGAAAGGAGAAGGGAGAAGGGAGAAGAAGGGAGAAGGGAGAAGGGAGAAGGAGAAGGGAGCACTAGCTCTATGGTGTGACAAACATGACCTGAATTCTTAGAAGTTTTTGTTATCTGCCTAAATATTGCACAATTTACTAATAACAAACTTGAGTCCTCTCCCTCCCACCCTACCCTGTCTGTTTTGACTAATCTTCAAAGCCCAGGGTTCAGTTATAACTGACAAAAGAAAAAAGTACTATGTTGAGGAAAATGAGGTCAAATTGCTTTCTGGGTTACTTCTATTTTCAGTCACTATGTGACAAAATTTATCCTCATGTCAGAGGGGACATCCATCTGAACACTCAGGATCAGTGTTTACGCATAAATTTAGCCAGTTTCAACGTATTCTCACCAAGTGAATAAAGATATGGAGAACTGGGTGGTGATACAGGAAAAGGAAAAGGACATAGCAGAGGTGTTTCTGGAACCACAGACTGTTGCAGACAAAGTGTGTGTCTGACACCAAGGCTGAAAGGTTTAGACTTGACCAGCCATTTGTCATCTCTTCAGTTGTTGTAGGGATGCTGTAGTTAGCCACTGAGATTTGGATGAGGTATCCCCAAACCTTTGTACCTTAAGAAGCCTTTTGCATTTCACCCTAATCTGAAATGTACCTGTCAAAGTTAGGTAGCAGAAAGTTCACAGTTTGCCTTTATACCCCAGCAAAGAACTCTTCAGGCTGAATATATTAATAAGGAGTTATACTATTGGTGATTCTTGTATGCTTGTTTTATTCAATAACTAAGACAAGACAGAAACCAGATGTTTGTAAAAGTCTATTTATTATGAATGAATGGATGAATGAATGAATGAATGAATGAATGAATGAAATAGTGTGATGATACTTCCCAGTGTTATCCCACCAAAGTAAAGACTATTAGCCAAATTTTTAGTCAAATTATACTTTATTTTCTGGCAGACAGAGCTATCTACCAAAATTGGGGTTGAGAAAAATGGTATCATACATAGGCAAAGGTAGAGTTTAGATAACCCCTGAAACTGCAAGGCTAAGGGGTTTCCAAGGGTTGGGAAATTTCTAGAGGAATTTTGGTTATATAGGAACTTGACTGAACATTTCAAAATTATTTGGCAGAACATCTTATCGGGGTAAATTCAAGGTCTGAGTCAAACTCCATGGGGTGGTGAGCATGTCAAATTCCAGAAACAGATTGAAGTACAGTCAAGTGTGATTTTTGTAGCAAATGTAAAGAATGGATGGACGGAGGGACAGACGGGTGGATGGATGGATGGATGGGTGGATGGATGGATGGATGGATGGATGGATGGATGGATGGACCAAAAGATAGATAAACAGATGTCTTCCATCCTTAAGATAGAGTCAAGCTTGTTAACCACCAGTACTGGGGAAGTAAAAATGGGACTCTGAAGTTCTCAATCATCTGCAGCTATCCTGAGCTACTTGAGACATTGTCCCAAGAGAAAGAAAGAAAAAGATACCACCAACAAGAAAAATAAGAAAATACGTATGAAATAAATAAACTTTCTTAACCAGAAAGCACAATTCCCTATATTGGGATCTTGAGCTGCATAAAAAGGAGAAAGTGAGCTAGGCATAAGCATCCATCACTCTCTGCCCCCTGACCCTGAATGCCATGTGAATACCTGCTTGGGCTACACAACCAGTGAGTTCAAGGCCAACCTAGGCAACTAGGCAAGACCCTATCTGAAGCAAAAAGTTAGAAGAAAAGCAGGGTTGTAGCTCAGCGATACAGATGCTAATATTTGGCAGCAAACATTTGTAGAAATCCTCTAGTCCTGCAGGACCCACAGCCAAAGAAAAACAGCAGAAGTGCTCTCTTTCCTGATATAGGACTGGAACTTAAGATTTTCTTCTAAGCATCCATTATCTGCATGTTATAAATTTTCTTTATCTTTCAGTTAAAAACATAAGTTTTGTCTAGTTTTCCTTGTACTTTTCTCTCATACTCAACTTATACATTTGCTGTTTCATTTCCAAATGTTGAAAATGTTTGTGATTATATTGTTATGTTTCATTGAATGCCATTGTATTTAGAGAGCTTTTTTGGGGGGAGGGGGGTTTGAGACAGGGTTTCTCTGTATAGCCCTGGCTGTCCTGGAACTCACTTTGTAGACCAGGCTGGCCTTGAACTCAGAAATCTGTCTGCCTCTGCCTCCCAAGTGCTGGGATTAAAGGCGTGCGCCACCACGCCACCACCACCCGGCTTTGTTTTTTTGAGACAGGATTTCTATGTGTATATCTGGCTGTCCTGGAAATCACTCTGTAGCTGTAATTTTTTTTTAAGACAAACTCCTTGTCCAATTAGCCTCCCAAGTGTTGGGCATTGCAGGTATGCACTACCACAGGCAACACTTTGCTTCTAAGTTACAATACACAAAGAAAAGCATATCCCTTTGACAAATTGGGCAGTAAGTCACGTGACTCTTCACTCTGCACGTAGCTGTTGTCCTCAAGTTGATTTTCTTTGATGATAATGTAAATACTGTTTGTTTCTGAGACAGGGTCTCTATAACCCAGGCTGGCCTCAAACTTTCTGTGTAGAAGATGACTTTGAACTCTTAATCTTCTGGCCTCCACCTCCCCAGTGCTGGAATTAGAGACTGGGCCACCCTGGCTAGTTTTATGGGGTGGCAAGGATTCAACTCAGGGCTCTGTACGTGTTCCCCAAGCATCCGACCAACACACCCACAACCCCAGCCCACAAATACTGTAATTTAAAACAAGGCATGTTAACAGGCTTGGTGGTACACACCTCAAATCCTAGAATTCCAGAAGCAATAGGCAGGTGAGTTCAAGGCCAGCCTTGTCTACAAATAAAGTTCCAAGATAGTCACGGCTACTTAGTAGAAAGAACTTGTCTCAAAAAAATTAAAAGTAAAAACTACAACAAACAGGCATGCAGGCAGTTAGCATGCAATGCCAATATTTGGGCAATAAAAGCAAAATGGTCAGAAGTTCAAAGTCATCCTCAGTTACACAGAAAGTTTGAAACCAGCCTGGGCATGAAACTCGAAGGGCTGTAACAGGCCAGAGTATGGCTGTAACAGGCCAGAGTATGGCATATGGTGCCAGCAGATCTTGCCTTCCTTCATTTCCTCTCCCTTTATTTAAACACTCACACATTCCTAAAGCCAGCCACCAAGGTCTAGTCCCTAACTTGGCCACCTCTTTATGCCTGACTCATTCCTGAGGCTGACCACCAAGGTCCAACTCTCAGAACATCAAGGTCCAGCAATCAAAATGCCCCATTTGGCTACCTTAATTAACTCGCTCTATCAGAACTAACCAACCCAACCTGGCTCATTCTGACATTCCTCTTAAAGTTACTCCTGCAAAGCTATTTGCTGCGCTTTCTGTCCTGCTGGATTTTAATTCAGCCACCTTGTTTCTTTGCCTTGCTTAATAAAGGATCTCTTCGTTGGGGTTTATGAAATCACCACTAAAACCACACAAACACTGATCTTGATTAATCAGTATTTTTTGTTTTTTTAGATTTCCCTATTTTTATGTGAGTACCCTGTAGCTGTCTTCAGACACACCAGAAGAGGGCACCAGAACCCATTACAGATGGTTGTGAGCCACCATGTGGTTGCTGAGAATTGAATTCTGGACCTCTGGAAGAGCAGTCAGTGCTCTTAACCAATGAGCAATCTCTCCAGCCCCCTTGAGCACACATCTTAATACTAAACATCCAGGACCACAAAAAGGGCTTGGGAGCTTAGATCTATTCATCTAATCTCATGGTAAACGTTTTATAGGAAAAGCCAGGTTCTAAAGTTTAAAGGGCAAGGAGGGGATCAGTTGGCTTCTTTGGCAAAGTATTACAGCTAACCTTTAAACTTATTGGTCTTTAGTAAGGTAAGGAGGGTGGTGGATAGGTTGTGAACAGGGGAATTTCAGAACACTGACATAACAGAGCATGAGTATTACACACATAACTTGGCTTATTAGTACCATTCTTCATTGTCAGCCACAAACCCCACAGTGAGCTCATATGTAGATGCAGGAAGGGCTGCCCAGTGGTCAGCTCTGACTCAAGAAACCTGCTGTCTGCCACATGTAGCATGGGTTGGATCCTCCTTCTTGCCCTCAGGGACAAAAGGGGTCTCTGTGGTAAGTCACTGGGCCTATGCCATGGCCTCAGCATCCTGGCTTCCTACTCCGACAAGCTCCACACAATGCCCAGATGCTGTCCTACTGTGTTTCCTGTTTCTTCGTGAGCCATTCATACTCCTGACTCAGAACAATGTGTGTGAGATGTGGTGTCTGGGTCTAAGACCATGTGCTGAATGCAGGAAGGCATTGAAAACAATGTCTGGGGGGGCTGGTGAGATGGCTTAGAGGGTAAAGAGCACCCGACTGCTCTTCTGAAGGTCCGGAGTTCAAGTCCCAGCAACCACATGGTGGCTCATAACCATCCGTGTAACAAGATCTGACTTCTTCTTCTGGAGTGTCTGAAAACAGCTACAGTGTACTTACATATAATAAGTAAATAAACAAATCTTAAAAAAAAAAAAAAAAAAAAAAAGAAGAAGAAGAAAGAAAGAAAACAATGTCTGCACCCCACCTTTGTTGGAAACAACATGTGGGTACGGAGTAATAAAATCTGACTGTGTGCTGTCCTGGGTCAGTAAGGCCAGAAAAACAGCTTCTCCCTTGAGACTCCCATAAAAGATGAAGATGAAAGACCCGCCTTCCTTTCTGTTACCATGTGTGCAGTGCTGCTCGCTAAGCTTTTGTTTAGGACTCTCAGACTAGAGCACTGCCTGATTAAAACAGGAGCAATCAAAACTATCTGAATAAACCCAGCCCCCCACGCTTGAGTAAGTAACACCAAGAGTTAGTTTCTGTGTATGTATGTGTGTGTGTGGGGGGGGGGGTGTAGTGTATGTGTGCGTGCGTCAGTCTCTGTCTCTGTCTCTCTCTCTCTTATTGTTTGGAGACAGGACCTTACTATATAGTCCTGGGATTCACTTTCAAACTCATAGAGACCCTCCTACCTCCTCTCCCCCCAACCCTACACCCCTACACCCCCAGTCCTGGAATAAAAATATGCTGCCTCACACCCAGTCATCTCATTTTTAACCCTACAGGTGAACAACTGTAATCTCAGCTACTGGAAAGGATTACATGTTCAAGGCCAGCCTGCTTGAATAGCTTTGTTTATAAGACCCTATCTAAAAATGTTGTTGTTAGATGGATAGATAAATAGATAGATAAATTTTTAAGTATGGGAGAATATTTTTGTAGTATGGCAGAGTCTCTGAGTTTAAGCCTTGGGGTAGGAAGGGGAGAAAGAAGTTTGGTTAAATCCATAGTTGACCAGAAAGTTCCGAGAACAGAAAAGAATAAAATATTACAAGATGATAAGGGAATTGAACAAGAAAGAGAGATGAGGGTGAATGTGAACTAAGTACTATGACTGTTTTATTTAGGGTTTTACTGCTGTGAACAGACACCATGACCGATGCAATTTTTTATTTTTATTTTATTTTATTTTTAGATGCTGGTGAGGATGTAGAGAAAGAGGAACACTCCTCCATTGCTGGTAGGATTGCAAGCTGGTAAAATCACTCTGGAAATCAGTCTGGTGGTTCCTCAGAAAATTGGACCTATACTACCTGAGGACCCAGCTATACCACTCCTGGGCATATACCCAGGAGATGCTCCAACATCTGATATGAACTCATGATCCACTATATTCATAACAGTCTTATTTATAATAGCAAAAAGCTGGAAAGATGTCCCTCAATAGAGAAATGGATACAGAAAATGTGGTATATTTACACAATGGAGTACTACTCAGCTATTAAAAACAACAACTCATGAAATTCTCAGGCAAATGGATGGAACTTGAGAATATCATCCTGAGTGAGGTGACTCAGTTACAAAGGAACAAACAAGGCAGCTCTTATAAGGACAACATTCAACTGGAGGTAGCTTACAGGTTTAGAGGTTTGGTCCATAACCATCAAGGCAGGAGCATGGCAGCATCCAGGCAGACATGGTGCAGGAAGACGTGAGAGTTCTACATCTTCATCTGAAGGCTGCTGACAGAATACTGGCTTCCAGGCAGCTAGGATGAGGGCCCACAGACACAGTGACATACCTGCTCCAACAGGTCCATACCTTCTAATAGTGCCACTCATAGGGCCAAGCATATACAAACCATCACAATGATATACAGAAGTTAAAATGTCATAAGGAAAACCATTGTTTTGCATACTAAAAAACAAGTTAATTAGCTAATTGATTTTAAAGATGTATGCATTTTATGTTTATAGGAGTTTTGTCCCTACAAAACTATTAAGTTCCTGCAGTGCACGTGGAGGCCAGCAGAGGGTCTCAGAGCCTGTGGCACAAGAGTTGTGGAAAGCCGGGCGTGGTGGTGCACGCCTTTAATCCCAGCACTCGGGAGGCAGAGGCAGGCGGATTTCTGAATTCGAGGCCAACCTGGTCTACAGAGTGAGTTCCAGGACAGCCAGGGCTATACAGAGAAACCCTGTCTCAAAAAAACCAAAAAAAAAAAAAAAAAAA
>NC_034601.1:42616454-42622829 GCF_900095145.1 Mus pahari | reverse complement strand
AATTATATATAATAATAAATAAATCTTTGGGCCAGAGTGAGCAGGGACTGAGTGAATGGGGCTGACTGGAACGGGTGGGGTTGACCAGATTAAGCAGAAGTCCTAAAATTCATTTCGCAACAACCACATGAAGGCTCACAACCCTCTGTACTCACATAAATAAATAAATAAATAAATAAGTAAATAATTCAAAAAAGAAAAGAGCCGGGCGTGGTGGCGCATGCCTTTAATCCCAGCACTTGGGAGGCAGGCAGAGGCAGGTGGATTTCTGAGTTTGAGGCCAGCCTGGTCTACAAAATGAGTTCCAGGACAGCCACGTGTATACAGAGAAACCCTGCCTCAAAATACCAAAAAAAAAAAAAAAACAAATTCTAGTATTTGTTATTTATATATAAGCATAAAACTGGTTATAAATGCCTCAAAAATGTGATTGTCATAAATCTTCAGTATACAACTTACTGGTTTTTTTTTTGTTTTTTTTGTTTGTTTGTTTTTTTTGTTTTTTTTGGTTTTTCGAGACAGGGTTTCTCTGTATAGCTCTGGCTGTCCTGGAACTCACTTGGTAGACCAGACTAGCCTCGAACTCAGAAGTCCACCTGCCTCTGCCTCCCGAGTGCTGGGATTAAAGGCCTGCGCCACCAGGCCCGGCATACAACTTACTGTTTAACTTGGTTTTATTAGTGTTAGTATATTTATTTATTGGGAGAGTGCACATCCCTCCAAGGGAGGAAAAGTTGAGGGAGTGAATTCTCTCCTTTGACCATATGGCTCTTGGGGATCGAGCTCAGGTTACCGTAAGTCTTGGCACCTTGACATACTGGTCCATCTCAACCCCTCAAGTTGCCTAATTTCTTTTTCTCAATACACAGCATTGTCACCTATTGTATGACTTTTACCTTCCCTAGGTACTGAGATTGCAAAGTGAACATGACTTAGTGAGTCACTCAGTAAAGTTTTCAGGACATTTCTACTGTCAAGAATAATCATGAAGGAAGCTCTTTAAAGATGAGATCTGCTCCTGTGTATCTTTGTGTTGCTAAGGATGCAAACAATATGTTCACAAAGTCCATACCCTATTTGGGTTCAGTAATCGATGACACTGAAAGTCTATGCTTTCTTCTCTCCTGTGGAGTTGGTAAGCAGACTTGGGAAAGAGGAAACACCCCCCCCCACCCTGTTTCTTGTTTATGTTGGGGTGAAGAAGTGAGGCTGGGCTGGGCTTTAGCAGCAGTGGTCAAAGAAGATGGTATGGGGATAGCCGCAGGCCTGTTAGTCCTGTGGTTGTCTGGAACCAAGCAGGTCATTAGGCTGACCTCATGAGCAGATCTCAAACAGCATAACAGATGGGTGCTATTATGGGTCGACACTGACGAATAGGATTTGCTCAAAATAGCACAACGAATCCGGGTCTTGGGGGACAGTGAACATTTATCATTGGTGATTAATCCTTCCAAGAGTCCATTTCGAAGCTAACAGGGCTCACTCTCTCTCTCAGAGAGAGAGAGAGAGAGAGAGAGAAAAGAGGTGAAGACAGAGTTTCTCTGTGTAGCCCAGGCTATCATGGAACTCACGTTGTAGACCAGGCTGGCCTCAAACTCAGAGATCCACCTGCCCCTGCCTCCCGAGGGCTGGGATTAAAGGCGTGTGCCACCACACCTGCCTTGACCTACTTTCTAGTATGTGCCTAGTTATTATAACACTTTCTTTTTCTATCCTTTCATATTTTTCTCTTTTTTTCTTTTGGGGAAAAATGGTATCTTGCCTGTTTGTTTGTTTTGAAACAAGGTCTCACTATGTAGCCACAGCTAGCATGAGTCAAGCTGGTTTAAACTAAAGATCCCCCGCCTTTGCCTCAGAAGCCCTGGGACCGCAGTGGTATGCCACTACACCAAGCACATTTCTCCTATGAAGATACACTTTTGCCTGTATTCTTTTCTTGTTTTTAAAGATTTATCTATCTTATTATATGTAAGTACACTCTAGCTGTCTTCAGACACTCCAGAAAAGGGTGTCAGATCTCATTACGAATGGTTGCGGGCCACCATGTGGTTGCTGGGATTTAAACTTAGGGCCTTTGGAAGAGCAATCAGAGAAGTCAGTGCTCTTCACCACTGAGCCATCTCTCCAGCCCTTTTTGGCTGCATTCTTAGATGATGTCTACTACAAATGTCAGCACGCGCCTAAAAGAGATTAGATATTAGTAGATTTAACACACCTTAAAACAATAAACATATTCTCAAAGGGCAAAGGGCTCAGGTAATGAGGGTGAGGGTTTTTTTTTTCTCTCTTATTTATTTATTCGCTTTACATCCAAATTGCAGATCCCACCTCTCCTCCCAACCCTCCCATGCATGTTCCCCCTTCCCATCCCTCACTTTGCTTCATCTCTGAGAAGGGTGAGGTCTCCCTCTGTACCAACCCACCCTGAAACCTCAAGTGACAGTGAGTTTTAAAACATGTAACATTACAGCTGTCTAGGAAGGTTGGTAAAATTTGGTGGCCTTGAACATAATGGGATATCAATGACTCTACAAAAAGGGAGAGCCATGCTTTGGTTGTGTAAACTGAGGTGCTATATTAGTGTGTGCTCATCTCTGGCATTTATTCCCATCACATTTGGAAGGTGGAAGCAGGAAGATCAGAAGTCCAAGGTCCAATTCCGCTGCTTAATGAGTTCCAGGCTACACTGGGCTACAGAAGACCCTGTACCAACAAAAAGCAAACGTCTGAAAGCTCTGGCATAAGCCTTTAATCCTAGCACTCGGGAGTAGATCTCTGAGTTCAAGGCCAGTCTAGTCTACGTAGTGAGTTCCAGGACAGCCAGGGCTATGTAGAGAGGTCCTGTCTCTAACAAGCAAACAAACGATAACTATAGCAAAACAAAGAGGTGTAAGCAGCATAATTGCTTCAAATTGAAAGCCAGTCTGGTCTTCACAGCAAATTTTAGTCCAAACATGGGATCTCCAGCACCACAGAAACTAGGCATAATGGCTCACACCTGCCATCCTAGTGCTCAGGAAGTGGAGGCAGGAGGATCCAGAGTAATTTATGAAACTCTTTTCAGAGACATCCAGCCTATGTCTCAGGTATGTATTCTATCCATTTTTAATCTCTCTCTCTCTCTCTCTCTCTCTCTCTCTCTCTCTCTCTCTCTCTCTCTTAGCCTTCATGATTAAGCTTACATTAAACTATATTTAATAAGCAACCCGACAAAAGAAGCTATTTTCCCAATAGAGAGGATTCCTGAAATAGAATTATTATCATTTGGGGGTGGGAGGGGAGTGTAGTAACCTCACTGTATCCCAACCTGGCATCAAACACACAGTAAACCTCCTGCCTCACCTCCTGAGTGCTAAAATGACAGGCATTAGCCACCATGCCCAGCAGGATACAGAATTATCCTTTGAATGATCACTTGGAGAAAATAGGAGTGGAGGCAGGAAATAGCTGAGGGAACCAAGGGCCATGTGGATTAGGGTAAGAAAACTCTAATTTCTTAGCTACATTATCAAAATTATCAGTGAAGGGATAATTGTCCCCATAGACTTCTTTTGTAGAATTCTCCATGGAACATGAATTACAGATATTAACACCCTGGTTGGGTACCACAAAATACACCAGTATAATCACCATCTTGATGAAATACACCATTGAAAAGACAAGTGATATTTCTAATGCAAAGTTAAATTACAACAAAAGGCCTTACAATCATGTCTCAATAAATTCTTGAAACAGATTTCATCATCTTCCGCCAGTTGGCAAATGTAAATTAGACCAAACTGAGATTCCAGCTCATCACAGTTGGAATGGCGACCCACCAGCCAGAAGAAACATGACAACAAATGCTTGGGAGGGTGGAGGGGAAAGGGAACCTTTGTATACTGCTGCTGGGGACATAAGTCTGTCACTGTGAAAGTCTGTATGGGGTTCCTCAAACTACAAAACCAGATGACCGAGGTGTCCCACTTTTGAGTATGTACCATAAGTACTTTATGTCAATAAACCAGAGATGTGTGTACACCTATGTTTACTACTATGTTAATCACAATAGCTAGAAGATGGAAACTGCCCAAGGGTCCAACAGATAAAGGAAATGAGGTGTATATACACAATGAAACACTATGCTTATAAACAAAAAATGGGGCCTGGGAGATGCCTCAGTGGGTAAAGGCATTTTCCTCCAAGGATGACAGGTATATTTGTTCCCCAGTTCCCACATGGTGGAAGGAGAAAACCTACTCCCGGAAGTTGGCCTTTTATCCTCACACACCTTCGTGTGCAATGGCCTGAAAGGAAGTAGGAGCTTCTAGACTGCTGACATATTGCTAGGCACATTGTTCAGAAAGGTCATGTCAGGGCGAGGATCCTAGGCTGTCAAATTACATTATTTAAAAGGGTGTTTGCATAGCATGAAACTAATTGGAGTCCCAGTTTGCTAAACTGTTTCATGCGGGTCTTAAAGAGGACCCAAGTTTTGGTTGCCTGCCCCACATTAAGCACCTCTCAGCCACTGTAGCAGACGATGGCCTAATCAGCCATCATTGGGAAGAGAGGCCCCTTGGTCTTGTAAACTTTATATGATCCAGCACAGGGAAAGGCCAGGGCCAAGAAGTGGGAGTGGGTGGGTAGGGGAGCAGGGGCGGGGGTGGGGTATAGGGAACTTTTGGGATAGCATTTGGAATGTAAATAAAGAAAATAATATTAAAAAAATATATAAAACTGAAAAAAAAAACCTCTAGCTTTAGGGTCTCCAACACTTCTCTGGCCTCTGTGGTACCTCCACATGCATGTAGACAAACATATACATAAACAAATAAAAATACTAAAAAGGAGTGAAATTGCTATCATGAAGCCCACTTGTATATTGTCTAACTTTTGTTTAACATGACTGAGTGTCCGCAAAGGGATTGGACCCAGGTTAGCCTCCGCCCCCACACACACACACAGTTACTAAATGTCTCAAGATGCTCAAGTCCAAGCAAATGATCAAGTATGTGTGCATAAACCAACCACATGCTTCTGTGTCCCCGCCTTTTCTTCCTTTGGAGACAGGTCTCCACCTTGTATCTCTGGCTAACCTGGAGCTCACAAAGATGTCTACCTGCCTCTGCTTCTCATGTGCTAGGATTATAGGCGTACACAATGCCTGGCTCAGCATTCTCCCTTTCATTATGAGTGGAGCTTTGTACAGTGTAAGGCTTCATAAGTAGATAACACACTGGGTTAAGGAAATTAGTCTGTGCACCTTTCATACAGACTAGAATCCAGGAATACTTTGTCAGTACAGAGGTTCAGAATAGCCAGCCTAGCATGCTCACGAGACCTGGTTTTATCCCGAGTGCAAGAAAAAGAAATTAGCCAAGGGGTAGGGGCGTGGATGGTGATCAGGGTCACCTGACAGTCTCCTTGCACTGAGCCCCTGATCTCAGAGCTCATTCTCCCCGTGTCCAGACTTTGCGATGCTGTTGCTGTTCCTTCTACCAAAGCACTCTCTGTTTTTATTTCCACCTTAGGAACACCAATGTCCCTTAAAGTTCACGTAGGCCCTTTCTGTAAATTCTGAGTCTGAGGTGTTTGAAGAAGTGGATTTTATTTTGTTATCATAGCTTTTCCTCCAAATTGTTCTTTGGACCCTTAGGAAATAGTGTAAATGGCAAAAGACTTGGAAGATCTGATTAAATTAAAGCTCTTGATTTTTTTTTCCAAGCAGGGTTTCTCTGTAGCACAGGCTGTCCTGAAATGAACTGTATAGACCAGGTTGGCCCTACAACCCGGATTGGCATGTGGGACAGGGTTTCTCTGTGAGGCTCTTGAAATGGAAAAAAAATGACCTTAGATTATCTGGTATAAACTGTATAAACTGGGCAGTGGTGGTGCATGCCTGTAATCCCAGCACTTGGGAGGCAGAGGCAGGCAGATTTCTGAGTTCAAGGCCAGCCTGGTCTACAGAGTGAGTTCCAGGACAGCCAGGGCTACAGAGAAACCCTGTCTCAGAAAACAACGATTATCTGGTATAACCAATGCTGTCACAGGTTCCTGAGAGAGAGAGAGAGAGAGAGAGAGAGAGAGAGAGAGAGAGATGTTGGCAAGAATCAAGGCAAGATTGAGGGAAGAGGAATCGATTATACTGAAGATCTGCAAAGGTTAACAATGTAACAATGTTTCAATTTGCTTGGGGAGGGAGTTAGGTGTCTCCGCTGCAATTCTAAACAGAGGCAGACTGAACCTTGAATAATTATGGCCTTTGTCTTAGGATTTCTATTCCTGCACGAATATCATGACCAAGAAGCAGTTGGGGAGGAAAGGGTTTATTCAGCTTACACTTCCACATTGCTGTTCATCACTAAAGAAGTCAGGACTGGAACTCAAGCAGGT
>NC_034601.1:42613318-42614380 GCF_900095145.1 Mus pahari | reverse complement strand
TGATGGATCCTGATTTGTCTGCAGATTCTCCACTCTGCTGGGAGACAGGGGGAGGAGCTTCTGATGACTGACGGCCAGTTGTTTGTTTGTTTGTTTGTTTAGTCATTATNGGGATCACAGAATATTTTTCTTTGCTTCTTCCATTCCCTTTAGATCAGAGTAAAATCTTGTCTAAGGCGGCATATTTGGGGGTAGGGCATTTTTCTTTGCACGGCTTCTAATTTTAAAGTTTCTTAGCATCTTCTTGTTGCTGTAAGACAAATGTTAGAAAAAAAATTTAAAACTTTGCAAGGGGGAGAATCCAGAGTTTTCCCTTAACAAAGATAAAAGCTAGGGGTGGTGGGGCACACTTTTAAATCCCAGCTCTAACAGAGGCAGGTAGGTAGATTTCTGTAGACTTTGAAGCCAGCCTAGACTTTTTGACTCAAAACCTAAACAAAATGAGCACATACAATAAGGGACCCTTTTCCATTTCTGGAGCCCCTGACATGGCTTTCCTGAATGCCAGGATTGATGAATTAAGAGCTACAGTCAAGACTGCGTCCTTACTCTCAAGAGTTCACATGTTCTATGTGCCCAGATACTCTCAATGTGCAGAAGGTTGTTTTTGTACTCATGCATAGATGCTGAGTTCTGAAGTTTAATTCGGGGCTGGCAGACGGGAACAGGAGGACCTGGGTTTTTGATTGTGATCACATGTACCAACGCACATATGCTGTGACATGCCTGGGTCCTCAAACATCCATGATCTAAGCCAACAAATAAATAAATACAGCTCAAATCAAAAGCACTGTTTAGCCGGGTGTGGTGGCCAACACCTTTAATCCCAGAACTCGGGAGTCAGAGGCAGGCAGATTTCTGAGTTTGAGGCCAGCCTGGTCTACAAAGTGAGTTCTCCAGGACAGCCAGGGCTACACAGAGAAACCCTGTCTCGAAAAAAACAAACAAACAAACAAACAAACAAAAAACAAAAAGAAAGAAAGAAAGAAAGAAAGAGAGAGAGAGAGAGAGAGAGAGAGAGAGAGAGAGAGAGAAAGAAAAGAAAAGAAAAGAAAAGAAAAG
>NC_034601.1:42608257-42612668 GCF_900095145.1 Mus pahari | reverse complement strand
AAACCAAAGCAACAAGCAACAAAATCAAGACAACTCTCCATCACCTGTCAGCCAACTACTCTTGAATTTGCTCTCTTACACTTTGCTAAAAGTCCAATGCATTTTCTGCTAGCTCATAAACTGTCAAAACTCTTTATACAATGCACACTAAAAAAAAAAAAAAAAAAAAAAACTAAGTATTGGAACAAAGTAAGTTGAGGACCATGCATGGAAAACCAGTCAGACGACAGTTTCTGACCACAAGAACCTCTCAGTCACTTTGCAGAATGCTCACTTTGCGCTCAGGACCTTGTTAAATGGTTTACATATTAATATACTTATTGTTAATACTCGTATTCTAGTTGTCTTTCTTTCCCCAATAGTGGAGATTAAATCTAGGATCTCACAAATGCTAAGCAAGATTTTACCACTGAGCCAAGCCCCACAAACCTTTGTTTTCCCTATAACAGTAGAGGTAGCCAGTATTTATGGTATTCAATACCATTTTCTCCAATGAGCTGACATAGGTATTGTGACTCATAGTCCACTTGTCTGTAGTACACTACTTTGTACTGATCTGACTAAAAGAGCCATGACTGCTAAATCAAGGGCAAATGTTTCATATACAATTGCCTCATGCACACATACTTTGGAATAAAAGGAACCAAGGACGTGAAATAATGATGTGACCCCCACCATGGCCTTAGACCAGAAGAATCAATATTGTATATATAGTTCTCTTTTCAAAAGCAAACCAGAGGTTCAATATACTCCCCAAACTTTCAAAATACTACTACTACTACTACTACTAATAATAATAATAATAACAAACACAAGAGCATAAAAGATTGAGAGCCGGTGTAATCTTGAACGATAGTAAGAGTGATCCTAGAGGGATCTGATTTCAAGAGACACTCCAGAGCTATACTAAGGTGCTGAGGCCCTGACCTATAGATTAGTGGAATAGAAGATGCCAACATAACGAACCTGTGTAGTTCTAACCACCTGGATGTTTGTTGTTTTGTTTGAGACAGGGTTTTTCTGTGTAACTATGGCTGTCCTGGAACTCACTCTGTAGACCAGGCTGGCCTTGAACTCAGAGATCCACCTGTCTTTGCAAGGCATGTGCCACCAGGCTCAGCTTAAAAATGAAGTCTTGGGCCAGGCGGTGGTGGCACACGCCTTTAATCCCAGCACTTGGGAGGCAGAGACAGGCGGACTTCTTAGTTCGAGGCCAGCCTGGTCTACAAAGTGAGTTCCAGGACAGCCAGGACTATACAGAGAAACCCTGTCTTGAAAAAAAAAAAAAAATGAAGTCTTACCTAAGTCAAATTTATCCTCTACATCAGTGGTTCTCCACCTGCCAGTCTTTTTTTTTTTTTTTCCAGAGCTGAGGACCGAACTCAGGGCCTTGCACTTGCTAGGCAAGCACTCTACCACTGAGCTAAATCCCTAACCCCTCCACCTATCTTAATCCCTATGATAAACTTGTATCTCCAAAAATATTTACATTATAATTCATAACAGTAGCAAAATCACAGTTATAAAGTAGTAACAACAACAATAAGAAAAATCGTGTGGTTAGGGGGTCACTGAGTCACATCAGGAAGATGGAGAAGCAATCCGTTCTAGGTTCGCTTCATTTTGTGAGGTAGTCTTTCATTTCCCAGGTGTGTCCTTGACCTCAGCATAAAGTGAAGGATGGCATTGAACTATTGACCCACCAGCCTCCACCTCCCAAGTGCTGAAATTCCACATAGGCACCACCATACCAGGTCAGTCCTCAGACTTTAACCCCCTGCTACTTTATGTCTGTCTTTCTGTCTCCTGCTGAGGTTAACCATGCTTCTGAAAGAGTGGTACTCACATCTTTAGGGAGGTCTTACCAGTGGCTTGTGGCAGAAAGGCCTCCACATTAGAGGGAAGAGGGCATCGATTCTTAGACATTGACTGGGCCGCTCTCATGGCAATCCTTGCCCAGGCTGCAAACGTGGACCCCTTAGGTGAAGTTAGAATTTCCAGGATACCACTCGCCTGCTTCCGACTTGGAGGCCCGATTCCTCTGAAGACTATCTTGGATCTCTTGGGACCCTGCTTCATTCTGGCCTCATGAGATGTATTGGGGATATGCTGCAAAGGAAATTCACCAGTATTCCTAAGTGCTCAGGCTCAGTATGCAGATTTCACCATTTCACACTGGGTGGCAATTTTGGAAACACTACTTCTCTATACAGTGTTGGTTCTCTAAGGAGAGAGAATTTTGGCAGTTAAAACCAAAAGCACAGATGGCTCTGGACAGATGGCTCAGTGGGGATGAATCACTGGACTGGAGTTAGGATTCCAGCAACAGTGTATAATCAGCTGGGTGTCCCCAACAAATGCCTATAACAATAGCTCCTAAGGGGGATGGAGACAGGTTTTTGTTGATGCTAGCTGGCTTTCAGAATAGCTGAGAAAACATGAGCACCTCAAAGGGGTAGATACACTGATAGGATATGAAAAGCCCCCTTCTGGCCTCGGTGTGTACACAGGTACATGATGTACACACTGAAAAAAAAAAAAAAAAAACTGAAGATCAAGATAAAATCACTGGTTCAAGACCAAGCTGGACTATGTGATGATAAGAGTGCAATCGCCGGGTGTGGTGGCGCACGCCTTTAATCCGAGCGCTCGGGAGGCAGAGGCAGGNGGATTTTTGAGTTCGAGGCCAGCCTGGTCTGCAAAGTGAGTTCCAGGAAAAAAAGAGTGCAATCACTCCTTTGGTTTTGTTCCTTTTTGTGCTGAGTTTTGGGTTTTTTGGTTTTGGTCTAATTTATTTTAAAAGATTTATTTATTTATTATATGTAAGTACACTGTCCTGTCTTCAGACACTCCAGAAGAGGGCATCAGATCTTGTTACGGATGGTTATGAGCCACCATGTGGTTGCTGGGATTTGAACTCAGGACCTTCGGAAGAGCAGTCGGTTGCTCTTACCCACTGAGCCGTCTCACCAGCCCTGTTTTTGGTCTAATTTTATAGCCCAGGCTGACCTTGGATTTGTTGGCTGCCCTCCTGCCTCAGTCTCCCAAGTACTGGGACTGAAGTTTGTCACCCATCTAGCTCCTCTTATTGTTTTGAGGTGACACCCATATTGACCTAGAACTTACTGTGTGGCTGAGGAAGACCTTGAACTGTAGACACTACTGCCCCCACATTCCCAGTTCTGGGATCCCAGGTTGTGTGTCATGCTTAGCTGTCATACGCAGATTTGAAAGCAACAAAAACCCCAGCGATGGAGAACTACTGTGGTCTCAGGGGGTTCGGGTGGGTCTGAATATGAAATAATCTTACTGGATTACGTTTTGAATCGCAATTCCTGTGAAGCCAGAGTGATGGAGGGCTACAATCCCAGCTATTAGACAGGAGAGGCTGAGGTTGGAGGGCCACATGGTAAAGGAGGCCTTTGCAGCTTACTGCGAGGGACAAGGGCTCATGCCTGTAATTGAGGAACTTGGGAGGCAGAAGATGGAGCATTCAGAGTTCCTATCTACACAGGGGTTTGATGGCCAGCCTAAGACACTTAAGAGACCTTTTCCAGACATCCTGCTATGTGTGCTTGACACACATCTTTAATCTCAGGAGGCAAGGGTAGACGGATCTCTGAGCTCCAGGTACACATTTGGTTCTCCCGAATGTATGCCTGGAACCCTGCTTTCAAGGGAGATGACCTAGAACAATTTCAGTAAGACAGCTCACCCCACAGGGAGAGCCCACCCCCACCCCGTCACCATAGCGGTTACTTACGCATACTTGTTTAGAATATGAGTGTCTCTGAAGTCTCAAATAGACCTCAACTTTCTAAGGAAATTAAGAACAAAATAAAGTTAAAAAAAAAAAATGACCAATCTGTTCATACTTAGTTTGTGTAACAGCAAATCCAAGTGGAGGGCACTAACCTTGCCATCCGTACTCAAGTTATGATACCGACACCACTCCCGAAGAGTGTTCCGGGACACGTCGTTAATCGGAGGCAGGTTGGGCGGAGGACAGGTGCTTGGTATGGTTCTGGTTGGGTGTTTGATCCCCTCATGCCTCACCAGGGAACGGGCTGAGAAAAGAACAGGGAGAAAGCAACAGTGTTCAGTGATTGCTTTAAGATTTTTCTCACAAACCACTTTGTACATAAAGATAGATTCTTGGGCAGAGCAGTGGTGGGGTGCACACCTTTAATCCCAGCACTTGCGAGGCAGAAGCAGGTGGATTTCTGAGTTCGAGGCCAGCCTGGTCTACAGAGTGAGTTCCATGATAGCCAGCGCTATACAGAGAAACCCAAGATAGCTTCTTGTTTTCCTCCAATTATGAGAAAGAAAATGAGGAATTCACTTGACCAAGATCACAGACCCCTTAAAATAGGGAGACCTGGGCCGGGCGTGGTGGCGCACGCCTTTAATC
>NC_034601.1:42600580-42607652 GCF_900095145.1 Mus pahari | reverse complement strand
CTCACAACCATCCGTAATGAGATCTGATGCCCTCTTCTGGAGTGTCTGAAGACAGCTACAGTGTACTTACATATAATAAATAAATAAATAAATCTAAAATAGGATGTTTCCATTAAAAAAAAAAAAATCCAATAGCAAGCCAGATGTGATGGTACACAACTTTAATCCTAGCACTTTGAAGGTAGAGGCAGGCAGCTTTCTGAGTTCGAGGCCAGCCTGTTCTACTGGGTGAGTTCCAGGACAGTCAGGACTAAACAGCAAAACCCAGCCTTGAGGGGGAGAAATTACTCAAAAATGAGCCCAAAAGTCTAGATTTTGAAGCACTCCTCCCCCCCGACCCCACCCAGTTGTTTCTACAGAATCAAAACAACCACTTCTAAAATGCACCCCAAATCAGCAATGCTCCAGAACTCTACCTATGTGTCATTTTCTGTACATAGCACACCCCAGTCCCCAGCTGCTGAGGCTAGCGTGTAATACCTTTCTTTGAAACACTGAGACTTTTTAAGAGCTAATAGGTAGGTTTTGTGGTTGGTGTGTTCATTTTGGTCATTTATTTTGTTTTAAGACATATGGCCTCCACTGGCTACACTCGATATGCAATTGAGGAAGACCTGGAACTTGATTTTCCTGCCTCAGCCTATGAAGTGTTGGGACTACAGGCTTTTGCTACAATGTCCTTTCAGTAAGTAAAATATTTAATATACTCTGCCACTGCCTCCCAAGTGCTGGGATTAAAGACACAGAGTTGCCAGGCGTGGTGGTGCACGCCTTTAATCCCAGGCACTGAGTCACCTTGTTAGTGTTTTTATAAAGGGGGTGGTGTTGCTCAACCTTCCTGTATGCTAGGCAAGTGTGCTGCCCCCCACCCCCCTCCTTTAACCTCATTTTTTTTTGGGGGGGGGGAGTCACACTACTGAGAATCAGTGTCTTCGAACTTCTTCCTAGCTTTGGTGTGACAGCTTCCCCAGTACCTTGCCTAATTCCCACCTTAAACAATGCAGTTTACAGGGCTTAGCAACAGAGATGAGTGAAGTTTGAAAATCTCAGTGAGGTTTAAGAAGCCTGCCTGATGTGGTGGTGTACACCTTTAACCCCAGTTCCAGGGACGAAAAACTGCACGTGTGTTGGAGGATGGAGGGAGTGGAGGATTTCTGTGAGTTGGAGGCCAGCCTGCTCTAGAGAGCAACAATGATCTTTGTATCAAAACCGTGTACTTTTCTCTTGGCTTTCCAGGGTCTTACTGAGAAATCCATCTCAAACCGACACTCTTCGCCAGCATCCTGACATTGACTGATACCTGGTGGTTTGTAGTCTAGGGTTGAAGAAGAAACATCTGATTGCGTAGGATAGTCTGTGGCTGACTCTTCCTCCTCTGTAAATGGGACCAGCGTTAAAACCACACTTTCTTCATCCAAGTCTTCCTCAAATTGGTTCTGGAAAGACAAGCAGCAGGGGGTTTCTGCTGACTTCTGAGGCAAGGCTGCCGAATTCATTTACCATCAGAGGCTTAGTGTTGAAATAAAGAAAAGGACAACCTCAGGTGGCTAGGAACCACCAAGCCACTGTGGAAGGGCTTTCTAAATGCCCAGGAAAGCAAGGCATCAACTAGGGAGTGACACCTCCTGGAGGAAGTTCCTGAAGGTTTGGTCCCCTCCCCTCCCTTCTCCTATTGAAATCTCAACACCAATACTTTCAAACTTGAAATAATGGTTTCCTTTTCCATTTGTATAGCGCCTTTTCAAAGTTCCCCAGACACAAGTCCACTTCTGTCGCCATAAAATACACTGAACTGGGGGNTGGGGGGGGGGGAACTAATGACAAATGCCAGCACTAGGGAGGCAGAGGCAGGCAGATCTAGGCCAACTTGGTCTATAGAACAAGTTCCTGGACAGCCAGAGAAACCCTGTCTCAAAAAACCAAATAACAACCACAAAACAAACAACGATAACAACAACAAAAAACAAACAAACAAAACAACAGCAACAACAACAACAACAAAACCAAACTAAACCAAACGAAACGAACATGATGAGGCGTAAAAGCAATAAGGACAGGCTAGTGGCCCTTATCTGGCCCAGAATCATACAATCCGAGATGGGGAAACCCACCAACTAGGCATTAGAGGTATTGGGAACTGGTTACTTCTCCTTAGGGGGGAAAAAATGGCTACTAATGTAAGTTATCAAAATTTTCCACTTAATTTTAGTTTACCTTCTGGGTAGATTTTAATCCTAGCTTCAGCCTTCCTTGTCTGGGATGATTTACTACTTTAGCAAGGAAACAGTTTCATTTTACTCCCAGGAAATACATAGTGTCAAATGTGTGGGGGGAAAAAAAGTAACAAGCAGAGAGGATTGCAAGATTGAGGCCTTAAACCGGCGCAGTTCCTCGGAAGCAAGACAGGAGCCCTAGAAAGAGTGAAAAAGAACTCCCAAGAGAAAACCAACTCTCTTACCTCATTGTAAGTCTCTGGGCCGAAGTATGACATTTTCAGGCCGACTTGGGGGAAGACAAAGGCGGCGCTGAATGGATGCCGACTTCTTTTATAAGTAAATGACTGCTTCTACTTCCTGTCTTCCTGTTGCCCAATTGAGTTCTTTCCCCTCCTCCTCTCTCCACCCTCTTCTCTTTGACAGTGATTTTATCAGTACTCTTGGTCTCAGTAGATAATTGATAACAAAAAGCTGAGTTCTTAAGTAAATCAAAAGCCGGCCGCATCTCCTCCTTTAAAAAAAAAAATTTTTTTTTTAGACTTTTGAGCTTGTCATGCTGGCCTATAACCTCAGTGCTACGGATGCAGAAATAGCAGCAGGAGAGTTGTGACCTAGAGTTCTGACTGGATGACACAGAAGGACCCTCCCTCAGGGTGGCGCATGCTAGTGAGCCCAGTGCCGGGGAGGCTGAGCCAGGAAAGCTGGGAGCTTTAAACGCTCAAATTGAATGCTTTAAATCCCAGGACAAGATAGACGAGAGACCTAGAAAAAGTGAAAAGCAAACTTTTCCACTCATCCTGTGTTACAGAGTGTCTAAAAAATAAATAAATAAATAAATAAAGAAAGAAAGAAAGAAAGAAAGAAAGGACAGCCTCAAAAAAAAAAGAAAGAAAGAAAGAAAAGAAAAGAAAAGAAAAGAAAAGAAAAGAAAAGAAAAAGAAAAAGAAAAAGAAAAAGAAAAAGAAAAAGAAAAAGAAAAAGAAAAAGAAAAAGAAAAAGAAAAAGAAAGAGAAAAAGAAAAAAAGAAAAGTAATCTTGTCAGGCAACGGTGGCGCACGCCTTTAATCCCAGCACTTGGGAGGCAGAGGCAGGTGGATTTCTGAGTTTGCGACCAGCCTGGTCTACAAAGTGAGTTCCAGGAAGCCAAGGCTATACAGAGAAACCCTGACTTGAAAAACCAAAATAATAAAAGAAAAAGAAAACAAAGAAAAGAAAAGGTAATCTTTCATTTATTGAGGAATTGTCTGGAAATCTAAATTACGAAGCTGTAACTATCTCCTGAATCATCTCTTTGAGGGTGTGTCCCAGGAATCTGTATTTCCATGATCTCCTCAGGTGTTTCTTTACAGTCTAGTAACACTGGTTTAGAGGTAGGCCAATAATAGCAGACAATCTTGGCTCCTCCTTTGTGGGAGAGAAATTGAATAATGTCCAGGGACTTATGGATGGGTAAGGACTCCTCATTCCCATGTGGGTACTATATTTCTACTTTGGATGATTAAGAAAGGTGACCTAGTTGCCTAAGGTTTGTGGTATTTGAGACAAAGCCCAGGTTGTCCTTGAACTTTTGACAGTGCTTTTGCCTCACCCTCCCAAGTAAAGAGATCACTGGTAGGAGCCTCTCTGCCCAATTCACATGCTAGAGTTCTTTGAGTGAGACTTTCTGACGGTACATATGTGCATACATACAGGAAAACATCTATATGTAAAATAAAGTTTAAATTGGAATTTAAAACACAAACAACCGGGCTGGAGAGATGGCTCAGCAGTTAAGAGAACTGACTGCTCTTCACGAAGGTGCTGAGTTCAAATCCCAGCAACCACAATGAGTTTTGATGCCCTCTTTGGTGACAGCTACAGTATACTTAGATATAATAAATAAATAAATCTTTAGCGAGCAGGACAGACCAGAGTGTCAAGCAACCTTCATTCCCAGCAAACCACATGGTGGCTCACAACCATCAGTACAGCTACAGTGTACTCATTTGCATTAAATAAATAAACACAGAGGCAGGTGGATTTCTGAGTTCGAGGTCAGCCTGGTCTACAAAGTGAGTTCCAGGACAGCCAAGGCAATACAGAGAAACCCTGTCTCGAAAAAGCAAAAAATAATAAATAAATAAATAAACAGATAAATAAATCTTTTTAAAAAAGTAAAAGACACAACCCTTTCTCTAAGGCTGGGTGCGGTGGTACACATGTTTAAGCTTAATGCTTGGAAAGCCAAGGCAGACCGCAGCCTGGTCTATACCTAGAGTTCCAGGTCAGCCAAGAATACACAGTGAGACCAGTCTGAGACACGCAAAATCAATAGCTTAGCCAGGTTTATGACATTAAAACTGTATGGTGAGGTCAGCCTGGTCTGCAAAGTGAGTTCCAAGACAGACAGACAGGGCTATACAGAGAAACCCTGTCTCGAAAAACCAAAAAAAAAAAGAAAAAGAAAAAAGCTGTATGGTCCCCTTCTAGGGCACTATGTCAGCACACACAGGGCAGGAGAGAGACAACCAGGGGACATACTGAATGCCTGGGTTAGTGTGACTGGGCAGTGGAGATGAAGACAAACACTCAAATTTTCTTTGCCCTCTTGTTTTTTTTTTTTTTTTTTAAAAAAAAAAAAAAAACAGTGAGGCATGATGTCACACGTCCTTAGGGTTAGCATTCAGGCAGGAGGCAGAGGCCAGCAGATCCCTGATGTCTGGGCCACACCACCAAGTTCTGGGCCAGTCAGGGGTATCCTGTTGGCTACCGCTGAGACCTTGTCTCAAAAATAAAACAAAACCCTAACAAAAATTTTTCTTTTATTTATTCAATTTCATAGTCTTACATTTATTTCTTTCTGCTTGTTTTTGGATCATTTTGTTCTTTCTAAACAACCAACCAAAAAAAAAAAAAAAAAAAGCCCAAAGCAGCAACAACAACAACAAAAACAAAGCGAGCAAACAAACAAACACAAAGCAAGCATTATTTTATTTTCAAGCCTCATGTAGCCCCGTCTGCTCAGTTTGCTGGGTGGGTCACCCTGAGATCTTAGTTGTTTTGCCTGGCTGAGGGGCTGGAGAGATGACTTGGCGGTTAAGGACTGGGGTTGGGTTCTCAGCACTCACATGGTGTCAAGTCCAGTCCCAGGGACTCCAACACCCTGGGTAAATATTACCAGGATAAAGTTAAGGACAAAAACAAACACAAAGAAACAAACAAACAACACAACAGCAGCAGCAGCAACTGGAAAGGCAAGCCAGCCAACGTGGGGAAGAACAAGGACAGATATAGAAAGAAATGATTGACAAGATGTGGGACTAGAGGACTCTCATGCACAACTGTCATTCAAGACTGGTTAAGTAAAAAATAAAAATAAATAAATAAATAAAAAGCTTTCTTTTTTTTGGGGGGGGGGGACAGGTCTCACTGTATAGTCCCAACTGGCCTGGCACTTCATATGTACACCAGACTGGATGAAAATTCACACAGTTCTGCATGCCTTTCTCAGTACAGCTGGGATTAAAGGTAAAACCCACTCCCAGATAAGAAGAGCCCACTTAAACTAGGTGGGGCAGCTCAAGCCTTTAATCCCAGCACTTGGAAGGCACAGGTTGGAAACAGCAACAAGTTCAAGGCCAGAATGGTCTGTATAGTTTACAGCAGCCAGGGTTACATGAGAAACCCTCCTAAACACCTCCTATCTCCTTTCCCACCCCTCAGAAAGGGTAAGATTTGAGGTTGGGAATGTAGGACTGGTAGAATGTTTGCCAAGCGCATATGACGTTTTGAGTTTGGTTCCCAGTAACAATGATATAATAAAAGTGGGAATGGCAGCTAGAGATGCGGCTTATTAGTAGGCTGCTTTCCCAGCATGCACTTGGCAATGGGTTCATATTCGAGAGATGAGGCAAAAGGCCTGAAGGTGCAGAGGACACAGCATAATACCCTGGATCTGGAAGAAAAAGGAAGAAGTTTTAGGTTCGAGGATGGAGAAGAAGGTGGGGGCAGAATTGACCAACTAAGGGGGTATGAAGAGGGCCTACAGACAACTACTACATTCAAGTCTGTCTAAAATAAAAAGTAAAATAAAATAAAATAAAAATAAAAATAAAAAAACCTTAACCATAACCGAGTCAGGTGGTAGGGGCATAAGCCATTGATCCCAGCAGGCAGGAGGATCTCTCCAAGTTCAAGGCCAGCCTGGTCTACATAGTGAAATGCTTCAAACAAAACTAATCAAACAAACTGAAAACATAACTTTTTCTCCCCCAAATATAACAGGATCTTTCTATGTACCCTTGCCTATCCTCTGCATCCCAAGGGCAGGATTAAAGACAATCTTTATTATATTAAAATCTATTATGCAAGGCTAAAAATGTAATTTTTTAAAACTTGATTTCTGAGGTCTACAGGGGTGCCTTGGTGGTTGAGAGCATACCAAAGTTGGATTCCCAGCACTCTTGTTGGGTGGGTCATGGTCATCTATGTGTGACTCCAGCTCCCAAGGAGCTAACACCTCTAGCCTCCAAGAGAGCCAGTTTATGCACACACTACACAGACAGACCAACAGAAAGACAGACCAACAGACCAACACACACACACACAAATAAAAATAGATGTTTAGAAATAAATATAGCATGATATAGTGGTGACACAGACCTTTAATCCCAGCACTCTGGAGGCAGAGGCAGATGAATCTCTAAGAGTTCAAGGCTAGTCTGGTCTATAAGGTCAGCCAAGATGACCTCAAAGAGATAATACATTGAGTTCTTGATCTGGGTATGTTCTTCAGTGGTATAGTGCACACCAAGTTGGATCCTCAGCACCAAAAAGGAGAGGAGGGGAGGGAAGGGGAGGGGAGGGGAGGGTAGGGG
>NC_034601.1:42584014-42599685 GCF_900095145.1 Mus pahari | reverse complement strand
CCTGGCTGTCCTGGAGCTCACTTTGTAGATCAGGCTGGCCTCGAACTCAGAAATCCGCCTGCCTCTGCCTCCCGAGTGCTGGGATTAAAGGCGTGCGCCACCATGCCCGGCAAGTCAATTTCAAAGTAACGACCTCGTAGACTAGGTTTGGGATATAGCTCACTGGTAGAGAAGGCACACACCACTGTTTCTAAAGCACTTGACGGGTGTTAAGCACTGTTAAGATTTGCTTAAATTTCACCATTTTTAGTTCTTAAAATTTGCATTAGCGGGCTGGAGAGATGGCTTAGAGTTAAAGAGCAATGACTGCTCTTCCAAAGGTCCTGAGTTCAAATTCCAGCAACCACATGGTGGCTCATAACTATCTGTAAATGAGATCTGAGGCCCTCTTCTGGTGTGTCTGAAGACAGCTACAGTGTACTTACATATAAATAAATAAATCTTAAAAAAAAAAAAATAAAAAATAAAATAAACTTGCATTAGTAAGCATTCCTGATAATCATCTTCCCGAATAAGCAAAGATGGTTTTCGGAGGAGTAACTTGACTCTCCAAATAGCAGCTGTTAGGTTCTCCCTTACAAGTCTGGATGCCTTGGGCAAAAGGACAGATAGACAGGTAGTTTCCTCTTAGGCCAGCGCCAGTCATTTAGGAACATTCCATGCATACCTTGAGACAACTGAAGAATGTCTGCTGTTTGTCTGGTTTCTGACTGCTGGCAGTCTAAGCCCGGAAACTTTTTTTTTTTTTTTTTTTTTTTTTTTTTTTGAGACAGGGTCAGATCAGGCTAGTTTGGAACTCACAGAGATCTTCCTGTCTCTGCCTCCCGAGTACTGGGATCAAAGCCAGCTGAAAACGAATGGTTCTAGACTTCTGTTTTCACAAGTCCTGTCTGATGGATTCTAGATGACTCCGGAATCATTTCTGACTGGCCAGTAGAGAAGCGCTGACCAGAAGATGCTCCAGCAGATGGATGCCTGGCGTTAGTTAAGAGGTTAAAGTTAGGACTGGTCCAAGACACAAGCTTCAATCACTGGGATTGCTGCTAAGAGGCAAGACTGTGATTGGCTCAAGTAAATGGCTACGCCTATTGCAAACGAAGGATTGTGACTGGCCAAACCTCTTTCTCACAGGAAAATTAAGCCAGCTTCTCTGGTTCAGTGACTCAGCTGGAAGTCACTTTGCTCTTGTATTGCCTCATCTTGTGTTACAAAATGTTTTTTATGAGGTGGAAACTCGCTGTGTAGTACAGTCTAGCCTTGAATTATTGATCCGCCGTGGCTGACTTGATCACGTCTTTTTGTCTGGGTGACTGCCCTTGAAGATCCCCTTTTTCCAGCTTCTGACTGACTTGTTTTTGTTGTTTCTATTTCTTTGAGAAAGAGTCTCAGGGAGCTTAGATTGACTTACTATGTAACAGAGACAAAGGGTGAACTCCAACTTCTTTCTGCCTCTGTCTCTCAGGAGCTGGGATCACAGGTACGTGTCACCACATCCAGGTTATGCACCGAAAGGGACCAAACCCAGGGTCTCAGGGATGTTAGACGGGCACTCTAACCATTGCACTACATCCCTCTCTCCCCCCTGACTTCTTTGCCTGTGGATGTGGGGCTACAGCCTCTTGTCTTCCTGTTTGCTTTGCCCACAAGGACCCCAGCCTCATAGTCCTTGAGGCCATTCAATCTTCTTGGAAGTCCTAGCCTGCTGGCTTCTAATAATTAAGTGCCATAACCCAGTTGTATTATTTCAGGGTCTGTTACCTGCCCCACCCACCCAACTGATATTATGGTCCAATACTATAACTGCCTCACCTGTGGTCTCAGAACATTCTCAGCTGTGCTATGCCCCTTTCTAGCACATTCCTGATCGACCTTTTCAACATCTTATCCTGAGGCTGTGCAAAGAACAATCCCTTCACAGATGTCACCTCACTTACCATCTCCATCCCTACAGGCCTGTTTTCCTCAGCCTCATCATTCCTTCATCCCTCCTTTGCCTCTGAACTTGAGTGTTTCTCTTGGATCAGCATTGGTTTCACTGTGGCTAAGAATCATTTTGGCACTGACTCTGTCTCAATGTATGTATGTCCTGAACCAGGAGAAACTTTTTGTTGGGATGAATTTTTTTTTTTTTATTTACTATAAATTAGTACACTGTAGCTGTCTTCAGACAAGAATGTGTCATGTCAGATCTCATTACGGGTGGGTGTGAGCCGCCAAGTGGTTGCTGGGATTTGAACTCAGGACCTTCGGAAGAGCAGTCTGTGGTCTTACCCTCTGAGCCATCTCACCAGCCCAAAGGGATGGATTCTTGATGGTCCATTACTATACTCATAGATTAGTCGCCCTCCAGCTATGTTGGGAATTGTACTCCTAACTCCTGCCCACAGGTCCTTTGGTCTATCTCCTCTTTCCTCTTTTTCCAGCCCAGAATTTTCTGTTATTCAAGACCTCAACCTGAAGAGAACTTAGAAATGTGTGTGTGCATGTGTCCATGCACACCAGAGTATCATTACATCACATAAATTGACCTTGAATGTACTATATCCAGGCAAGTTTTAACTTGTGAGTTTTTCCCCCTACCTCCAGAATGGATGAAATTATAAATGGGACACAAGGCCCAGCTAAGAATCACGTTTTTGTTTGTTTGAACTTTCTGAATTATTCTGCCTCTGGTAGCTAGTTCATTGATGATTACTGTCAGACTCAACTCCACCCCCACCATTTATCAGTTTCCAAGTTAACTTCTATCCATCTTGGGCACTGCACATACAGGGTGCACAGCCAGACATGCAGGCAATACACTTATACACATAAGTTTCTGTTTTGTTTTTGTGAGTCAGGGTTTCTCTGTGTAGCCCTGGCTGTCCTGGAACTCTCTGTAGACCGAGTGCTGGGATTAAAGGAATGCGCCACCACGCCCGGCAAGTTTCTGTTTTTTAAATTAAAAGTCTAATCTCATTATTTTGTGTGTCTGTTTTGTCTGTTTGTATCTGTGTGCACCACATTGTGCTTGGTGCCATAGAGGTCAAAAGATGGTGTAGATTCTCTGGAACTAGAGTTATGGATGGTTGCGGGCCTCTATATAGGTGCTATGAACCAAGCTCTAAGCTTCTGGCCGCTGCCTTGCAATTCAGATGTTTTCCTGTTTTTCAAGGCTTAGCATTTTCGTGGCTTTAGGTATATACATCCTTCATGGGTTCTTCAAGAAGCACCTGGAGAGATAGTGGCTGAGGTAATATGGCCCCAGGTGGGTGCCATCCAAGGCGACTCCTCCGGTCAGCACAGGAAGCATGAAACTTCTCCATTAGAGTTGTAGCACCTGCATTCAATACTAATTCAGAGAGTGAGTGGGGGAGGAGTATGAGGAGTCCTCTGCTGTGCACACACCTGGGAATTGTTACCGGTGTTCTAGAATGGGTATTTCCAGTTTCTTGGAATCTTAATTAAGGAACTAAAGAAGCACACACAGACTGCACAATAAGAAGGAAACTTTATTCAAAACCGAAGTGATGGTTGCAGATCAGATATGGTGCAAGCCAGCAGGAGTTTGTAGAATTAGAGACAGGGTTTCTCTGTGTAGCCCTGGCTGTCCTGGAATTCACTTTGTAGACCAGGCTGGCCTCGAACTCAGAAATCCGCCTGCCTCTGCCTCCCACGTGCTGGGATTAAAGGTGTGCGCCACCACTGCCCGGCTGTTTGGGACTTCTTATTGTATGTGTTTGACTACATGTGTCTATGCATGACAAACGTGTCTGGTTCTGGGGAAGTCAGAAGAGGGTATCAGAGCCACTAGGGGTTGAGAGCCACTAGGCAGGCACTGAGAATCTAATCCTGGTTCTCTAGAAGAACAGCCAGTGCTCTTAACTTCTTAACTTCTCACCCATCTCTCCAACCTAAATTTCTTTATTTTGACTGGCAGGTTCGGACTGTGTTATTATGCCTTTGCTCAAATGCACATTCTCTCCGAGGATGCAAGCCCAATTTTGCATAGCGGTAAGGTGAGAAATTAGATTTTCCTCTAAAAGTTCAATCAAAGGACACAATCTTACGTCTTGCACAGTCACCCAAAATGGATTCAGGCTGGATTAGCACACTACCTTTTCTAAACCCAGATATGCCCTAGAATACATTTGAGTAGACTCAGAGACAGGGGAGTTAGTTATTGGAAGTGTCTAGGAGGGAGTCATTCTATTGTTTGCAGTGGGGAGCACATATACACTTACAAGGGTGGGCATACTTGGTGCATTAGATGAGGGGTGTGTGAACAGCCCGAGATAAGTGAAATCCCAAGTTGCTACATCTCCCAGTGCTTGCCTGGATCAGAATGAAGCTGGGCTAAGTCCTCCAAGGTTTACAGGAAGATGTGCAAGGACAACCTCAAATACACTGCCACCTCCAGCACCAGTGCGGGAGCTGCACGGCCAATCAGCATCAAGGAGATCAATAGAATTCAGGCAGAGTCGGAGCTGAAAAT
The DNA here is from genome assembly GCF_900095145.1 of Mus pahari. Taxonomy (NCBI): domain Eukaryota; kingdom Metazoa; phylum Chordata; class Mammalia; order Rodentia; family Muridae; genus Mus; species Mus pahari. The sequence goes on along the minus strand of NC_034601.1, from coordinate 42,595,211 downwards.
CTTGGAGGTCAATGCTGCAAAAATACCAGGAATAGGAACACGAGTGAAAGTGGACACTGGCAACGTATGGACAGAGCCTCTCTGAGAATGAAGGCTCATGGGTGTTGTCCCATGTGCCATTGCAGCAGCACTGGCCATGGCTTGAATGGCAATGTCCATCGAAGGTTCCTATGTTGAAATACTTGGTCTGGAGTTAGTACTGCTATGTGTGTAGGTTGAGAAGTTGTACTTTTGCTGGAGGAAGTGCATGATTGGCAGGGGGAGGGGCCAAGTTTGAGCTCTTCAAAGTTCCCCCTCTCTGCTTTCTCCTTGCAGTCTGAGAGACACGCTAATTCTGTTCTGCCTGTCATGGACTCAAATCACCCCTGGAACCATAAAGCCCTTTTCTTCTCTCGGTAATGCCTGTCGTGGTGTCTTACCACAGCAACAGGGCATTAACTGCTACAGGTGGCCACTGCTTTAGAGCAGAGAGGCAGCAGGGCAGAGGCACTAAAGAGACAAGAGTGACATCAGCTTTCTCGGATGGCAGGAGCTGAAGCATGCAGACTGTGCCAGGAGGAAACGGACAAGGATATCACATATGGTGACCTATGCCTCCCTCCCTCCCGCCTTCACACACACACACACACACACACACACACACACACACACTCCCGATACAGGACTTCTCTGTGCTGCTCTGGATGTCCGGCAACTTTCTCTGTAGTTCAGGCTTGCCTCTCCCTCCCAAGTGCTGAGATTAAAGGCACGCACCACCATACCTGCATAACACACATATGGTGAGCAGGACCAAGTTTGGAAGAGCACCTTCCACAGAGAGATGGTGTCAACTTCCAAATAAGAACTCCAAAAGGAGACGAATTTTTTTTTTTTTTTTTGGTTTTTCAAGACAGGGTTTCTCTGTATAGCCCTGGCTGTCCTGGAACTCTCTTTGTAGACCAGGCTGGCCTTGAACTCAGAAATCCGCCTGCCTCTGCCTCCCAAGTGCGCCACCATGCCTGGCAAGATGAAGTTTCCTTCGGCTACTCTCTAAGGCCTCAAGAAGGCATTCTCAACACCAACACCCACTGAAATCTACGGGACCCCCACCATTCTGTCGGTATAGGTCATAACTGGCACTGCTTTCCTGAGCTCAGGCTAGACACTGGTGTTTGCACTTGCCCTTCACAGTGTTAGAAAACATGATTCTCGAGGCCTAAAGGGCTCTATGGTGGTTTAAATAAGAACGGTCCCCATAAGTTCATATTTGAAAGTTTAGTCATCAGTGCCACTACTAAGGGCTAAGATGTGTGGCCTTGCTGGACAAAGTGTCACTGGGGGTGGGGGCAGGGCTTTGAGGTTGCAAGAGACCAAGCCAGTCTCCATGGGACACTCACTCTCTTCCTTCTCTTAGGATCTGGATGTAGAACCCTCAGCTACCTCTCCAGCACCATGTCTGCCTACGAGCCACCATGCTGGAAATGGACTGCATTTCTGAAATTATCTGAAACTGTAAGCAAGCCCCAATCAAATGCTTTCCTTTATAAGAGTTACAGTGGTCAGGATGTCTTTTCAGAGCAACAGAACACTAAGATAGGCCCTATGGACTTACCATTCTCCCCTCATGAGAACTGGCCAAGCAGCCCTTTAGCATCCTGAAATCTGAGGCATGCCCATCAAAGAGAAGATGGCAATTATCCAATATTGTATGCACATGGTGGTGGCCATTATTTGGAGCGTTATGGTTTTTTTGTTTTTTTTTGTTGGTAGAATAAATTGGTTAGCCTACATAGCTGCTGCTATTGTTTTAGATGAGGCTGACCGTATGATCAGCAAGGGCTTTGACATCCTCATCATGTTTTCCTATTTCAGAGGTTAATGGCAAACTCTATTCTTCAGTGAATGCCACCATGGCAAAGTTCAGAAATTTGCCAAGAGTGTCCTAGTAAAGCCTATCACCATAAATATGGGGAATGGTGGAGCTTCCAGCCAGGATATCATCCAGAACTCCTATAGTGTACTCATATACATAAAATAATAAATAAATCTTTTTTTTTTTAAATAGATGATGGCCAGTCGTAGAGCAAAGACTAAGAAGAATGGACAGAGGTCTGGGAGATTCCAGGACAGAAAGGCTGTCCTAATAGCTCATCACGTCGTCTCCCTGCCGTCTACCTGACATGAATCATGACACTCCTGGAATAACTGAACAATGTGTACCAAGTTGGCTGCACTGAGCCCTTGGGAATTGAACATAGTCTGTGCATTCAATGTATATACACAAATACACGAATTTTCAGCCCTTGTAACAAGCCCCATGATCAGTCAATGGTCACAAACTTCAAGGTCTTGCTGCTAGAGAGCAAGCAGGGCAGGGCAGCAACATCAGCTGCAAGGACTCTGGCTCATAGCACCACAGACATCGGTATCTCTCTCCTTTAAGCCTCAGTCTCAGGACTCCACCACACACCCACACACACACGAATCCCAAAGACAAGAGACTAGCATTCTTGACTCACTCATCTGGGAAAGGAAACCCCACAGTGCTTTCCAGAATGACTACTTGACTGTTCTTCCAGGTGCCACTAAAGCACAAGTTTTTCTAGAATGAACGTATTCTTGAACATGTGTCCCACTAGCTATGTATGTGGCCCAGGCTGGATTCAAGCTTCTATCCACCTGTACCAGTTTAACAGCTGGAATTACAGGTGTGTGCCACTATGCCAAGCTTGAGATTTTAAACTACATCCACTTATTGTGCCTGTCTGAGCATGCCATAGTGAACTGGGAAGGTGAGAGTTTAACTTAAATGGGAATCAGTTTTCTCCTACTATGCGGGATCCAGGGCATCGGGTACCTGTTGTATGTTCATTGGTGTTTTGCCTGCATGTGTGTCTGTATAACGGTGCCCCGAAATTTAAGTTACAGGCAGGTGTAACCTGCCATGTGGTTGCTGAGAACTGAACTGAGGTCCTCTGAAAGAGCAGCCAGTGTTCTTAACCCCAAGCCATCTCTCCTGCACAGTGCCCCCCCCAAACTTTAAATTCCCAATTTCAAAGTAATTTACAATTCTTTTTGAGACAGGGTTTCTCTGTGTAGCCCTGGCTGTCCTGAAACTCACACTGTAGACCAGGCTGGCCTCGAGCTCAGAAATCCGCCTGCCTCTGCCTCCTGAGTTCAGGGATTAAAGGCGTGTGTGCCACCACGCCCGACTGTAATTTACAATTCTTATTCTGTTTTAAGGGGAGGAGACAGCATGCATTTGTCCTTATTTTCAGCGTTGGGAAATGAACCCATGTGCACTGAGCATCAAATACAGGATAGACCTCTGTTCTAGGAGGCTGACTCAAGTTAAGAACTTGCCTTGCTTACACAAGGTTGTGGATTCCACCCTTAGCACAATGGGGGAAATGACTGTGCTTCGGGTGAAGTAGCACCTGGGTGGGGCAGGGAGCCCAGGCAGGCCTTCAAGGTCATTCTCCCCTTATCTCAGACAAACAAAATTGAGGTTTTGGACCTCAGGATAAAACTTTTCATCTTTACATTCAGAGGAAGAAGTCAAACAATAACCCGAGGCAGTCAAAGTATAAACCGTCAGTGCAACTGGGCTCCAGGCTTGCATTAGAACACTCACCCACTAAGCCATCTCCAAGGCCCGGAAGTTTAAAACAAGTCCAGCGGACATCTGCGAGAAGGCATTCCAGGAAAAAAGATAAGGCTCTACAGTGGGAGGATTTGCTCAAAGTAAAAAAATGAAGGGCGGGGTTGCAGGGGAGGGGAGAGGGGATGTCAGAGCTAAGGGAGGAAGAAGGTAGTAAGGAAAGGTTTGAGGGTCATCTGGAGAGCTCTGGCTTTTCCTCAGGACAGACGGAGCTCTAGACTACACATCTTTTTTGTTTTTGCTTTTTTGCTCGTTTATTTAAAAAAAAAAAAAAACCCAAAAACCTCTGCTGGGCATTAATAGAGCAAACCTTTAATCCCAGCATGGGAATGGGAGGCAGGAGTTGGAGGCCATCCTAGCCTAGTTAGTTCCAGGACACCCAGGGCTACACAGGGAAACCTGTCTCTCTCTCATTTCCAACTCCTATTACTGTAAATAATCTGTGCATCCCATTACCCAATTACTAATACTGTTTTTATTTTAAAATGTCTCATGTTCTATAGTGTATATATGGAAGTCATTAAAAAAAAAAAAAAAAACCGCCAGGTGTTGGTGGCACATGCCTTTAATCCCAGCACTCGGGAGGCAAAGGCAGGTGGATTTCTGAGTTCGAGGCCAGCCTGGTCTACAGAGTGAGTTCCAGGACAGCCAGGGCTACACAGAGAAACCCTGTCTCGAAAACAAAACAAAACAAAAAAAACCATAGTCCTTGCTGTCCTGGAATTCGATATGTAGACCAGGCTGGGATTAAATGCATGTGTAGCCACACACTGATTTTTTCCCTTTTATCATGTGTGTGTAGGGGACCAAACTCAGGTAGTTAGGCCTTGGTGACAGGTACTTTTACCTGATAATCTACCTCACTGGCCCACTACTAATGTGTTAAGATTTTCTCTCTGCATTATACATTCCATAACCATGCCGAGGATGAACTTCTGACATTCCTGAGTTAGTTCTGGGACTACAGGTGAAGGTCACTATAGTCCTGACCTAACAGGGCTTCATGCATGCTAGACAGCACCTCGCCAATGCGCCACTATAGCCTGAGCCCTGCTATCATAGAAGCAGGAAAGCTGCTGCTGAGTTTCAGGATAGCCTGAGCTAAAGAGTTCAAAACACCTAGGATACAGTGAAACATCTCAAAATAAAGGAAATGTAAGAATGTGAGCTGGAGCTGGGCAGTGGTGGCACACACCGTTAATCCCAGCACTTGGGAGGCAGAGGCAGGCAGATTTCTGAGTTCGAAGCCAGCCTGGTCTACAGAAGTGAGTTCCAGGACAGCCAGAGCTATGCAGAGAAACCCTGTCTCGAAAACAAAACAAACAAACAAAAAAAGTGAGCTGGAGATAGTTCAATGGCTAGAGAACTCGCTGCTTTCCCAGAGGGCCCAAGTTGGTCTCAGCATCCATGCTGGACACTTTATAGTTACCTGTGTTGTAACTCCAGCCTCAAAGGGTATCATGATCTCTTCTGGCTTTTGTGGGCATGAGTGCGTGCGTGTGCACACACACGCGCGCACACATACACACACACACACACACACACACACACACACACACACCCACCATACACATAACTTAAATGGGCACGTAGCAAATGTTTTCTGTGCAGCTTTGAGAGTTTTACATAGGGATATGGTGGTTCCCCAAGAACTTGCCGCTCCAAATAAGACTCAATAATGGTGATACAGTAGATTTTATACAAAAAGGAGGTAAACAAGCTATTTGAATGGTGTGATGGTTATTATCAGTTATTAATTTGCCTTCAGAAATTTGGATTTATTTAAGAGTGTCAGAAACAGAAAAAAGGGTGTCTAATAGGCTCACCTCGTAATTACTCCAACCACAGGTAGAATCAGGACTGATTGGTTCTTCATGATTAGATTCATATTAAATCTTTTCTGGCAAAGCAATTATCAGTAATAATTGCATGCTCATTGTATCACATTACTGACATATTTTTTTAGCCAGGGCTACACAGAGAAACCCTTTCTTGAAAAACCAGAGTGGGGGTGGGGGAATTCACACCTTGCTTGCCACACCTCTCCCACTGACTGGGACCACTGGGACATACTTCTCACATCCAGCACTGTTTGTCAGGGAGGACCCAAGATTTCTTCATGTGGCCTCTCTGCCAACAATGGTTTGGCAAGATCTCTGACTAAGGAACCCACACTTGGAACTTTCCATGCCCTCTTAGAGGAAAATGGAGGGCTGTCTAGAGATATCACATGCCACGATTCCTATGGAAATCTACATGCAGGCACGCCACACACACTTGTGGGCCAGGACCCAACTCTGGCTGGACTCTCACATCTAGTTGGAAAACTCAAGTGCAAATCTTGTCTTACTCTCCAGGAGCATGCATGATCAGCACACCAGCCATCCTCCTGTTGTGGATTTCATCCAAGGCACTTGGCTCCATGTCCTTTTCAGACAAGAGACGGAGCTAGAGAAGCAAGGATGGCGGTCGAATGTATGACATCAAATGCAACCAGCAGGGGTTCATCAGGAGATGACACTGGGACAGACAGATGCCTAGCGATCTCACAGAAAGCTTCTGCCCCAGCCTGTACTCAAATCCTCCAAAGGAGTCAAGCAAGTGTGTTCCTTGTTCATTCATCTCCTTTACGGATGTGCATTGCTGGCACAGAGGCCATGAAGTGATGGTGGCCTTCACACCCATCACACCAGGAGCACATGGGTTGTGAGTAGCCTGCCTCTTCCTGCCTTGGGACAGTTAAACACCCCCCACCACACACACACACACACACACACACACACACACACACACACTCACACACTCACACACACCTCCCTCTGCTCTAAGCAATGTTCCAAAGCCCTTTCAGACATGGCGTTCAGAGAGGAGCAGAAGAAACTCAAGGGAAAAGTAACCAATCAAACAGATAACAAGATTTAGTGTACTATTTTACAAAAGCAGAAAACACACCCAAGCACTAATCACTAACACACTACAACCCAGGGAAGAGGACGTGCATGCAGAGGCTACAGGTATAAACTAAGTCTTTACAGTTGACCACGGAACTGGCTAGGACCCCCGTCGTGCTGGTGACAGGACTAGCAACCGCTGTTATCTGGAGATGTCATCCTCCTGCCCCAAGACCTACTTGCAGCAAAACACATAGACTTTCTCATCTTCACACAAGAGGGAGGGGTCACTCTCAGTGTCCAGTCAGCACAATGAGCAGAGGTGGCCTCACCGGCTTTTTCTAAACTGCTTGCATTTAAGCATCAACTTAACTTACACTATCCCTTAAGATCTGGGTGAGAAAGGCACCTTCAAAGGCAGAGATGTAGATTTCCATCAGTCTCAGAGTCAGCTGCAGCTCTGCCGATCACACAATAGTGAGTGATGCCAGCAGCTAGTTCAAACTTAGGAGATCTGTCCTTTATCCTTCGAGGCTCTTAGTCAAGATTTTGTTCCTAGAAAACAAATGTATTTATGGATTCATTCATTTAGTTAGGCCTTCCTTCCCCACTTCACCCCCCTCCCCCACCTCTGACTGAGTCTCAGGTAGATCAGGCTTGCCCTGAATTCCCACCAATCATCCACCCCAGTCTCTACTACATCAAGTGCTGGGATTACAAGGTGTGTCATAACCAGATCAGAGACCAGAAGTAGGAAGAGGTACTAAGATTTAAAATAGACAAAATCTGTTGAGAATGTAAGCATGAACCTTCAAGTTTGATCCCCAGCCTGGGGACACACCCACAATCTCAGGCTGGGAAAGTGGAGACAGGACAGAAATAACATCAAGACTGGTGGCTTCAGCCATTTGATCTAGGTGAGCCTTGGTTCCTGGATGTCCCAAAAGCACACCAAAACCTGTTAGTGTGGCTTAATGCCAAGTAGGAGGCAGAAGCCCGCAGACTTTTTGGCTCCAAGTTTGAGATTAGCAAGCATGATCTACATAGCAAGTTTCAGACCTAGAAATGCAGCTTCTTTGGAGCTTACTTACACGAGCAAGGTAAGTAATATTCCAACACAGTTAATTAAAACTTAAGTGTGCACAGCACTCACTTATGAACACACTTGGGGCACAGCATGTTGTCCTCCAGGTGTGGGGGTGGAAATGTGCAGGCCGGAAGCAGGAAGAGGGCAATGGCTTTCCCTTTCTTATCGGGTACCCAGGCTTGTCCAGCGTGGAACTGCAGCCGAACCCAACCACGCGAGTTCCCAGGAAGGCTTGTCCCATGAACCACACACCACATTTCCCCTGTGGGAGCAAAGAGAACACACCAGCTTCAGCCTAGACTTGATGCCTCTCTGAAATGCCAGCCCTGAGGTAAGACTGGGAATCCAAGCTTCATCTCAATCCATCTTGTTACCTATCATGAAAGTATACAAGAAACCTTCAGGCTTTAGGGTTATCGATATATCTCAATGGTACAGTATTTGCTTTAGCCTGCATGAGTGATTCTAACACATCACACATACACCAAACAAAACTCCCAGAAAATTGCTGGTTGGTGGCTGTACAGAATTTTAATCCCAGCACTAAGGAGGTAGAGGCAGGCTGTCAGGTTGAGGTCAGCCTGATCTACAGAGCTTAGCTCCAGGACAGCTGGAGTTAGAGAAAACAAACAAACAATTTAAAAACCCCAAACAGGGGGCTGGAGAGATAGCTCGGCGGTTAGGAGCACTGACTGCTCTTCCCAAGGTCCTGAGTTCAATATCTAACAACCACGTGGTGACTTACAACCATCTTGTAAGAAGAGGGATCCGATGTCTTCTGGTGTGTCTGAAAACAGCTACAGTATACTCATATACATAAAATAAATCTTAAAAACAAAACAAAACAAAAAAAAGAAGTGCTCTCAAGCCAGGCGGTGGTGGCGCACGCCTTTAATCCCAGCACTTGGGAGGCAGAGGCAGGTGGATTTCTGAGTTCAAGGCCAGCCTGGTCTACAGAGCAAATTCCAGGACAGCCAGGGCTACGCAGACCTCAAAAAAAAGAAGATTCTTCTTACTGCAAAAGAATACTAGCTCTCAGTGAGACCCTGTCCAAAATGGAACTTAGAAACTACAGCATGGGTGAGGTCCAGGAATCACTGGTGGCTGTGACTGATTCTAACCTTTGACTTCTGACGACGACGCATCGGCAGAGGATGCATTGGCCGGCGCTGTCTCGTACTTCTTAGCATTGGATGCAATTCTGGCCCAAGATGCTAACGCTGCCTCGGAGGCAGGTGTAGTCACTACTGTGGTGCTGACTTCCTCGAAGAGCATGGGAGGGTCGACGAGGGCAGGTATCTGCTCCTCTGGTACAGGNACCATTTCCAGGGGAACTGTCACCTCAGACTCCTCCCCTGGTTCCGCCTTCATTTTTTTGTGAGCTGTCTTCAACCTGGCGCCTTTGGCCGAGTCAGGGATGTTCTTCAACTCCAGCTAGGGTATTATAGATAATGGGAAGATTAACCACTGAGCTAAATCCCCAACCCCCTGTAATCCCATTCTAATGCTCCTGTGATAATAGAATGGGAGGTGGAGCCAGAGACTCCTGGCCAACATTATATCCACCAGCAGGCAACAGAGACTCTGTCTTACAATGAAGAAGAAAGCAAGGACCAATGACACCCAGTGCTGTCTTCTAACCTGTAGCACGTTCGAACCCACAAAGAAAACTGTGATCCCGGGAGGGGGATGGGGGGAGAGATGATGTATCAGTCACAGGCATTCACTCACTATGTTGGTAGAAAACGTGGCTTCTTCCACCACTTGAATGGTGGTTCACTATCATAGCTCTAGATGCAGGGAATTCTGTGCCCTTATGCCAGAAGAGGGCACAGGTGCCAATGTGGTACGCATACACACATGAAAGTAAAACATTCATACAACCTCAATTGAGGGGGAGAGGAGGGGAGGGAAGGGGAGGGGAGGGCACCAGAAATGTGGCCTTTGGGCAGGAGGTTCTTTCTGGTAACAGGATTACAGTCTAGATTCAGTTAGACAGAAAGGGTGAATACAAAAGATCTAGCAAAGCTAGAGAAACTGCTCACTTGCCTAGCGTGTGCAAGGCCCCAGGTCCAGTGCCCATCACCTAAGGAGGTGAGCCAACAGAATGATGGGAGCCAGCAAGAATACACCATCCTCACTAACAGACTCTAAGTGTACCCTCCCTGAGCCTAGTGCTGTGGCATGCCTGCTGCGGTCTGTTACACGGGAGGTGAAGGGATCGCCTGGCCTCAGTAATTCAAGACTAACCTAGAACACCAGGTCACTAACCTAGTAAATCCTAGTCTCAAAGATCAAAATGCTGGTGAGGTACTCAGGCTGCAGAGGCAGGAAGCTTGCTACCAAGTTTGGGGCCAGCAAGGGCTACACAGCGAAACCCTATCTCACAAATACAAAGTAACAAAAACAAAGAAATGAGTCACCCAAGTATAGTAGTAGCACACACCTGTAACTAAGAGTCCGAGAAAGGAGGTTCTTGAAGTTCTTAGGCCAGCCTAGGTTACATGCAGACTAAAAAAAAACAAAAACAAAAAAACAAAACAAAACAAAACAAAAAACCCAAAGCCAAAACCAAAACAAACCACAAACAAAAACAAAAACTGAAAAGAAAACGGGGGCGGGGCAGGGCGGGGCGGGGGTGGGGTAGGTTAGGGACTGGCGTGTGAGGTGCAGCTCAGTGGTAGAACATGCATACATGCATTAAAAATCCTAGACTCATTTTCCAGCACCAAAAATGAAAAGGACCCACCTTACCTAGTTTTATTCATGGTCTCTCTTCCGTTTGGGGATAAAGCGGGAAGAAGGGAGCCAAGGCAATTCTTCAATGTATTCTCTGATATGCCAGTTATTAGAAGAACAAAACCTTTCCCGCTGCCACTATCCCTTAAAGTGCAAAGTTCCATGCAGGGCTTGGAAGGCCACGCCCGTGAGGTAGGTGGACCTTGAGCTTGAAGCCACTTTTATTTTCACAGACTGACTGCCAGGTTAGCCTGGGCTAATACTAAATAGTCTCAAAAAATAAAAAAATAAAAAAATATATATATAGTTACCATTTGTTCTGGGAAAGCCCTTGCAAGGAGTCGTTTATAAGCATCTAATTTCTAAGACAAAACAACAACAACAACCACAACAACAACAAAAACAAAAGATAAAAAGAGTTGTTAGTGAAGTTCTGGCTGCCACAACCCCACTTTGCCGCGCAGCAAGAGGCCCCCTCCGGGCCCCCACCTGGCCTTTGCTGCTCACTCGTTTCTTCTGGCACCAAGCCCGCAAAACATCTCGGTGAATCAGGTTCACTGGGGGCAGATACTTTGGAATAGGAGGAACTGGTACCTTCCTGCGAGTCTGTTCTGACATCTCAGTGTCTTGTGGTTTTTCCTCCTTTAGTTTACAACCTGAGGGGCAAAAAAAAAAAAAAAAAAAAAAAAAAAAAAAAAAAATCAAACCTGGGTCCTTTGCCAGAGCAACAAGTGCTCTTATCCACAGAATTGGAATCCCATAATCCCTTTTTACATATATAGTTACCCTCTTATGTAGAGGTGCCTGTTTAAATGATCAACTAAAGGATCAGAGACTCCA
>NC_034601.1:42582905-42584004 GCF_900095145.1 Mus pahari | reverse complement strand
TGAATCAGGTTCACTGGGGGCAGATACTTTGGAATAGGAGGAACTGGTACCTTCCTGCGAGTCTGTTCTGACATCTCAGTGTCTTGTGGTTTTTCATCTTTTAGTTTACAACCTGAGGGGCAAAAAAAAAAAAAAATAAAAAAAAAAAAAAAAAAAAAAAAAAAAAGGAATACAGTTAGAACAACTTTTGCATAGCTGTATAGAATTGGAATCCCATAATCCCTTTTTACATATATAGTTACCCTCTTATGTAGAGGTGCCTGTTTAAATGATCAACTAAAGGATCAGAGACTCCAGGAGACAGACCCCAAAGCCTGCACCCTTCAAATCCCAGTATTCTTTGCTAAGCCTAAACAAATGTGTTAGGGACTGGAGTTAGGTGCCATTCTGACCCAGGACAGTGACCAACACCTTAAATCTGAGCTGATCAAACAAAACTCAGTGGTGCCTGGGGCTTTTACCACAGGAGAGAAAGCACTGGCCTGCCCCCAGCCATAGCAGCAGTCTACCCTCTGTGCTTCACACAGTTCCAATTCTGTAAGATTCCTAGAACAGATCAAGGATGGACACGCTGTACACAGAGAGTAGGCATCGTTAGTGTTTTATGCAGATAACCCCCTCCCCAACACTCACTCACACACACCCCTCTTATAAAGACTGGGCTGGTCCTCACTTAGTTTTAGGGTAACAAGTGCAAACTGTCCTCATTGCTTATTAACCCCAAAGCACAATGGCACCCCGAGGTAAGCGCATTCTGGAGTTTGATGAAGAGGCTTTGGGAGTAGGAAGCATCTTGTTTGCCTGTGTTTTGCTGCTGTTTATTTGTTTGTTGTTTTTAATGAGGTAAGAACCCAGCTAGGGGCTGGAGAGATGGCTTGGTGGTTAAGACCATCCTCTAGCAACTACATGGTGGGTGGCTCGAAGCCATTTGTAATGGGATTTGATGCTCTCTTCTAGCAAGTCTGAAGACAACTACAGTGTACTTGCATACATAAAGTAAACAGGTTTCTCTGTATAGCCCTGGCTGTCCTGGAACTCACTCTGTAGACCAGGCTGGCCTTGAACTCAGAAATCTGCCTGCCTCTGCCTCCCAAGTGCT
>NC_034601.1:42577224-42580815 GCF_900095145.1 Mus pahari | reverse complement strand
TAGTACTACCAGCAGATCCAGCAATACCTCTCCTGGGCATATACCCAGAAGATGTTCCAACTTGTAATAAGGACACATGCTCCCCTATGTTCATAACAGCCTTATAAATATAATAGCCAGAAGCTGGAAAGAACCCAGATGTCCCTCAACAGAGGAATGGATACAGAAAATGTGGTAACAATGGAGTACTACTCAGCAATTAAAAACAATGAATTCACGAAATTCTTAGGCAAATGGATGTATCTGGAGGATATCATCCTGAGTGAGGTAACCCAATCACAAAAGAACACACATGATATACAGTCACTGATAAGTAGATACTAGCCCAGAAACTTAGAATATCCAAGATACAATTTGCAAAACACATGAAAATCAAGAAGGAAGACCAAAGTGTGAATGCTTCGCTCCTTGGAATGGGGAACAAAATACCCATGGAAGGAGTTACAGAGACAAAGTTTGGAGCTGAGATGGAAGGAAGGACCATCCAGAGACTGCCCCACCCGGGGATCCAATCCATATACAACCACCAAACCCAGACACTATTGCATATGTCAGAAAGATTTTGCTGACAGGACCATGATATAGCTGCCTCTTGTGAGGCTATGCCAGTGCCTGGTAAATACAGAAGTGGATGTTCATAGTCATGTATTGGATGTATCACAGAGCTCCTATTGAAGAAGCTAGAGAAAGTACCCAAGGAGCTGAAGGGGTCTGCAACCTTATAGGAGGAGCAACAATATGAACTAACCAGTACCCCCTGAGCTCATGTCTCTAGCTGCATATGTAGCAGAAGATGGCCTAGTCGGCCATCATCATATGCCCCAGTACAGGGGAATGTCAGGGCCAGGAAGTGGGAGAGTGTGGGTTGGGGAGCAGGGTGGGGGAGGGTATAGGGGACTTTTGGGATAGCATTTGAAATGTAAATGAAGAAAATATCTAATAATAATAATAAAATAAAGAAAAAAAAAGAAACAGGCTAGGTGGCATACAACTGTGACCCTCGTCTAGGATCAAGGCCAGGCCAGCCCAGACTTGTTAAGACTGTCTCCGTGTTTGTTTCTTAGAGCTAGGGTTTTTCTCTATGTAGCCTCCCTGGCAGTCCTGGAATTAGATTGGTACACCAGGCTGGCCTTGAACTCAGAGGTTGCCTGCCTCCTGGTCAGTGCTAGGATTAGAGCCACAGATCTGCCCTCTGTGGGACTGTCTCAAAGGAAGGAAGAAAACCAAGCGGTAGCGGTAACCTTAGCAGCACCTGGGCAGTGCATGCAGGGGAGGCACCAAGGATGTCACGGAGCCTCTCTGGCCAAGCTTAGGCTACAGGACAAAACTGAAGGATGAGATCGGTATGACCAGAGCAACAGAGGATAATGAAAGCAATCGAATAGTGGTCCGCTCTTGGACGAAGAAAACCTTACTCTGTAGTCTCACACCCCAAAAACTGTTTCCCTCAGTCCTTGGTTCTAGGCTCACCCAAAGAAATTTGTAGCCAGAGTGATGTACCAAAGACACCGCGTCACTTCCCTGGGAGGCTGATTTCCCTTCAGAGCCTCTCAGACACGGCCTAGGGACACTTTCCAATTGTTTCAACAGCTTGGTGACAGGTCAGGACCCACCCATTTCTCCTTCAGTTCTTACACCTTACTCCCCCTCCGAGTCTCAATTCAAAGGTTATCTTGCTGGAATCTCAAAAATCTACCACATACCACCCCATTTCCACGTGTCAATTAATTCCATCTGATTTTAAACTCCACAAGAATGGGGTCCCTCTCCCTTTTATTGCTGAGAATGGATAATATCCAGAAAAGCACAAAAAAAAAAAAAAAAAAAAAAAAAAAAAAGACTAACAAGTATTAAGCCTCTTCCAGCATATATACGACCAAACACACTCCTTCCCTCATTTAATCTTTATATAACTTCAGAACCAGTACTGTATTTTCAACATGGAGGACCAAAAGTTAAAAGCTTATTAAAGCCGGGTGGCCGTGGCACACGCCTTTATCCCAGCACTCGGGAGCCAAGGGAAAGCGAATCTCTTCAGTTCCAGGCTAGCCTGGTCTCCCAAGAGTGAGTTACAGGACAGCCAGGGCTACAGAGTAACCTTTGTTTCAGAAAGAAAAGAAGAGAAACAAAACCAAACTACAAAGCCGGGAGAGGGTGACACCGGGGAGGGAAACCAGCCTGCTTACAGAGTGAGTCCCAGGGCACCCAGGACTACAGAGAAACAAAACAATAACTCACTAAACAAAGTAAAACCACCAAGTCACTTCACTCCAAAACCTAGGTCTTTTCCACCCCCACCTCAACCCCCGCCACTGTGGGAGTGACAATTTAACATTTCCTGTTACTTGACACCTCAGTTCTCTTACATCACAATAGGGACAGGCTTTCCAAGGACTAAGACTTATTTTTGCACCACCTCTTGATAAAGGATTCACTTTAAAACTAAACAAAATTCTTACACTAGAGAAAGATGGAAATGGCTGGCGGTTTCCTTGGGGGAGGAGTCCAGGAAAGTGCTCAGGATCCTATCCTGGCTACTATAGTTAGGAACCAGCAGGTCTGCCTTGTCGAAATTCATCGATTCTGAGGACCTTTGGATAAAATAAGGGGCCTGGAAGCCCTGTAGCAGGCACTTTTGGGTTAAGCCCTCGGGTCCTCTCAGGTTAACTGGGGACTCCGGTTCCTTCCGAGGCTACCCAAAACCTCCTCCGTTTAAATCCGGTTTTATCCCGGGACCATTTCCCTCCAACTACGGGATTCTAAATTCCTTCCTGACAAAGCATCCCTTGCAAGTCACAACCTCCTCTCCTAACACATCTACACCCAGGCCCCAGGGCCTCGCGCAGGGCTACTACGAGAAGGCCCGCCAAGCCACACACACCTGCCTTTAAATAATAATTTTTTTTTTTTTAAATCAATTAAAGTGTAACAAATTGTAACGTTCGTTCTTCTCTTCTCCAAACAAAGGCTGGCTATACTCAAAAAAGAGAGGCCCTCATTTGGAAAGCCAAATTGTGAAAACAGTTCTCACCTTCTTGCTTCCAGCAGTCTCCATCTTGAGATAAGATGAAACCTCCGAAAGAAAGTTCTCCCAGCTTCCAAAAGACCTCTGGCCTCAGCCGGCTTTTCAAAATCTCCTCCTACTTCCTGTTGTCTTGAGGCCCTCTTCCGTTCCCCTCCCCTTCTGGTCCCACCCTCAACAAAATTGTGATGCTAAATCTCCTTTCGTGGCTGATTTTAATAAAACCGCTCTGTGTGGTCTATTAGGCTTTTTCCTCTATTTTTTTTTAATTTTTTTTTGAGGTTTTATTGTTTCCTTGCCTGGCCAGAAATGCGCTATGTATATTGTACTGTCTCAACTTCCAGATTACTGCGATTTAGAGGTGTGAGCGGCTAACTGTAGAGCTGGGATATTTAAAACTGTAATTATTGCTGGGCGTGGTAGCACACACCTTTAATCCCAGCATTAGAGATGCAGAGGCAGGTCGATCTCTCTGAGCTCCTGATCGGCCTGGTCTACGTAGTGAGAATCTATCTTTAAAAAACAGAAAGAAAGAAAAAGGAAGGAAGGAAGGAAGAAGAAAGGAAGGA
>NC_034601.1:42571436-42573839 GCF_900095145.1 Mus pahari | reverse complement strand
GAGACAGGGTTTCTCTGTGTAGTCCTGGCTGTCCTGGAACTCACTCTGTAGACCAGGCTGGCCTCGAACTCAGAAATCCGCCTGCCTCTGCCTCCCAAATGCTTGGATTATACATATGAATACACTGTTGCTGTCTTTAGATGCACCAGAAGAGGGCATCAGATCCCATTACAGATGGTTGTGACCTACCATGTGGTTGCTGGAAATTGAACTCAGGACCTCTGGAAGCGCAGTTGGTGCACTCAATCACTGAGCCATCTCTCCAGCCCCCACCCCAGCACTCTTACCTCTGGATAAGAACCACTAACTTACTAGTCAAGATTATTAGAAAGTATGGCTTGGTAGGTGTGCGTGTGGTGCCACACACCTTTTAATATCAGCATAGAGTCAGGTGGATCTGTTTGACTCCTAACCAGCCTGATCTACAGAGTGAGTTCCTGGGCTGCCAGGCTTAACATAAGACTCAAACCACAACAATAACAACAAACAGTATAGCTATGTTTTTTTGTTTTGTTTTTAGTTTGTTTTGTTTTTTTGTTTTGTTTTCTTTTGTTTGTTTGTTTGTTTTTTGAGATAGGGTTTCTCTATATTGCCTAGGCTGTCCTGGAACTCACTCTGTAGACCAGGCTGGCCTCGAACTCAGATCTGCCTCTGCCTCCCAAGTGTGGGGATGAAAGGCTTGTGCCACCACTGGCCAGCTTTTTTTTTTTCAATGTATTTGAGTAAGCTGTAGCTGACTTCTGACACACCAGAAGAGGACATCAGATCCCATTACAGATGGTTGTGAGCCATGTGATTGTTGGGAATTGAATTCGGGACCTCTGGAAGAGCAGTCAGTGCTCTTAAACCACTGAGCTGTGGGAGAATTCCTACTCGGTTTTCCTTTGTTGTTGGCTGTTGTTGTTGTTGTTTTGTTTGCATCTGGTCTCCTTATCAGCCTGGAACATGATATGTAGACCAGGCTGGTCTTTAACTTGTAGCAAGTCAACTTTATTCTTCCGAGTGCTGAAATTACAGATGTGTTTTTCTATGTCCAGCTTGGTTTTGTGTTTATTTGTTTTGAGACAGGGTTTCTTATAGCCTAATCTGCTTTTTTGTTTTGTTTTGTTTTGTTTTTTGTTTTTTTGTTTTTTTGTTTTTTTTCAAGACAGGGTTTCTCTGTATAGCCCTGGTTGTCCTGGAACTCACTTTGTAGACCAGGTTGGCCTCGAACTCAGAAATCCGCCTGCCTCTGCCTCCCAAGTGCTGGGATTAAAGGCGTGCGCCACCACCGCCCGGTTAATTTTTAACTTGCTATATATATATATAACTGAGGTTGGCCTCGAACTCCTTTTCATGCCTACATCTCCTAAGCTTAAATGCAACTCTGAGAATTTTTCTTTCCTTATTTATTTATTTATTTATTTTTACTTATTCTTTCTTTTTACAGATAGAGAACTGTGTTGTTGAGGCCAGTCTTAGAACTACTAATCTCTTGGATTTAAGCACTTCTCTTCCCCTTTGGAAGTGTTGGAACTGTGCATAGATGTCTCCAAGCCCCGCTCTTTGGAAAAGGTAGTAGTTATTGATTTGTTTCATTGTTGTTCTTGTTTTGAGTCTAGTTCTTACTATATATTCCTGTCTGTTGTGGAATTCACTGTGTAAGCCAGGCTAAACTTTCACTTGTATCGATCACCCATCCTATCGCTGCCACCTGAGTACTAGACACAAGCATACAATGAACAACCATGCATGGCTAAGTAAGTACTAGTAGAATAAATGAATGAAGTTAATGAGGTTTACTTGAAGGTGATTTTCCCAAGCCTATTGTGTCGTGTGTGGCCATTGGACAGGCAGTTCTGAGTGGAGAGACTTATTGAAAGTTGTGTCTACTCTATCAGGTAGGCTATGATACTGGTTTTAACTTCTGCTGTCTATTCCTAGAAGGCTTTGGTCCAAAGCTAGGCTTATTTGGTATGTCAATGGAGATCAGTTTAAGTCCCCAAAGATTTCATTGATCCGCAAAAGTCTAGAGCAGCTCCCTCTCAAGGGGATTGGTATTTTCACAAGCACAATAGTGTCTGGCCCATCTTATTCATAAAGAATTCTACCTTTGCAGTGGGGCATACTGGTACGTTCCAGTGTTTGAGAGCAGAAACAGTCAGATCTGTGTAAGATTGAGGTCAGCCTGGTCTACATAGTGAGTTCTAGGAAAGCAAGAGCTACTCAGTGAGACCCATTTTCAGAAAAAATGATAAAAAAAAAAAAAAACCAAAAAACAAAACCCAAACCACAGACCATCAACAAAACAAGCATCAACAGCAACAGAATTCTACGGATGCCAATTGGTCCCTGTGACCCCAGTTTCTGGAAGGACCTAAGTCCTGTAAATTGTCCTGCCACCACATAAATACATTGTGGTAT
>NC_034601.1:42564378-42570321 GCF_900095145.1 Mus pahari | reverse complement strand
AAATAATAAGATCTTATCTGTGTGCATCTATGTTGAGCTTCATTAAAGAATTCAGCAACACATATGTGCCAAGCAAACCCTTTCTCGGCTGGGCTACACCCCCAGCTACATGTGTGACTTTAAGGGAGATGCATAAGGAGGCTGGATTTGGTAACTCAGGCCTTCCAAGTTACTCAAGAGGCTGAGGCAGGAGGATTACAAGTCTATATTCGGCCTGAGCAGTATAAGGAGACTGTACCACAAATTTAAAAAGTAAAGAAAGGGCGGGAAGCCAGGTATGATGGCTATTTCCTGTAATATCCTAGCACTCGAGAGTACTCAAAACGCTGTTACATAGTAAGTGGATATCCTTGTCTCCGAAACAAATGAAGTGGCTGAGGTTATCGCTAAATGGCTGAGTACTTGCTTAGCCATGTTTGGGGTCTTTGTTCAACACCTAGTGTGGCAAGAGAGAAAAAGAGAGGAGCCAAAGAGATGGCTCTTCATGAAAAGGTGTCTTATAATCAATCTGAGTTTGATCCCAGGGACCACATGATGGATTAAGAGACTCACTGTCCATAGCCGACTTCTCACTTCCACATGTATGCTGTGGTGTACACACACCACAGACAGACCGACACACACACACAAACACACACACACACACACACACCACAGACAGACAGACAGACACACACGCACACACACACACCACAGACAGACTGACACACACACAAACACACACACACACCACAGACAGATAGGCAGGCAGACACACACAAAGTAAACAAATATGTATATATACATATTGTTTAAATATATATTTGAAAGTTGGAGGATGACTTTGTGGAGTATGTTATGGAGTGTGTTCTCTGCGTCTCCTTTATGTGGATGGTACTTTGGGGTGGAACTCAAGTTGGTAGGATTCCCAGCCTACTGAGTCATTTCCTCGGCCTCTGATCCTCTTTACATATTTTCTCTAGTAGTACTGTGATCTTTCGGAATTTTGTTTTGTTTGTTTTCAAGACCATGTTTCTCTGTATATATATATATATATATATGTGTGTGTGTGTTGGTGTGTATGTATGTATACGTGTGTGTGTGTGTGTGTGTGTGTGTGTGTGTGTATGTATGTATACGTGTATATATATGGGGTTGGGTGGGGAGGGTGAAGTGGCTGGGGAAGGTGGGGGAGTGGGGCTCTCTCCTGACCTCTCTCTGTCTCCTGGGCTGGAGCTCAGACCTGGAACATGTCAGCCGACCCTCTACCTAGCTCCTAGCTGCTCCCTCAGCTGCGATCTGCTTTTCACTCTTCCTGTTAGCATCCACTCTCCTAATTAATTGTCCTCTGGGGAAATCACTCCACAGGCCTTCCTTTTTTTTTTTTTTTTTTTTTTTTACTTTCTGACCTTCCAAAGTGCTAAGTGCCAAAGAACTTGTGTGTCCTAGGGCCATCATTAGCGCCAGACAAGATTCTGTAAACATTTGGAAAGAGCTCACCTTGTGGTTAACACATTATAAAGAGGACTTAAGTGGACCAATTAGAAAACTCCTGTGGTAGATTCAACTGAATAATACCACTGGGCTCTACAAGTGGCCCTCATGGAGAACAGAGACTATTCGACTCTTGACAGAGCCCTGTGTTCTCTCCCTCTCCCTCTCCTTCTCTCTGTCTCTGTTTCTCTCCCCCTTCTCTTACCCCTCCCCCTGCCCCTGTGTGTGTGTGGTGTATACAACTCACTAGCAACTTATACACTCGTATACTTAAATAACTAAGCTACTTGGGACAGCCATTTTGTTTGCAGGATGTTTGTTTGTTTGCTTTGTTTTTATTTGTTCCGTTTGTATTTTGCAGTGGTTGTCATTGTTTTATGGAGACTCCCATCGTTCATAAAGTTTTTCTGTGTACTGAAGGTAACCTTGAACGTAAACTCCTCCTCCTCAGCCTCGCAAGCACTCAGAATGACAGGACATGCCACCAGACAGGGGTCTTCACTCTTCTTGCCACTTTCCAATCTTCCCAGTGAATACTGCTCTCAAAGAACACATCTGATGTGAGTGATAGCCCCTGGAGTCTGAGATGGTTTGTATATGCTTGGCCCAGGGAGCAGCACTATTAGGAGGTGTGGCCTTGTTGGAGTAGGTGTATTACTGTGGTCATGGGCTTAAGACCCCTCACTCTAGCTGCCTGTAAGTCAGTGTTTCACTAGCAGTCTTCAGATGAAGATATAGAACTCTCAGCCTTCCCTGCTCCATGCCTTCCTAGCTGCTGCCCTGCTCCCATCTTGATAATGGAGTAAACCTCTGAACCTGTCACAGCCCCAATTAAATGTTGTTCTTTATAAGACTTGCCTTGAAGCTGAGCAGTGGTGGTGCACGCCTTTAATCCCAGCACTTGGGAGGCAGAGGCAGGCATTTTTCTGAGTTCAAGGCTAGCCTGGTCTACAGAGTGAGTTACAGGGCAGCCAGGGCTACATAGAAACTCTGACTCAAAAAAAACAAAGAAACAAAACAAAACAAAAGACTTGCCTTGATCATGGTGTCTGTTCACAGCAGTAAAACCCTAAGACAGACTTTCATTGGTTTCAAAATGGCAAAGAGAACAGGAAACAAACAAACAAACAAACAAAAACCCTAAATGAACCCTTTACATAGATAACCATCCTAGAATGTGAGATTATTTGAATAAGAATGGTTCCACATGCTCATATATTTGTATGCTTGGTCCCCAGTTGGTGGGACTGTTGGGGAAGGATTAGGAGGTGTGGCCTTGTTGGAGAAAATATGTGACTGGGGTGCAGGGTGGTGCTTTGAAGTTTCAACCACTCATACAACATCCAGTTATCTCTCTCTGCTTGATGGCTGTGTCTCAAGAGGTAAGCTGTCAGTTCCATGTCTGCCTGCCTGCTCCCGTGCTCCCCACCATCGTGATCATGGATGGGCTCACTCCCTGAGACTCCACGCCCCCAATAAACTGTTTTCTAAAAGTTGCCCTGATTATACGATCTCTGCTCAGTAATAGAAAAGGAACTAAGACAGAATGTTTTATAAAAAGTAGGGTAGTTTGGCAGACATCAGGACTCATACCTGTAATCAGGGGGGAGACATACCTGTAATCACCTGGGAGACTGAAGCAGAAGGAGTTCCACCCATTTGAACAATCTCGTGCTATAAAACATAGGGACCGGGAAGATATCTCAGCAGTTAGGAGCACTTGCTGCTATTCCCAAGGACCCAGGTTTAGTTCCCAGCCTCCACATCAGTTAGCTCACATCCTATGTGGTCCACAACTGCCTTAACTCTAGCTTTCCCTTATGGCCTCTGCATATACACCTATCCTGCCACATACATACAAATAAGGATGAGAATATATATATATATATATATATATATATATATATATATATATATATATATATATATGAAAGCAGTCTAATTTAATTCTGCAATTTGCTTCTCTCACTCCCCCCCCCCAGAAACCCTTAACTTTTATTAACTTTCTCCCAGCTTTCAGTTTTATCCAGATCTGAAGCAAGGTGGCTTTTATGATAGGAATTACCTGCCCCCTGGGACAGAAGCATCCCCACGCACAGAACAGTAAAACAAACTCGGCTGAGAAGCATTGCTAATAACTGTGGCTTCAAAGAAGAAGCAGGTAATCACACTTTGCATTCACACTAGCTTGCCTTTCATCCAAGCTCCTGAAAGAGAAGCAAAATGTGGCTGAAATCACAACCCACACACTTCCCTTGTTCCCGTGTATTTCCCTTAAGGGAGTTAAAGCATTTCTAGAATGCAGTGTGCATTGATTTTTGAGCATTGGTCTTTTCTCTTATTTTTCTACCCCTGTAATATCAGTGCATCAATGAACCACCTGCTTTCATGGGTTTGAAAGTGTTGCTTATCACTGAAGAACATCATCATGATCGGGGATGGAGTGACATTTTTCTCAGCTGCTCTCTGAGGCTGTGGTGGCAACCCACCAAGACAAGGTAGACATAGAACCGTCTGTGCGGTTCCAGAAGTTATTTAATCACAATGCGAAGACATAGTCCAGGAAGGTGTCAACGATCTGGCCTGACTGTGCTACTGAAGCAGGACTTTGCAGAATGTCCAGTGGTGCACACGGAAACTAACTGATAGAGCTCGGGATTACAGGATGAAGGCTCTTCTGTACAGAAACGAGAGGTCTGGAAATCTTGAAAAATACATTGATATTGGTGCTCTATTTAGTTTTTAAAAAGGTGCCTTAGGCTCTCACCATGAGGACCTGGCTAGCCTGAAACTTACTGTGTGGGTGAAGCTGGCCTCAAACTTAGAGGGGACTGCCTCCCAAGTGCTTCTCTCTCTCTCTCTCTCTCTCTCTCTCTCTCTCTCTCTCTATATATATATATATATATATATATATATATATATATATATATATTTACTGTTGTTTGTATGGAAAAGTGAGTGGGGTATGCATTCCACAGTGTGTGAAGGTTGGAGGGACTTTATGGAATATATTCTCTGCTTCTCCTTTATGTGGATGGTACCTCGAGGTGGACCTCCAGTTGATAGGACAACAGCCTGCTGAGCTATTTCCTAGGCCTCTGACCCCCTTTACATATTTTCCTTAGTAATACTGTGATCTTGTGAGGGTTTTGCTTTGTTTGTTTGTTTGTTTGTTTTCAATACCAGGCTTCTCTGTGTAGCCCTGGCTGCACTGGAACTCACTCTGTAGACCAGGTTGGCCTCGAACTCAGAGAACTTCTGCCTCTTTAGTACTTGGATTAAAAACGTGTCCTAACACTACCTGACATGATCTTGTGGGGTGTTTGTGTTTATTTGTTTGTTTTCGTTTTTCTTTTGTCTTATGCTTTAAAATTGTTGACTCATGTAATTACACTATTAGGAATAAGTAAATAAAATAGTTTCCTAAGAGCCAGGATATAGATCAGTGGCAGAGTATTTGCCGTGAACATGCAAGAGCCTAGATATCACCCCAACAGTGACAAAATCAATAAAGATCAAAATGATCTCCAAATGAGGCTATCCATAGGTATTGTCCGAGTTACAGTATAAAGAGTAAAATAAACAAGCAAAACCAAACCACACTTCTTCTCAGTGGTAGGACACTTGTTTGGTATGTGTAAGGTTTCCTTTGTAGTGTCACAAAAACTAACAAGCAACAACAAAAATCCAGCAGGTTACAGTGCTCACAGATGCAGTCCCAGGACATTGCAGCCTGGGCTATCCAGTGAGTGCTAGGCCATCCTGAGCTACAGAGTGAAACAATGTCTCACAACAAAAAGAAAGGAAGGGAAGAAGAAGGAACACACACATGTGCACACACACAAACACACACACACACATGTTTGTACAAAGTTTTGTATAATTGTAGAAAATGTTTTCTTTTTCTAGGGATGGCAAGAGGAGTGTTGAGACAAGGTCTTTCCACATAGCCCTGGCTATAACGTGCATCTCATGTTAGACTTGATTGAACACTAGGTAATTCTCCTTGCATTGGCCTCCAAAGTGCTGACACTACAGATACGAGCCATCGTGCCTGGCTCTGAAAGTCTTTACCTCTGACAGTAAAAACTGCACCACTGACATAATTCTCTCTCTGTCCCTAACCTTCTCTCCCATTTTTTAAAAAAGATTTATTTATTAATTATATTTAAGTACACTGTAGCTGTCTTCATACACTCCAGAAGAGGGCGTCAGATCTCATTATGGATGGTTGTGAGCCACCATGTGGTTGCTGGGAATTGAACTCAGAACCTTCGGAAGAGCAGTCAGTGCTCTTAACCTCTGAGTCATCTCTCCAGCCCTCTCTTCTTTCTTTCTACCCTCTTCTTCTTCATTTTCAGCTGAGGATGGAGTATAGGGCATCAGAAAATACTAGAGAACTCTTAATCACTGAGCTGTATGTCTACCGGTGTGAGTGTGTGTGTGTGTGTGTGTATGTGTGTGTGTATG
>NC_034601.1:42555657-42564123 GCF_900095145.1 Mus pahari | reverse complement strand
AGAGGGCGTCAGATCTTGTTACGGATGGTTATGAGCCACCATGTGGTTGCTGGGATTTGAACTCCGGACCTTCGGAAGAGCAGTCGGGTGCTCTTTCCCACTGAGCCATCTCACCAGCCCAAGACATGAATTTTTAAAACAAGGTCCTTTGGTTTGTTTATTCATTTACTGTACAGGAGTACACTGTAGCCATCTTCAGACACACCAGAAGAGGGCGTCAGATCTTGTTACAGATGGTTATGAGCCACCATGTGGTTGCTGGGATATGAACTCTGGACCTTCGGAAGAGCAGTTGGGTGCTCTTACCCACTGAGCCATCTCACCAGCCCCAACCTTTTAAAATTCTTAAGTATGATCATTATTTTTAAATAGACTGGGTGGTGGTGGCACATGCCTTTAATTCTATCACTTAGGAGGTGGGGGCAGGTGGATCTCTGTAAGTTTAAGGCCAGCCTGATCTAGAGAGCAAGTTTCAGGACAGCCAGGGCTAAACAGAGGAAACCCTGTTTCAACAGACAAACCAAACATATTAGAAGCCAGGCAAAATAGCACTCATCTTGACTCCCAGCACTTGAAAGCAGAGGCAAGTGAATCTTTGTGAGTTCGAAGCCTGCCTGGTGCCATAGGGAGTTCCAGGACAGCCAAAACAACATAGTGAGACAAAATGAAACGAAAACAAAACAAAACAAAACAAAACAAAACGCATGTGAAGGCTAAAGAGTTGACGCAGGAGCTCAGAGCCGGCATGCTGCTCTGGCAAAGCACCTGAGTTTGTTGCCCAGCCATTGCGTCAGGTAGCCCACATGGCCTGGAACTGCAGCTCGAAGGGGTTTGATGCTCACTTCTGGCCTCGTGAGCACCTATGCTCACTTGCTCATACCCTCCCACCACAGACATGCCCGTAGTTAATAAAGTAGCAAGCAGTAGTGGTATATGCTTTCAATTCCAGTCTCGTGGGAGGCAGAGGCAGGGGCATCTCTGTGAGTTCAAGGCCAGCCTGGTCTACATAGGGAGTTTTAGGATAGCTAGGACTATAGGGAAAATTAAAAAAAAATTAAAAAAGGTACAAGCTGATAGAGTGGCAGGTGATTGCAGTCCCTGCTTCTCAGGTGGCTGAGACAGGAGGCTCTGTGGCTAATAGCACAAGCTTTTCTTTCAGAGGGACCTGGGTACTGACTGTTCCCAGCATCCATATGGGGGCGGGGGTTACAATATTTAACGCTAGTTCCAGGAATCTAATACCATCCTCTGGTCCCTAAGAGCACCAGACCCTCAGGATGCACTTACATACACACATATATGCAGTATATATATATATATATATATATATATATATATATATATATATATATATATTCATGTAAAAATAAGATAAACCTTAGAAGATAAACAAAACAAAACAAAACAAAACCAAGAAGAAATGTCCAAGCTTGTAAATGTCACAAAGTTAGTTCCTATCTACCTTGGGATCTATAATGAGCCAACCTCTAGAAAGTCATCCTTTTTAAAGAGATGATTTAAACTTCTTGTGTATGTGTACATATGTATGTGCACCCAGAAGAGGGCTAGCTAGCATCCTCTGGAGCTGGAGTTACAGGTAATGATGAACTACCCTGTGTGGGTGCTTGGGACCCGAATCATACCCCCTGGAAAAGTAGCAAGTACTCTTAACTGAATTCTCTCTCCAGCCCATAAAGTTGTTCTTAAAAAGTCCTTGGCATGCTGGAGGAGATGGTGGATGCCTTTAGTCTCAGCTCTTAGAGGCAGAGGCAGGTGGATTTCTGTGAGTCTGAGACCAAACCTAATCTACAGAGGTAGTTCCAGGATAGAGTTATAAAGAAAAGGAAGAAGAGGAGAAGGAGGGGCCGGGGCCGGGGCCAGGGCAGGGGCAGGGGCAGGGGCAGGGATTTGTTTGTTTGTTTGTTTGTTTGTGACAGGGTTTCTTTGTGCAGCCCTAGTTGTCTTGGAATGCTTTATATAGACTAGGCTTTCTTCAGATATCTGGCTGTCTCTGCCTCCTGAGTGCTAGGATTAAAGGCATTCCTCACCTCATCCTGCTACCCAGATGCCTTTTTGCACAACACAAACTCTGCACTTTGGTTTGTTTCTGAATAAATCCTTTGCTGGTCTATTTTGTGTGTTTCCTTCCTTTGAACAAGATGTAAGAATCTGGAAACATTCGGTCCAGAGACTACAGATAAAAAGTGTGGGGGCCGGGCGTGGTGGTGCACGCCTTTAATCCCAGCACTCGGGAGGCAGAGACAGGTGGATTTCTGAGTTCAAGGCCAGCCTGGTCTACAGAGTAAGCTCCAGGACAACCAGGGCTATACAGAGAAACCCTGTCTTCAAAACAAAACAAAACAAAACAAAACAAAAAAAGTGTGGGGTAGGTTTGGTCTTCTGTGGAAGACAATGCTCAGAAAGCCTGCTAACTTTGTCCAGGCCCAGAGGTTAACTTTCACAAGAAGGGATGGGAATATTTGAATATGTCAGTGTCTGTCACTACCACAAAATGCTGTAGATGGCCATTTTTAGCACCTCTTGTTAAATTTACCCTCTTGAAGGGTAAATTGAGGACTTCACAAAGACCAAGAGCATACCCCACTGAGTAACACTCAGTCCCTGGGGTGTGTGTGTGTGTGTGTGTGTGTGTGTGTGTGTTTCAGTGCTAAGGATTTAACCCAGAGTCTTTTGAATGAAGCTAGGTAAGTGTTTTACCCAGTTAGATATATCTTTAACTTACTTTTTACTTTTTAATTTATTTCGAGACAAGTGTCTCGTTAATTTTATAGGCTAGCTTAAACTCACTCTGTGGTTCAGATGTCGTTTATGAACTTGTGACCCTTCTGTCTCAGCTTATGGAGCAGCTGATGTTACAGGCAGTGCCATCATTTCACGTCATTTTTATAACATAAATACATAGTTTTTATTTGCCAATTAAAAATGAGCAGGTAACAGGTTCACATAAAAAGGCAGAAATGAAGAGAAGGAATGTGGTTAGGCTCCGTTACGAACTTGAAATATTTACCGAAGACAAATCTGTCAGTGCTTGATTTGCTCTATCCCAGTCTGGAGGAGAACGGGGATTTCAGCAAGTGTGTGATGGGTTATTTCTCCGCTGGTGAAATGAGCCAGTTCAAGCCAGATTAGATTATATATAGGCAGATTTATTGGGAAGCTGCACTCCAGATATATTGGACAAGCTCACTGGCCCTAGGGCTGAGGCCAGGGAAGTCATCATAGGAAGAGAGTGGGGGAGGGTGGAGGAAGAGAGCAAGAGAGACCAAAACATCTGGATTAAATAGGGAAGAGAGACTCTGGGGTAAAGGCAGCCCAGCCCCTGGGCTGGAAAGTTCAAGGTTGGGGGCAGAGTATGCTAGCTAGGGACTGAGGGATGCTGGGAGAACTTGGAAGCCAGGTCTGCCGCTCTGATACCTAGGTTTCTTGTCCCCAGGTCTGAAACCAAGCAGTGTGTGCAAACCTTCTCACTCACTACTACAATGAAATAGCCCTTCTGCTTGTGTTGGCAAGTTCGGGTCAAGGGTCAGGTCCAACAAACTGCGTTGACTGCCATGGGCCAGCACTGATGGGAGTTCAGTGATCAGCACATTGGGTTACAGGGAGTTCCGTGATGGGAGTTAGACTTTAGGAATTTCGCTCTGTAAAGGGCCTGTTGGTGAGACTGTATGCTAGGGACCATGGCGCCCAGAATACAAGCGATATTGGTGAGACTGAAAGAGATGCCGGTCCTGTGAGACATCAAAAGGGTAAAAAACCCCAGGAGAACAACTTTCTAGATAGGGGGAACTGAACTTTGTCGCTGGAGAGATGTTTGACTTTGGACACTAGGTGCATCAGAAATGTCACATTTCAATAAAAAGGGATTCGGAGAGGCGGATGCTTGTGTGGGCTCAAGCTCTTCATTACTGTATCAGTTTTGCTTGTCTTAGAGGCATGGTCTCACTCAGTGCAGGACGTTTTCAGTGTGTAGCTGAGGATCCTGACGGCTGGGCTACCTGTATGTGTGCTGCCACTTCCAGGAACACCAGTCCATAGGAGTTGTTGTTATTCCTGATGCAGATTTTAACTGCCACTTTGATAAAAACAAAAACAAAAACAAACAAAACAAAAACCCAGAGATAAATGAAAAGAGGAAGGGAGGGGTTCAAGGTCATCCGGGCCCACATCTTCAGCTATGTTTAGGTTGGCCTGTCTCAAACAGTAGCAACATACCAAGAAAAACCTCCATCAGACAAAAAAGTCAGAAGCGAGGAGGACAAGACTGGACCTGGTGCTATGTGTTTGTAATTAGAATTATTCTGGAGGTCCCAGACAATAGGATAAGAAGTGGCTAGGGATATAGTTCAGTGGGAGAACACTTAACCTAGGCATATGTGGGACACTAGGTTGAAACCCCAGAAGTCTGAGCAATAAATAAAGAGCCTGTTGTGGTGGCCCTTGCCTTTAATCCCAGCACTTAGAAGGCAGAGGAAGTCAGATGTCTGAGTTCGAGGCCAGCCTGGTCTACAGAGTAAGTTCCAAGGCTACATAGAGAAACTTTATCTTGAAACACCAACCAACCAACCAACGAACAAATGAACTAAGCAAAAAAGTTATTTTCCGGGCTGGTGAGATGGCTCAGTGGGTAAGAGCACCCAACTGCTCTTCCAAAGGTCCGGGGTTCAAATTCCAGCAACCACATGGTGGCTCACAACCATCTGTAACAAGATCTGACGCCCTCTTCTGGAGTGTCTGAAGACAGCTACAGTATACTTACATATAATAAATAAATAAATCCTTAAAAAAAAAAAAAAGTTATTTTCCTTTTAAGGCAGGGACAAGGAGAATGAATGATATAAAGAAAGTGATTGGTTAAGATAAATTACTTTTTAAACAATTTTATTTTATTTTTCTGTATGTGTCTCCGAAATGAGATCAGGTGAGGGTGTCTAATTGTCTGAATCTGGGTTAAAGGTAGTTGTGCGGAGCACAAAGTGTGCTTTGAGAACTGAACTCAGGTCCTCTGGAAGAAGAACAAACACATTTAACCACTGCCCCAGCCCCTTTATTTTGTTTCGAAGGGGCTCACACCCCTGAGACTACATCACATACACACTAGGCAAAGCAATTTCTAGACTTCTGTTAAATGGGGGTAATGACATCTACCACAGGGTCCACATGAAGAAAATGATACACAGTTCCCAACCTGTGTGTTTATACTTTTATTATTAGACCGACTGGATCAAGTGGGGCCGACAGGCTCGAGCAGAGGTCCTAAAAACTCAATTCCCAACAACCACATGAAGGCTCACAACCACACCTGTACAGCTACAGTGTATTCACATGCATAAAATAAATAATACATCTTTAATTTTATTATTATGTAAATACATTTATTCTTCTAGAGAATCAAGGGTCATTTTCCCCTCAGTCTGACCATCCTATTTGTTCTATGCTTGCTTCTTTTTGTTTAAATAGGTGCTCATGAATCCCAGGATGCCCTCTAACCAAGGACGACCTCCTGGTCCACTTTCCAAGTGCTGGTTACACAGAAAAGTGCCTAGCTCAGCACAGATCAGCTTGAGCAGTCCTAAAGGAGATATTAATTAATCATAATAATCATGTCTACATAATTCTTTTGAAAGCGATGAACTCTAACCACTGATTTAAAGATTCATTTATTTATGTCTATGAGTACACTGTGGCTGTTTTTCAGACACACCAGAAGAGGGCATCAGATCCCATCACAGATGGTTGTGAGCCACCATGTGGTTGCTGGGAATTGAACTTGGGACCTCTGGACGAGCAGTCAGTGCTCTTAACTACTGATCCATTTTCCAGTCCCCTAACCATTGATTTAAACCCACAAAAATTAACTAAGAAATATTCGTTAATGAAATCAGACACTTCTGATAGGCTTTGGTGCTTAGACTCTCTCATCTATTTGTCTGTCTGTCTGTCTGACTGCCAGTCTATGTGCCTGCATGAGGTTTTTTTTTTTTTTTTCGAGACAGGGTTTCTCTGTATAGCCCTGGTTGTCCTGGAACTCACTTTGTAGACCAGGCTGGCCTCGAATTCAGAAATCTGCCTGCCTCTTCCTCCCACGTGCTGGGATTAAACTGCATGAGTTTTTGTACACCACCTGTGTGTAAGTGGCTTCAGATCCCAGAGGTCCCCTGGAACTAGAGTTACAGCCATCTGTTAGCTGTCAGACATGAGTGCTGGGAACAAAACCTGGGGTCTCTGCAAGAGCCGTAAGTGCTTGTAACCAGCTGAGCTAACGCTCCACCCCAGGAAAATACAGTTAAACCATGTGCTTTATAGACTAGCCCAGTGGTGCATGCCTGTAATCCTGTGTGGGAGGTGGAAGCAGAACGATCTGGGGTTCAAGGCCAGCCTAAGTTAGGGAGTGAGCTTCAAGCCTGGGCTATATGAGACTCTTGTCACCAAACCAAACCAAACGAAACGAAACCAAACCAAACCAAACAATTTTTTCATCAATTATTGATGCCTTTTCTCTCCTCAGTAATTCATGGGTGTTCTGTAAGAGAGTAAAAGCCCGTGTGGACTAACGCTCTTGGTGACTAGATGGATTTAGAAGCTCCAGTCCCATTTAGTCAGCTTCAGAACTGCCTCTGTACAGGCGGAGCTCAGGGATGTCACAGATGCTTTTAATAATGTGTGGGCCGAATGAGGAGGTCCTGAGGGGTATGCGCCAATGACACTGAGGACCTCGTGGACAAGGAGGAAAAGGATGAAGAAGTGGCACACTCGGGGGAGGGATTTCAAGGATGTTCCTTATATGAGGAGGCAGAGAACGCTATAGCTGGAGTAATAGATGAAGAGATCAGCACGCAGATGGGTCAGAAAACACTGCATTGCCAACCAGTGCATGTAAGCCAGCCCAGATGTCTAAGCAGCTAAGCAATAGAGTCACCTATTTAATAGATGATGCCTGTGTTCTTCTGCAAGGAGCAGGAATGTAAATGAAACAGCTGGAATTAAGACATGACCTACAAGAAAAAAAAAAGAAAAGAAAAGAAAAGAAAAGAAAAGAAAAGAAAAGAAAAGAAAAGAAAAGAAAAGAAAAGAAAAGAAAAAGAGATACTATTTAAAAACCAGTATCTTTACCCCGGCATGGTGGCACATGTGTTTAATCCCAACACTCCTGAGAGGCAGGTGGATCTCTGTAAGTTTGAGGCCAGCCAGGTCTACTGAGTGAGTCCAGGACAGCCAGTGCTATTACACAGAGAAACCTTGTCTCAAAAAACAAAACAAGGGGGCTGGTGAGATGGCTAAGTCGGGTAAGAGCACCCGACTGCTCTTCCAAAGGTCCTGAGTTCAAATCCCAGCAACCACATGGTGGCTCACAGCCATCTGTAATGAGATCTGACTCCCTCTTCTGGAGTGTCTGAAGAGAGCTACAGTGTACTTACATGTAATAAATAAATAAATAAATAAATAAATAAATAAATAAATAATAACACATTTAAAACAAAACAAAACAAAAAACAACCAACCAACCAAATAAAAACCACAAAACAAAACAATATCTACCCAGGCTGGAGAGATAGCTTGGTGGCTAAGAGCCCTGGTTGCTGTTCCAGACAGAGGACCTGATCTCATTCATCAGCACCTACATTGGAGGCTTGCAAACAGCTGAGGCTTAAGTCTTAGGGGATTGCATGTCCTCTTCAGGCATCCGTGGGCACTGCATGCTTGTGGATGCCCAAATACAGACCCAGACACTCATATATATATAAATGAATAAAATCTAAAAAAAAAAAAAAAGAAAGAAAAGAAAAGGAAATAAAAGAAAAAGAAAAACTTCATTAATCAGAGAAGAAATGTCCAACTGGAAGTGAAGCCATTGTCCTGGCCGGAGGCTGCTTATGGAAAGTTTTGCTTCTTTACCCAAGTATATTAGGCTCTGTCTAGTCCACTGCTGAACTTGTAGCACTGAGAACAGAAAACTCCCTCCCCCCCAAAAAAATACCAATTAGTTTTCATTTATTTTAAACTATTTGTATATGTGTGTAACTGCATGTCCCTGTATCTATCCGTGAGCATCATCTTTAGAGAGACTGGAAAGTTTTCAGGGTCTGGTCATTCTCTCAGGCTCCACCCACGGGGCACAGTAGTACAGGTCGGCCTAAGGATGCTCTCTCCTGGTTTCTCTTACAGTAAATGAATAGCAGACACCCACCTTGGTATCCAAGATGTATCCCAGACCGCCCCTTGCTGCTTCTCTCCAGTTCTCCTTGGTCTATAACAAGAGTGCACCTTGTTCAGTATCAGGAGTACTTTGCCACAGGTCAAGACATCTTGCCTCATTTACCAATCCTGCCGCTGATTTGGACAACTCTTCCATTTTTCTTCCTTCCTTCCTCCCTCCCTCCTCCTCCCCTTCCTTCCTTCCTTCCTTCCTTCCTTCCTTCCTTCCTTCCTTCCTTCCTTCCTTCCTTC